>NC_065451.1:33796464-34111789 GCF_917563875.1 Diabrotica virgifera virgifera
TATTGAATTTAACTATATTTAAAAATTAGTGAACATCCCTATTCAGCTCTGCGGCGCATTCTGCACTCTTCTGTCAATTAATCTCTTTGAGGGCCAAATATCATTCTGAGAACTTAGCTTTCAAATACCAGCAGCTTATTTATTTCCTGCTGATGTAGAGTCCATGTAGGGCAAATAATTGGCTGTACAGTCGTCATTTAGATTATCTTTTTAAAAGCTTGGGTCTTAATAATGACGATATGGAATATAATGATCTATTCCACGCAGCTATTCTTGCTGAGACCTCTTTTTATATGTGCTTGTCATCTGTGATTACCGCCCCTAGATATTTAAACTCTTTTACTACTTCGAAGTTGTGGTCATTAATACGTATGTTCTGCCTAACTCTTGGTCTTGGATTTTTGGTTACTGCATGTATTTCGTCTTCTCTTCATTTATTCGAAGGCTCAGACTACCTGTTTCTTCCTTGAGTTGTAAAAACACGTCTCTTGCAGAATGAGCGACTGCACCTATATCTTCAGCAAAAGGCCAACAATAGTTTTGATCCTGGATTCGCAAATTCTCCTGTCAGCTCACATGATATTTTACTTATTACATATTCTAAGGCCAAATTGAATAGCAACAATCATAAAGGTTCTCCTTGTCCAAGCCCTGATCTTACACTTGTTGTCAATAATTTAAGACTTATTGCACCAAAAAAAATTAAAAGTAAATCAGGTATATTTATTGCGAGCCACAAATAATCCTTCAAAGAGCCACATGTGGCTCGCGAGCCACAATTTGGCCAGCCCTGGTATAGACCATTTTTAGTAACTTAAAGAATTTTTGTATAAAGAATACAATTCACTCAGGCAATTCACTAAATTCGACTAGATTGAATTGGTTATAACCTCTATTCTTATTTTTACTTCTTTTTATGTTTTGCAAAATTGGTGTCTGCCTTCCATCACAAAATGTGAAGTTCAAATTTATTCTCCTATTTTAGATAAAGAGGAATAGTCCGTTCTTTAACGGTAAAATATTGCAAAATCTCTAAATTTTAAAAAACCGCTTGGATTGCCATGCAATTTGGCATACACATAGCTAACAAGCCAAAGAAAAAAAGTGATATTGTGCCGATATGTGCTTTTGCCCTGGGGGTGGTTTTCACCCCCTCTTGGGGGTGAAAAAATATTCGTCCAAAGAAAGTCAGGAAATGGATAAACTGGCTAATTTTAAGTAACTTTTGTTCTATAGAGTTTTTTCACTAAGTCAATACTTTTCGAGTTATTTGGCAGTGAATATGTTCATTTTTTCAACAAAATAACCACGCTTTTAGACGGTTTTTCGCAAATAACTCAAATAGTAAGTATTTTGTCGAAAAAATGTTCTTAGCAAAAATATAGTCTGTAAATTTTTTTAAAAAATATTGTATATATCACGTCTCTACACGTAGTAGAAGCAGAATTATAGCTAATAAAAAATAGGTTCATATTCGTCAAATTCCAAATGGAATACTTTAACGTGAAATAACCACAAATGAAGCACATTTCGGGGAAAACTCATTACAACTTATTTAAAGTGTTTAAAAAAAGCTTTATTTTTGTTTTATAAAAAAAATTTCTAGCATCAAAATTAAACAAGTTACGCTCAAAATAAAGTTAGTCCCTTTTGGTTTTGGTAAAAAAATCGAGAAAATCACCCCGTAATTAGTATCTTAAATGAACTTAATCGTTACGACTTCACAAGTTTCTTGACTCGTGTATATATTGTTTATATGATCTGTAAGTTTCATCGGTTTAAAGTCCGTATTATTGAAAGGGCTGTAGTTAAAAGTTGTTGAACGAGTCACTGATCACGAATGTATGCAAATTTAGAAACACCAAATCTTAATCAATTTTTGTCTAACAGAAAAACAGAAAAATACATGATATTCAAAAAAGCAAATCTGACTTTTTTTGTTTTTCGAGTTTTTGGTATCTAACAATTTTTAAGTTATTTTGAAAAAAGTATATTTTTCAAAATTTAAATTTTTAAAAATTTTACTTTGAAACCAAATTTTTTCAAAAATAAGCACTTTGAATCGATGAAACGTACAGATCATATAAACACAACATAAGTAAAATAATTTGTGGAGCGGTAACGATTAATCTAATTTAAGTTGCTAATTAGAGGGTGGTCTTCCCGATTTTTTTTTGTAAAAACAAAAGGGACCAACTTTATTTTGAGCGTAACTTGCTTAACTTTCATGCTAGAAACTTTTTGTAAAAACAAAAATAAAGCGTTCTTTAAACGCTATAAAAAAGTTATAATGAGTTTTCCCCAAAAAGTGCTTAATTTTTTGGATATTGCACGTCGAAATGTTCTATTTGAAATTTGGTGTATATTAATCTATTTTTCATTGACTATAACTCCGGTTCTACGAGATCCAGAGACCCAACGCGTACAACATTTTTTTTCCTTTTTATAAGCTATATTTTTGCTAACAACGTTTTTTTCGACTAAATACTTACTTTTTGAGTTATTTGCGAAAAAGCGTCTAAATATGTGGTTATTTTGTTGAAAAATGAACATATTCACTCGCAAATAACTCGAAAATTGGCGACTTGGCGAAAAAGCTCTATAGAACAAAAGTTACTTAAAATTAGTCAGTTTACCTATTTCAGGACTTATTTTGGACATATATTTTTTCACCCCCAATAGGGGGTGAGAGTCACCCCCAGGGCAAAAGCACACATCGGCACAATATCATTTTTTTTCTTTGACATGTAAGCTATACGTATGCCAAATTTCATGTCAATCTAAGCGGTTCTTTAAAATTTAGAGCAAAAACCGTGAAAGAATGGACTAGAAGGGTAACGGGAACAGTTCTACAGTAAATAAGAATACACTTTAGACGCAATCAAACATAAAGACGTTACAAAACAAAGGAATGTAGATACAAAAATTGAAAACGAAATTGAAGAGAATTTTATTGAAAAACTCTGAGATTTCGGAATAAAATAAATTAAAATACTCTACTAAACTTACAATGAAGATTTAGTAGAAATAAACAAAACAAGACACGTTAAGTGCTATAAGGAGCACTCCCGAATCATACTTTACAATGTATGAACTTTAGAAATCATGGTTTGGGATTTAAAATATATATACACTGTAAATTATGACTCGGGAGTGCTCCTAGTAGCATTTAACGTGTCTTGGTTTGTTTATTTCTACTAAATCTTCATTGTAAATTTAGTATAGATCAATATTGTCAAACCAAATAAGAAGAAAAATTAGGGAGGCTAAAGAAACCTACTTCTCTGAAAAATGTAAAGAAATAGAAGAACTGCAAAACACATATGACAACTTCAACCTACATAAAAAAGTCAAAGAACTAGCCGGAATAGGAAATAGAAGAACCTCAAATATATTGCTCGACAAAAATGGAAATATTATAATGGAGACAAAACGAAAACTACGACGATGGAAAGAGTATATCGAGGAACTATTTCATGACCAGAGAGAAGCTAGTACATCCGTAGATAGCCAAACGGGAGATGTAGGCCCAGAGATAACCAAATCAGAGGTTAGTCAGGCAATAAACTCTATGAAAACCAATAAATCTGCTGGTCCAGATGAATTGCCTAGCGAGCTGATAAAGTTGGTCAACGAGAAAAACCTGGACATAATAGTAGAACTGTTCAACGCTATCTATACTACAGGAATCATCCCCAGAGAAATGTTGACATCAGCCTTTGTGTGTTTGCCAAAGAAGGTGAATGCAAAAGAATGCAGTGACTACCGAACCATAAGCTTAATGTCACATACCTTGAAAATTCTATTGAAAATTATCCACGCCAGAATACACTCTAAACTGGAGCTGGATATTAGTGACACTCAATATGGGTTCCGCAATGGTATGGGTACCAGAGAGGCATTATTCTCCTTCAACGTGCTGACACAGAGATGTTTGGATGTTAACCATCCTCTTTACGTCTGTTTTATAGACTACAATAAGGCGTTTGATAAAGTAAAACATGATCGACTCATGGAAATCTTAAAAAATAAAAACCTAGATGAAAGAGATTTAAGACTAATAACACACCTCTATTACAATCAGCGAGCAATAGTAAGAATTGAAAAAGAAACATCTGAAGAAATGGAAATAAAGAGAGGAGTCAGGCAAGGCTGCATACTATCACCTCTATTATTTAACGCTTATTCTGAAGAGGTAATGCGAGAAACTCTGGAAGATGAAACAGTCGGCATAAGAGTAAATGGAGTCTTAGTTAACAACATCAGATATGCAGATGATACAGTAATAATAGCCGATAGTTTACAAGACCTGCAAAGACTCATGAGTAAAATAGTAAAGTGTAGTAGGGAGTACGGACTCTCTCTCAATATCAAAAAGACGAAGTTTATGAAAATTAGTAAAAACAACCATAATACTAACGAAATCTTGATAGTAGAGGGCCAGCAGATCGAAAGAGTAAAAAAGTACACTTACCTAGGAACACTTATAACAGAAAATAATGACTACACTGCAGAAATAAAAGTCAGAATCGAAAAAGCACGTTCTAATTTTATAAAAATGAAAAAGGTCCTATGTAGCAAAGATTTAACATTAGCTCTTGAAGTACGCCTAACAAAATGTTACGTCTACAGTGTTCTATACTATGGAGTGGAATCATGGACGTTAAATGTAGAGACAATGAGACGACTTAACGCCTTTGAAATGTGGACCTATAGAAAAATTATGAGGGTTTCCTGGGTAGATAGAGTTACAAACAATGAAGTACTGAGAAGAATAGGTAAAGAAAAGGAAGTTGAACTTACAATTAAAGAAAAGAAGCTACAGTATCTCGGACATGTGATGCGGGGCGAGAAGTATGGTATCCTACGACTCATAATGCAGGGAAAGATAGATGGCAGAAGAAGCATCGGAAGAAGACGAATTTCATGGTTGAAGAACCTGAGAGAGTGGTTTGGATGCAGCTCGAAACAACTATTTAGAGCTACTGCCTCAAAAATTAAAATAGCTATGATGATTGCCAACCTCCGTAGCGGAGATGGCACCTGAAGAAGAAGAAGAAGAATATTGTCAAAGCAAATAATTTATAATGACAAACGTATAATGATCTACCAACCAGAATAATTCTTACGTGTAAACCTCTAGCAGAAAACCAATGTACTCTGAGACGAGATCAAATTGATTATCTCCTCTTCTATGTGCAAGAGGTACAAAAATTTATTCTTCTTCTTCTTATTACGCCGTCTCCTTTTAAAGGTTGGCGACCGCTAAATTTTTAAAAATAAATAAAAAAACTCTGCATTAACTCATTTATTAACTCTGCTGATGGCCAACACTTGGCCAATGGTAACACTTTGGATACGATCTCGCTATCTCGCTATCTATTCTGTAACTGTTAAGTTTTTTCTTTTTTTGTTTCTGCAAATAAAGATAAGAAAGTTCATATCTATGTATGAGGGCGGATCGAAAAATCGAAGTTTCGAAAACTGTTTTGGATTAGTGCGCAAAAGTTGCCAACTGGTATTAAAAACCTAATCTTTATTTGCGATTTAAAAAAATGAATGTGTGTGTACTTTGTACGCACGTAAGAAGTTATACTTCTACTACATATTATGTGATTTTTAAGACAATACCAAAAATTTTAAAAATAAAAGAATAAAACGCACACTAACACTAATAATTGTTGGCAAAAATGTTAAATACGCATTTTCTGAAAAAAAAAATTATATAACAAATATACTTACAATCATAAAATGCATAAAAAAATAAAAAAATAAAAACTTGCATCGGGAATCGAACCCGTGAATTTCTGGGCGCTTTGATTCGTAATCGAAGCCTAGACTCACTCGTCCAATTCCACATTATTTGTCATGTGGAAAAATAGGGTAACTGAACGTTTTACTGTTTGACAATTGTTTTGAATATAATTAAATTATGTAGTTTAAATTTTGTGGAAGAAAATATTAAAATATAACAAAACAGTAAGAAAACAATATATTAGATGAAGATTGGTAGAACTTTTGTTGGTAATCAAATTAAGTATGTAAATCAAAGCATTACATACCTACTAGATAAATAAATCTACGCCAAAAAATCATAATTTAAAAATAAAAATCGGACCTAATTTGGGATTTCTCTCTAAAATCCCCATTCTTGAGAAAATAAATGTACAGTAGTGCGTCGATTATCCGAGCAAGCGTTAGTAATTGACGCTTAAAATATCTTCAATTTTCTTCAATATTGTATCCAAAAATAATAATGTTGTTGCAAAGACTGCACTATTTTTTTAGTTGGTAGTTGTCATTATCAAGATATAAATAAATATGTAGGTATATAAATAGGGCTTTTATTCACTTGTGGATAAATATGTATGACTATAAATAAATATCAATATATTGTAGTTCGATTATCTGAACAAATCGGTTTTCCGAACACCTATGTCCCCCAATTAGTTCGGATAATAGACGCTCTACTGTATTTCAACCTAATCCAAATCTATAATTACAATATGATTATAATAAAAACTACTTACCAAATTAGAATGAGTTTTCCTTGTCCAAAATAGTCCAAAAGTCAAAAATAGTCAAAAAGGCAGTATAACTATTAACTAACTTTTGTTTGTTGTTTCTTTTCACACAAATTTTAAAACGCAACAACCATAAATAATCTAACTACAGCTGTGCCACAGCCGCCATATTGAATAATTTTTGACATGTCATTTGAACATCCAATCAGAACAAAGTTATAATGCGCATGCGCCGGGATCATAGGTTTTAACATATAAAAATTCACCCTCATATCGCCGGTAAAGAAGTATAACTTCAAAAATTTATCTTCTGCCCTCTACCGGGGGTTGACAAAATAAAAAAAAATAAAAATACGAACTTATGATTTTAATTGAAGAGTTAAGTAATAAGTACATGTTATTATTATAAAAATGATATCCAATTAAAATATTTTTGAAATATGTCATATCTATTCTTCTACCCACTCCCTACCCTCCCCCTTAATTTTAATAATCTATTGAAGAATTAATATTGGAATTTAATATTAATTATTAATTATAATTTAAAATTTTTTCATTAGTTTTTAGAAGCATGCATAGCAGAAGATTTTCCGGATGTACAAAATAGGCATTTCTTTGAATTACAGGGTCTATAAAACTTTTCAAATTTTGCTCTAAGTATCGACTACGCTTAATTGTTGGTAAAACATGCTTTCCACCATTCACACATGATGAATTGGCATTTGATCTGAAACCATAAAGGAGCATAAACCGTGACAAGAAATTTGATCAGTTTCTTTAATTCTGATGTTGGATTTTCAGTGCTAACATAAAGACGTATAATGCGATTCGCCAACGTTAGCCATCGAGAATGACTTAACTTTCCAGGGCTTTGGTTTAATAAATCCACAGAACATTCCCCTGTAGAAATTGCGACACAAAATTGAAACAAATATTTCTGATCGGCACTTAAGTCAATTAAATCTACTTCTGGTAATTCACAGTCAATAAAGTTTACAACCGGCATATTTTCGCAATTCACTATTTGATTTCTATAGTGAATTTGATTTCTATATTCCTATAGTAGTTCCTGCAAAAGCTCTTGGACTTTGAGTTTGACCGTCAAGCTTTTAGAAAAGATGCCGTAAAGGCAATTCATTAGCGTGAAGCTGACAGATAAATTTTTGTAAAGGTCGGCCTAACTTTAACTCTAGTTGAGAAATTTTCGCATGGTGCAGAGTTCGGCAACACTGGAATGGCCAATGGAATTTTGTCTGCTATAGCAATTAATCTAGGTTTTGCTTGGGTGGCTTTGATGGGCGCATAAGGGTAAGACGTAAATATAAACTAGTATGGGTTGCTATAAGTTTGGGAAGCAGATTGCTTCTAGTTCTTATTAACGGCACTCTGACAGCTCGACGATATATTGGTGAAGTACTGCAACCAGTTTTAAATCCTTAACTACAAACCATTCCGATAGAGAACCATTCAACAGGATATCGCAAGACCTCATATTGACCGTGAAACCATGAAGTACATACAATAACCTGGTATACATACTTTCATCCCATCAGTCCCATCAAACATGTGTGGGATATGGTAGGTCGAAACCTAAATTAATTGCCACGTGCTCCACCAAACTTAGAAGACTGGTGACATACCATATGAACAATGTGGATGAGTATTTTGTAATATGATATAGACCACTTATTTCGATGAATACCCCATAGAGTAAGTAAGTGTAAAGGAAATCAAAAAGGAGCCGCTCATTATTAATTTTTTAAAGAAAATGACGTTGAAAATTTGTTTATAATGTTATCAAATAATAAGAATATGATAATGTATACTTCCATAATAGCCCGATCAAAGAACAATCTGACCCAAAAAAAAGGAAGAATGGAAATTTGGGAATAGGTAGTTGAAATTGTTTATTATTTTATAAGAAAAAGTTTACAATTCTACATCCCCTCCATTTTACAAAAATGTAGAGGAATACCCCCTTCTCGAAGATGAAAAAATACATTCAAAATATTCAAAATAAGACCGGAATTGGATAAAATGACTAATTCTAAATAACTTTTCTTCTATAGAGTTTTTTCACTAAGTCAATACCTTTCGACTTATTTGAGAGTAAATATGTTCATGTTTAACAAAATAAAACATGTTTTTTGACGGTTTTTCGGAAATAACTCAAAAAGTAAATATTATAGCGAAAAAATATTCTTAGCAAAAATAGAGCCCATAAAAATTGAAAAAAATTAGGTATACATGAGTTCTGCAGACCCAGTAGAAACAGAGTTGCAGCTAATGAAAAGTAGGTTCTTCTTAGTCAAATTCCAAATCGAATATTTCAATGTGAAATAACCCAAAAACGGAGCACTTTGGGAAAATTCATTTTAACTTTTTTAAAGCGTTTAAAAAAGTTTCCTTTTTGTTTTTTAAAAACCTGTAATATTAAAAGTAAGTCAATTACACTCAAATATTGTTGGTCCCTTTTATTTTTTGGTAAAAAAATCGCGACAATCACCCCCTAATTAGCATCACATATAAATTTTAACATTACCACTTCACAAGTTACTTTGCCTATGTATTATTTATATATGATCTGTAAGTTTCATCGGTTTAAAGTGCTTCGTTTTGAAAAAGTTGTAGTTAAAATGGCTTGAGCAAGTAACTAATCACGAGTTTAGGCAAATTTTGAACAGCCATAGGATAACAAATTTTTGTCTAACAAGAAAACAAAAAATCAAAAATATTCAGAAAAGCAAAACGTACATTTTATTATTCTTTGAGATTTTGGTATTCCTAATTGTTTTTAAGTTAATTCCATAAACAATTACGATTTTTTTCAAAATAAAAAAAAACGTTTTATTTTAAACCTAATTTTTTTTCAAAACTGAGCACTTTGAACCAATGAACCTTATAGATAATATAAACAATACGTAAGTAAAATAACTTTTGAAGCGGTAACGATTAATTTTATTTGAGAAGCTAATTAAGGGGTGATTTTCGCCATTTCTGTACCAAAAAATAAAAGGGACCAACAATATTTTGAGCATAACTCACTTACTTTTAATGTTAGAAGTTTTTTAAAAAACAAAAATAAACGTTTTTTAAACACTAAAAAAGTTGTAATGCATTTTCCCCGAAAAGTGCTCCGTTTTTTGGTTATCTCTCATTGAAATATTCGATTTGGAATTTGACGAAGAAGAACCTACATTTCATTAACTGCAACTCTGCTTCTAGTGGGTCTGCAGACCCCACGCATGCACCATTTTTTTCAATTTTTTATAAGTTATATTTTTACTAAGAAGATTTTTTTTGGCTAAAATACTTACATTTTGAGTTATCTCCAAAAAACCGTCCAAAAATATTTTTTTTTTTTGGTTAAAAATGAACACTTTCACTCGCAAATAACTCGAAAAGTATTTACTTAGTAAAAAAAACTCTATAGAACAAAAGTTACTTAGATTTAGTCAATTTATCCAATTCCGGACTTATTTTAAACGTATATTTTTTCACCGACGAGAAAAAAATTTTCACCCCGTATTTTCCAATTTTTGTAGAATGGAGGGGGTGTAGAACTGTAAACTTTTTCTTATATAATAATAGACTTTTTCAACTACCTATTCCCAAATTTTCATCCCTCCTTTATTTTTTTGGAGGTTTTCGTAAAATTTTGCGTTCCCTGATCGGGCTATAAATAGATATTTAAAATAGTTGTTTATGAAACAGTTCGTGAATTATGCTTTTTGCGAACGCACGCGATTTTTATATCACGAGCGACAACGGAGCGAGTTTATTAATCACAATTTAGTAGGGTGTATAATAGCTACACTTTCTGCCAAGTATGATAAGGATACGTCAAATAGTTTTAAAGTACATGGTAAAAATAATTTTTAAATTTTTAAATAAAACGCCCTGTAACTCAGTAAGTAGCCACATTCTATTTAAGAGATTTTAGTTAAATCTTAATATTTTTAGGTCTAGAATCTACAACTCAGAGATTCGACATTCTTAATAAAATTTAACCCTAAAAGGTTAAAAATTTAGTAATATAACTCCAAGAAAAAAAGAAGAAGAAAAAAGGACAAAAATATTTTGTTAATTAGTCAAAAATTCCCAGAAACCCAATTATCGAAACGACATTTCAAAATACTTAATCCCCGCGACGTTATTAAAAAAACAAATTATAAACAAATTTGAATAATTTTCAAATGCCATTTTAGGGGGGAGTTTAATTGAAATTTGAATTTATCAATACATTTATCGAAAATATACATAAAAATAAAAATAATGAGATCTTAAGCAGGTAAATATTTCTTTGACAACAACCGCGTTTTTTCAATTGAAAATATAGTAACATTTAATAAACAAATCCAATATCTCAAAAAATGTTAAATATTTTTTGACCAATTTTTTTTTGCTTAATACTGGTAACATAGTGCAACTTAGTCTGTAAAAAAAGATATTTTATAGTGCTTATTTAAAACGCTAAAAATATTTTTTTGCAAATTTGTTTTTAAAGTTTTATATATAATTATTTAAATAAATAGGGGGTCAAATTTAATCTAGTAAGTCTTATGTGAAAGATTTTCTCTTCATTTTTGCAGAAAAAAATCCCATAGACCTTCATCGATAAGTGAATTACCTCAGCAGTTAAAAAAGTATTTTTTTGCAAAAATGACCCCTTTTTAATTATTTAAACAATGATCCCCTTGTATGATTTGGATACTTTCTTGAAAATATCTTTTATACCCACCTAGACTTTGATATAACATTTGCTTTAACCTGTTCGAATTTACATTTTGACTTTTTTTATTTTATTAGACTATATCTATAATGACAGTTTTCACAAACTAAAAACTTATACATAATATGACAGAGTAGATAATAGTACATTATATACCGCGGGACTGAAGTAGTACATTTAATCCTGAAGGTAAAGTTTATGGCCCGACCGCAGGGAGGGCCATAATTTACCTGAAGGATTAAATGTACTTCAGTCGCAAGGTATATACGATACTTTTCGTACTTCCGGTATGATTTTATTAATTATTTCAATAATTTCAATCAGTTTTTTCTCTCTTCAACTCATTTAATAAACTGTCTTTAAAATAAGTTACCATAGTAACATTGCGTTGTGACAGTTATAATTTAGAAACATTGTCATTACTAGTGTCATTGTAAAGAAACATTGTTATTGATAATTATTGGTATCATGAGTGAAGAAGGTGTATCTGATATTGATAAAAGAGCAGCCGAAGTAGGTGAAGAATTGTTACCACCGAAATCTAGAAAACTATACGAGCAGCAGTACGATGCTTTTAAAAAGTGGTGCCGCTTAAAAAATGTGAGACAACCTACTGAAAATGCGCTGTTAGTCTACTTCGATGATATATAGATGACGAACTGTCACAATATTAATTTGAATATTAACGTTAATTACCATTCTAATTAATTATATTTTTCAATAAAATATCCCTTAAATTCGTTTGTTTGTGATTTAATCGTTCCGGGAGTTTCGTCAATATTTAATCCCGGAGGGATTAAATGTGACACTTTAGTACCTGTCACAAGGGAGTGAAGTTGTCACTTTAGGCCCGGAAGTACGAAAAAGTATTTATCCTTATAGGTGTTTTATTTTTTTTGGCTCTCAGTATATTTTTAACAAAAATAGTATACGGAAATATTACTGCATTATAATATTATATCTTTTGGCAAACTTAATTGAAATTTGCCAAAAGGTTGCCAATTTGCAAAATCACCTGCGGCATATTATGAAATAAGCATTGTTGTTGTATCGATTCCTTTGTTTCGTTTAGAGTTGAAACCAATCAAAGCGATATAAATTATTAAACGGTTTAAATCGATACCTTACAATTTTGTATTTGACTATCATAATATAAGTTTTTCAGTTTTGTAAATAAATGAAAAATATAAACTGGTATTATGTTAAACTATGATTTAAAATAAGCTATATGGCGAGGAATTAATTGAAACTGGCCTTCTCAAAGTCCAGATCTTAATCCTATTGAGTATATATCGTGTCTTCTCAAAGGGCCTGTAAGACGTCGCATACGTTGCTATAACAGTATTTTTTGTTTGCTTTTAACAGTCCTGCTAAAAAACAAAATTGAGTCCTGTCTCATCCTATCGGTATTTGAAGATCTTAAGAACTATGCCGCAAATCCATTCACATTGCTGTCAGTAAAGATTTTTAGTGATACATAGTTCTTTATCATCAATACCTACCTGCTGAAGGATGGCCATTTTATTCTATTCAACGCCTTCTTAAAATCAGTAAATGGATCGCCGATATTTCTGCATCTCTATACCATAACTTCTTCTTCTTTTTTTTTGTATTGTTTTTTTTAAACAATACTGCCTGTTTTTCTTCGACGGTGCCTTTCATTCAGTCCCTAAATTGTCATTCCATCTTTTCCTTGGGCCTCCTATAATTCTTCTGCTTAACGGTGACTTGTCCCTGGATATTCTTACTATCCTTTACTCAGACATCCTGCTTATGTGTTGATTCCACTCTTCTTTTCCGTTCTTTACCCAGGTATTTCAAATGTCTTCCCCACATATGCATCTGATATCCTCACTTATTACCCTGTCCTGTAGTTCTTTTCCAGCAATCTTTCTTAAGATCTTCATTTCTTTGTGTCTTTCTTGTATCTGGTCTTGTTTCGGCCGTGTAAGTCATAACTGGCCTAATATTTAAGTGACTGATATACTCGTGCCTTTGTTTCCACTCATAGGTGTTTTGTTTTCCCAAATTGTGTCGATTAGGCATCAGGCCGTTCTATTAACTTTTTTTATTTGATCTTTTACCTCTTGTTGGATATTGTTGTCGGCTGATAGATTAATTTCCAGTTACTTATTTAAAAGCCATTACTTGTATAATTCGATTTTCTAACTCCAACTCTCATCTTATTGGTTCTTTGGCTATTACTAAGCGTTTTGTTGTTTGGGCTGATATTTTCATATTCATTTTTTTTATGTTAATATTTAATTCGTGAATACCATAACCTGAATACTAAATAGTCCAGAGAAATAAGATTTTTCTCGTGACACATCCCCTTCCAGGACGAAACCAAATTTTTTGAGTAGTATGAACATCTATATTAATTACCTGTATGTTTCCTGCAGCCGATTTTGATGATATAATTAGTTATAAACAAATAAAGATAAGTCTATAACCAAAAATATAAGCATTTTAAACAAATTTGAGAGTGAGAAACTCATAAATCGTCTAAAAAGTTTCAATATGGCGTTCGCTAAATATGTCTATCCTTATTGGTAGCTTAGAAAATAGCAAAATAAATCACAGATTTTGAGTTTTTATAAATATTCATAACTTATGTAAAAATTAACTTAGAACCTTCTTATTACACAAATTGCTGAGACTTCTGGTGATTAAATTATATTTTAAATTTCAAAGCAATTGGTCAAATAATTTAAACGTTATTTAATTTGTTTATCCCAAATTCATTTTTATTTGCAACACTATAAGTCAGAAAATTATGAGGTTATAGTAAGACTTCTGACAGTTTATGGAAGAAGAACATTTATACTATTAACTTAAAAAAAAATGACAAAAAGTAATTTTAAACAGTGTAAAATTATTTTGCAAAAACATGTCGATTTTTTGCTTACTTATAAACAATTAGAATAACTTTTTAACCGTCACCTGTAGAAAAATTATTTTTCATATTTGGAAAGACTGAATTTTTATACACATTTAGAAAGAAAAACAATTGTCCTAGGACAATTAGAAACGAAGTTAGCCCCCCTTTTTTTAATTAACATGTCTTTGCAAAATAATTTTGCAGTATTTAGAATTATTTTTTGTCATTTTTTTTTTAAATTAAATTAATAGTATAAATCTTCTTCTTTCATAAACTATCCAGAGTATTAGTGTAACTTTATCATTTTCTGACTTATAGCGTTGCAAAAAAATTAATTTGGGATAAACAAATTAATCGTTATTTATGATATAAGTGTTAAAAGTACACGTTTAAGGCACGCATGTGAAAGTTTGCACAATGAGCGATAGCAAATTCTGCAATTCACACGAGTGCCTTAAAAATGTACTTTTTAACACGCATATCATACAATATTTTTTCTACAAACGTAATTACAGGACAATAATCTACAAAAACTTTTACTTGAACTTGACTGACATTCCATTTTTATATTTTTTTGACATTACATCAAAATTGTCTATACGGTCAATACGAATTGCAGTGCCTTAAAAATATTTTAAAGCACTAGTGCCTTAAAGTAACATTTTTAACGCACGCAAGGAGTGCTAAAAATTGCATTTTTAACACGGTTGTAGAAAAATACCTTTTAAACTATTTGACCAATTACTTTAAAATTTAGAGTAGATTTAAGCACCAGAAGTCTCAGCATTCCGTGTAATAAGAACGTTCTAAGTTAATTTTTACATAAGTTATGAATATTTATAAAACCTCAAAATTTATGATTATGTTGCAATTTTCTAAGCAACCAATAAGGATAGACATATTCAGTTGACGCCATATTGAAGGTTTTTATAAGATTCCAAAACCAAAATAATCATGATATATTGATCAAACTTATAAAGATTATAAAGATGAGATGCTTGTTTAATATTTTATCGACAAAATATAAATTTTTCTTCTTTTTGCATAATCTTTAAATTTTGAAAAAAAAATAGTTATAATACGCTGGTCTAATTAGTAAAGTACAAAGAAAGGATATTTACCAGCAATTTTATTGCTGGAATCGAATTATAGGATCCTATATATTATTAATATAGGTATGCAAAGTCCGCAGATATTGTGCTATTTTTTAATAAACAAAATGGCGCCGACAAATCGTATTTTTTCCAATTATTGCTCTATTCCGAAGATTTTAACTTTGCACCAAAAACACTTAAATAAAAATTCACCCCAATTTAATTCTACATAGAGGCATGTTTTTCCCGATTTGCTCCGACGAAAATTTTCCTCGAAAAATGTGGGTTTGTCCAAAAAAATTTTGAATTTTCAAATAATTATTTTGGGCCAGTAATTATTTATTAATAATTATATAGCTTAGTGAAATAAAAGCTTTCTTGGTATAGATTATAAATTCAGAAGCCGGCGAAAATAAAAGCCGGCGAAAATGAAACGAATATTTTAGCAACAATTCCATTGTTAATTAACAATTTACAGTCGCAATAGCAACCAAAATAATTATGATACACTGATCAAACTTTGAAATCTTATAAATATGAGATGCCTATTTAACATTTTGTCGACAAAATATAAATTTTTCAGTTTTTTGCATAATCTTTAAATGTTTAAAAAAAATTGTTATAAACAAATTAACATTTCTCAGAAATTGTTTTTTATATTCTAATTTTAAAAAATACTTAAAATGCGTATTTCATAGGTCTTGAAAATGAATGCTTTAAAAAAATTTTCCAACCATTTGCAAAAAAGTTATGAAACAGCAAAATAAATATACGATATCTCCGTTGTTTATAACTTGTTTTGATTGTTTCAAAGCTTAAAAGTGAGTCTATGGTACAATCTAGTTACTCACAAAGAATGTCAAAAATTAGTGCAATGGTTATATTTTAATCAAAGATTAAAAATACTTTTTTTTGTAATCTTTAGCGCAAAAGTAGGCCTGATACAGAGTCGGAGCTAAAATGTTCACTCGAAGCGACTGACACGCAGAATACATTATTTATTAAAAGTGTACGTCGCGGCCGCCGGTCGTCGCTCCGAGTGAAAATTTTAGCTACAGTACTGTATTATTCTACTTTCGCGCGTGTAAATTACAAAAAATATATTTATAATCTTTAATTAAAATATAACCATTAAACTTATAATCGATATTTTTTTGTAAATAATTAGCCTGTACTTTAAACTCACTTCTACGCTTTGAAAGAATTAAAAAATATATAAACACCGTAGTTTTCGTATGTTTATTTTGCTGTTTCAAAACTTTTTTGCAAATGGTTGCAAAAAAGTTTTAAAGCATTCATTTTCAAGATATTTGAAATACACATTTTAGGTATTTTTTAAAATTATAATATAATAAAAACTTTCTGAGAAACGTTAATTTGTTTATAACTATTTTTCTTAAAACATTTAAAGATTATGCAAAAAAATTAAAAATTTATATTTTGTCGAGAAAATGTTAAAGAGACATCTCATCTTTATAAGATTTCAAAGTTTGATCAGTGTATCATAATTACTTTGGTTATTATTGCGACCGTAAATTATTAATTAACAATTGAATTGTTGCTAAAAGATCCGTTCAATTTTCACCAGCTTCTGGAACTATAGTCTAAACCAAGAAGGCTTTTAAGTCACCAAATTATTTAATTATTAGTAGATAATTACTTATCTAAAAGTTTATTTGAAAATTAAAAATTTTGTTGGGAAAACCCGCATTTTTCAAAGAAAATTTTCGTCGGAGCAGATCGAGAAAAACACGTCTCTATGCAGAATTTAATCACGGTCGGTGAATTTTTATTTGGGTGTTTTCGTTGTAAAGTTAAAATCTTCGGAGTTATAGAGCAATAATTGAAACAAACACGATTTTCGTGCGCCATTTTGTTTATAATAAAAGTAGCACACTATCTGACGACTTTGCATACCTATATTATTAATATATAGGATTTTATGATTCGATTCCAGCAATAAAATTGCTGGTAAATAACTTTTCCCAAAAATGGCCTATTCTCCGATAATCAGCCCAGACTATTAGTAAAAATGTGCAAATAAAAAAAGTAAGAGCCCTTTGAAGTTACAAATTAAAATATATTTTTTCCAATATGTATATTGAAAACTGTTAGAGATTTTATATCGAAAATGTGACTGCATATATTAGAGTCCTTTTTGTTTTCTATTTTCGTCGTCTGCTGTCTTATAAATTGTAAAAGTCGCAGATTAAGGATGTACCAGAAAGAACTTTCAGCAAAAGAAGTTTCAGATATAAATAACTATTTACCATTTTAATTTTTATTATAATGTTGAAGTCTGCATCTGAGACTTTTCAGTTTGTTTAAGAGATGTCGCTGGATTGCGTCCCAATGGAGATTTCAATGATCTTTGAAATTTCCCTTAAATAGATGGGCTAGCTGGTTTTCGATTCAGAGGTTTGCACGCTAGCGCTGTTGAGAAAGCCTGCAATGGTAGAAACAGTTTTCCAGCGTTTGTGCATCCCTATGAATCGAAAGCAAGCAAAACCATCTCTTACTTTACTGGTCAAATTTAATTGCTTTATTATAAAAATATATAAAAGGGATAGTAAAGGGAAAAGAGGTGATAGGAGCCCTGAATTCGGTACTGTGGCAAAAAAATATAAGAACAGAAAATAAAAAACGAATTTAAAACACAATATTAAAACCAGTGTTAACCTATGCAGCTGAAGTCTGGCAATTAACCAACAAGTACAAAGATAAATTACTCGCCACTGAGATGGATTTTTGGAGAAGGTCAACAAGAAGATCTAGACAAGAACACATACGAAACGACGACATTAGACAACAAATGGAAATAGAAAGAACAATCATAGATGACATCGCAAGACAACAGCTAGTTTGGTACGGACACGTACGACGAATGGAGGAAAGAAGAATCCGCAAAAAAGTGTTAGAATGGACCCCCACAGAAAAACAAAAACGGGGAAGACCAGCAACTACATGGATAAAGGGCATCTCCAAGGCAATGTCTGAAAGAAATCTAAGAGAGGAAGACTGCCACAATAGAAAGGAGCCCAGACTATTAGTAAAAATGTGCAAATAAAAAAAGTAAGAGCCCTTTGAAGTTACAAATTAAAATATATTTTTTCCAATATGTATATTGAAAACTGTTAGAGATTTTATATCGAAAATGTGACTGCATATATTAGAGTCCTTTTTGTTTTCTATTTTCGTCGTCTGCTGTCTTATAAATTGTAAAAGTCGCAGATTAAGGATGTACCAGAAAGAACTTTCAGCAAAAGAAGTTTCAGATATAAATAACTATTTACCATTTTAATTTTTATTATAATGTTGAAGTCTGCATCTGAGACTTTTCAGTTTGTTTAAGAGATGTCGCTGGATTGCGTCCCAATGGAGATTTCAATGATCTTTGAAATTTCCCTTAAATAGATGGGCTAGCTGGTTTTCGATTCAGAGGTTTGCACGCTAGCGCTGTTGAGAAAGCCTGCAATGGTAGAAACAGTTTTCCAGCGTTTGTGCATCCCTATGAATCGAAAGCAAGCAAAACCATCTCTTACTTTACTGGTCAAATTTAATTGCTTTATTATAAAAATATATAAAAGGGATAGTAAAGGGAAAAGAGGTGATAGGAGCCCTGAATTCGGTACTGTGGCAAAAAAATATAAGAACAGAAAATAAAAAACGAATTTAAAACACAATATTAAAACCAGTGTTAACCTATGCAGCTGAAGTCTGGCAATTAACCAACAAGTACAAAGATAAATTACTCGCCACTGAGATGGATTTTTGGAGAAGGTCAACAAGAAGATCTAGACAAGAACACATACGAAACGACGACATTAGACAACAAATGGAAATAGAAAGAACAATCATAGATGACATCGCAAGACAACAGCTAGTTTGGTACGGACACGTACGACGAATGGAGGAAAGAAGAATCCGCAAAAAAGTGTTAGAATGGACCCCCACAGAAAAACAAAAACGGGGAAGACCAGCAACTACATGGATAAAGGGCATCTCCAAGGCAATGTCTGAAAGAAATCTAAGAGAGGAAGACTGCCACAATAGAAAGGAGTAGCGATTAGGAACGAAAAGGCGTAGAACGCTATAAAAACGATGTAATATATTGATGTGATCTTGATTATTGATATGAGATAATATTTTTATATGTCATTTAATTTAATCAATGCATTAATAATAATCTAATTAATTTACCAGATCACATATCAATATGTTTTCAATCTCAGGGCTTTTTATAAAATTAATTACTTACATACGTGGCTTCTAAGTATTTCTTAATGGTTCCTAATCGGGATAGGAAAGAAAAGAGTAAAATAATAACACATATGGGTTACAATTGTAATCAAAATATTGTTTATTTTATTTAAATGGCAATCACTGCTTAATATTTGCTATATCTTATTATTCTTAAACATAACATTTATACATGGGAATCTTATTTCCTTTTGATTTCCAATTGAAAGTTTTTATTAACATTTAACTATTATGATTTATCAGCAACAATTCTATTTAAGTTTGATGAAGCTTTTCTGATATTATTGATTATGTTTTTTCAATTTTTAATGTGGTATTTACTACGAAAAACCCATACATTCATGTCCAAACAAATGAGACTGACCTTTTTCTGGTGCACTGAGAATGTCTTCACACAAGACCCGTTTCCTGCTATCCTTGGCTGCAATCAAAACCTCGTCCTGGCTTCCAGTAATGTTCTCCTCTGAAACTAGCTCGTATAGCTCTCGTTTCCTGCTTCTGTCGTGATGCTGTGTTCTACCTTTTTCGAAACTGCAATCAGCTACCGGGAACTCTTGGCTCAAGGAGGTTCTTTTACTCTCAACCTGGCCTACCTCTCGTTCTACGATATATACTCCACACTCACGGAACTACACCGGCTTTCTCACTCTCCGTACACTACCGTCTACTACTCGACTTCACTTCTCGACAGCTCAAAACATTCTGATCTCTATTTGTCATTCATTCCCCTACTTTCTAAATATCCCTTCCAGATTCACAAATCAAAATTCCACCACCAACTCTCATTCGCAGTATTCCTCAAAACCAATTTTTAAACTTTCTAAATATGCTTAATGGATTTCAAAGAAAATAGTTAATTCCCATTCTAAAATTACTTTCTACTATATACAAAGTTTAATGACCTATTCTCTATTTCCACTTAGTCTTATTTAGCATCGGCTAATGATCGATCCTTCCGCGAACAACGATAATGACCTATTAACGATTTCACTTGAGTCTTATTTAATCACTTCTTAAAATTAAATATAACAATTTGTTGTATACCGGTTGTTCTAAATTTATATGCCCGTGGTTGAGAAAATTGAAAATATTTTATATTAAATTGAATTTTGTTTATAATTATTAAAATTTAATTTTCATATCAAATAGAAATATAACAAATCCCCGCCTTGTATTCGATAAAATTTATCTGCATTTTTAAATAAATTTTCTCGAGGCAAAACCAACTCCCTGTATATTTCCTTACTTTAATCTACGTCTTATATCCTAACTTACTATCTACTTCATGTAATTCTGTCTTTTATTCGTGATATTTGTATACATCGTGAATATTATAAATTCCTCGGATCTTTTCCGAGTTCCTGTGCCTCAACTCATAACTATTTATCCCATTTTCATTATTTACGATGTACGGGCCTTCGAAAACAGGCATCAACTTTGCGCAAATGCCCCCAGGAAGATTTGATACTCGTAATGCCCTCACGAGTACTTTTTCACCCTTTTGGAAAGTCACTGGTCTTCTTTTTCTATTTTGTTCCTGTCTTTGGATATATTTTTCGTTGCTTCGCCGTAACCTTCTCTGTACGGTTTCAATCACCTGTTGATATTCTTTTGGCTCTTGGTCTTCCCATGGCCTTATCGGCAGTACACCCTTCATGATGTATTCTGGGGTCTCTTTTGTTACTGTGCTCGGAATTGTATTTAGATACCTTTCTATTTCCGCCATTTTCCTGTCCCAGTGGCGATGTTGACCATCTGTTGCAATGCGAAGAAATTTCGTCACTTCCTGTATGAATCGTTCCGACGGATTACTCTGTGGATGCCTGATGCTGACAAAATTTGTCTCTATTCCTCGTTCTCGAAGTTGTCCCTTGAAACGATCATTTCGGAAATACGTTGCATTGTCCAGTAGAATCTTTTTTGGTGTTCCTACTATGGCTATAAAATTGTCGATTTTTCTTAATATTTCTTCCCCCTTTGTGGTGCGGCAACTATATAATTTTACGTATTTTGAAAACACATCCACCATTACCAGAATATGTTTGTTCCTTTTAGTGGTCATAATTAGATCGCTTAACATATCTATTGCTACAATGTCTAGTTTGTTTCGGGCTTCAATATTTTTGGCAACATTTTCGTTTTTGAAATTCCGACTCTTATATTTTTGACATACATCGCACTTCTGGGTAATTTCCTTTGCAATGCGGTAATCCTGTCGGCTGATGTAATTTTCCCTAAAAACGAGCCAAACTTTTCTGCTACCGATATGCCCATTGTCCTCATGTAATTTCTTTATTATCTTTTCGGCCAATGTCTGTGTCACTAAATATAGTTCCTTTCCGTCTATTCTCTTAAAATATATGTTATTTTCTACTTCCGCTCTTCTTTTCTCTCTTTCCTCTAGGTCTTCCTGGTTTGTCCTTATCTCATTTAATGAATATATCCCTTCTTCTTGTATTAATCTATTTAGTCCCACCTGTAGAGTAATTGTTTCCTTTTTTCCGGTGTCCTCATCCCGTGTTAGAGCGTCGGCTATTATGTTGTCTTTTCCTTTTATATATCGGAACTCAAAATCATACTCCTGTAATAATAGAATGCCTCTATGTATTCTATTATTTACTAATCTATTCTTCATGATATGTACTAAAGCTGCATGGTCTGTTTCGATTGTGAATTTTGCTCCCAATAAGTAAAACCTCAATTTGTTTACGCAATATAGTACACTGGCAAACTCCAATTCTGTAACACTATATTTTCTCTCATGTGTTTTAGTCACTCGAGATATAAAACATATCGGCACTTCTTGGTCGTTTTGTATTTGAGACAGAACTCCTGCAAATTTTTGTATGGACGCATCAGTTCGGAGTATAAAAGGTAAATTGTAAATAGGGTGGTATATTTTCGTTCCTTTTGCGAATTCTCGTTTTAATGTTTCGAAAGCTTCCTCCTGTTCTTCTTTCCAATTCCATTTTACTTTTCGTTGTTTCCTGCCAATTTAATAAACTCCTTGGGGTGACAAAAGATTCCTGTTTGTTTTTTTGTTTTTAGTGAGCGCCGTCGTGAAAAGACGCCGGTTGCTCATTGTTGTTTATATTTTCGTCATAATTTCTCTCTCCGTCATATTCTTCTGTCTGGGTATTATTTACCTCTCTTCTATTTTCTCTTGGTCTGTCGGATCTGTTTCGGTTTTCTCGATATCCCTGTTCATTTTGTCTACCATTATTTCTGTTTTCTTGATTTGAGCGTGTGGTGTTTCTATTCTGGTATTCTCGATTTCTGTCCTCATTCCATTGTCTATTTCTTTGTTCATAATTTCCTCTTCCGTTGTCTCTATTTTCGTTTTCCCTTCTGGGATTAAAATCTCGTCTTGTATAGTCCCTCCTATTTTGATTTCTATCTCTGTAATCTTGTGTTTCTCGGGGCCTGTAATCTTCTCGCGACCTTCTTGATTTTCTTTCTCTTAGACGTGATTCTCTTATTTGTAGGAATTGGCATAAACTATCTATGTCTTTGTAATTTTGCAATGTGATATGGTCTTCCAGCGTTTCCTCGAAATGTCTTGCAATCAGTTCGACTAATTGTTCCGATGAGTAATTATATTGTAAATGTTTTGCATTCTTGTAAATTTGCAAAGCATATGTCCTTTCTGATACACCCATCCTATCATTGTATTTCCCATTTTGCAATTCCTTGTTAATTTCCAATTGTTGGACCTTTCCCCAGAAATAATTCAAAAATTTTTGTTCAAATTGTTGCCAATTGCCGAATTCTTCTTCTTTGCTATCGAACCATAGGCTTGCTTCATATTTGAGATGGTTTCTGATAGTTTCTTTTGCTGTTTCGAAATTTCTGATGTGCTGTATTTTCTTTTTTAGGCTATTTATATACGGCACTGGGTGTAATCTTCTTACATCCCCGCCAAACCTTATCTTCACGTCATCTGTGCTATGTATAACCATTTCTCTTCTTTCTCCGACATTCTGTTGAGTATTGATTTCCGCAATCTTTCTTTCCACTTCTTCTATGTCTGCTTGAATAGCGTTTTGCAACTTGTTTTCCAAACTTTCCATTTCTTTTTTCTGGCAATTCGTTAACTCCTTCATTTTATTTTGAATTTTCATTTCTTGTTCTTTCATGTGGTCCTTCATTCTCATTTCTTGTTTTTGCATGTGATCTTTAATTTTCATTTCATACTTTTCTATGCGTTCCTCTATTTTCTTATTGTTCTCTTCTATCGCTTGTTTTGTTTCCTGTTGATTGTCATCCATTTTTTGCTCCACTTTATCCATTTTCTTTGATGTTTCTTCCTGATTTTTATCCATTGTTCGTTTTGCTTCATCCATTTTTTGTGACTGGATTTGCATAAGTTGTAATATCTTTTCTATTCCTGATAATTCTTGCTGTTCTGATGCCATGATTGTCGTGTCTAAAATATCTTCTTGGTCTGAATGTTCTTTTTGTTTCTTGTTGTCTTTGCTTTGGCTTCTTGTCACAGACATTTGTTTTCAAGAAATACTGTCCCCGCCAAATATGAAATTTTACTAGTATGTTACCAAGACGACTTTTTCTCACCCAAATATTATAAATTGTCAATAAATATATCAAATGTAAATATCGTAAAAATAAAATATTAAATCAGTTATGTAAAATTTGTACCTAAAGAGATCTAAAATTTTATGTTATCAAATGTAAGTATCTCACTTTTTACCACAGGCATATAAATTTTCAAATACCGGCTTTACTCTTTCTATCCTTCAAATTTGCCACTAGAAATACTTTCAAAATGCTTTCCACGTTGGACGACAGTTGATGTGATCTTGATTATTGATATGAGATAATATTTTTATATGTCATTTAATTTAATCAATGCATTAATAATAATCTAATTAATTTACCAGATCACATATCAATATGTTTTCAATCTCAGGGCTTTTTATAAAATTAATTACTTACATACGTGGCTTCTAAGTATTTCTTAATGGTTCCTAATCGGGATAGGAAAGAAAAGAGTAAAATAATAACACATATGGGTTACAATTGTAATCAAAATATTGTTTATTTTATTTAAATGGCAATCACTGCTTAATATTTGCTATATCTTATTATTCTTAAACATAACATTTATACATGGGAATCTTATTTCCTTTTGATTTCCAATTGAAAGTTTTTATTAACATTTAACTATTATGATTTATCAGCAACAATTCTATTTAAGTTTGATGAAGCTTTTCTGATATTATTGATTATGTTTTTTCAATTTTTAATGTGGTATTTACTACGAAAAACCCATACATTCATGTCCAAACAAATGAGACTGACCTTTTTCTGGTGCACTGAGAATGTCTTCACACAAGACCCGTTTCCTGCTATCCTTGGCTGCAATCAAAACCTCGTCCTGGCTTCCAGTAATGTTCTCCTCTGAAACTAGCTCGTATAGCTCTCGTTTCCTGCTTCTGTCGTGATGCTGTGTTCTACCTTTTTCGAAACTGCAATCAGCTACCGGGAACTCTTGGCTCAAGGAGGTTCTTTTACTCTCAACCTGGCCTACCTCTCGTTCTACGATATATACTCCACACTCACGGAACTACACCGGCTTTCTCACTCTCCGTACACTACCGTCTACTACTCGACTTCACTTCTCGACAGCTCAAAACATTCTGATCTCTATTTGTCATTCATTCCCCTACTTTCTAAATATCCCTTCCAGATTCACAAATCAAAATTCCACCACCAACTCTCATTCGCAGTATTCCTCAAAACCAATTTTTAAACTTTCTAAATATGCTTAATGGATTTCAAAGAAAATAGTTAATTCCCATTCTAAAATTACTTTCTACTATATACAAAGTTTAATGACCTATTCTCTATTTCCACTTAGTCTTATTTAGCATCGGCTAATGATCGATCCTTCCGCGAACAACGATAATGACCTATTAACGATTTCACTTGAGTCTTATTTAATCACTTCTTAAAATTAAATATAACAATTTGTTGTATACCGGTTGTTCTAAATTTATATGCCCGTGGTTGAGAAAATTGAAAATATTTTATATTAAATTGAATTTTCTTTATAATTATTAAAATTTAATTTTCATATCAAATAGAAATATAACAATATATATATATATATATATATATATATATATATATATATATATATATATAATTATAAAAATATAATTGTCTGCCGAATAAAAACATTCAATGACATAAAACTGTGTTACCCTCAACCACATCAATCATCGCTAGAAAGTCAGAAAGATCGAACCTTTTCCCTTTATAACACACTGAACCCTTATTTTTATGTTTGCTCATAAAAAACGCATAATATATCGTTTATCTTTGTTGCTATAACTCTGAGGAACGATATGTATAGTAGGCCAGTATATGACCATTTTAGAGTGTAAAATGGGTTAATGAGCGAAGCGAATTCTGCAATTCACATGAGTGTCTTAAAATTTACTTTTTAACACGTACATAATACAATATTTCTTCTACAAACGTCTTATATATCAACAATTTTAATTTATTTATTGTCAATTACAGAACAATACCTACAAAAACTTTTACTTGAACTTGACTGACATTCCATTCTTTTCTTGACATTACATCAAAACTGCCTATTGGGACCGTGCAAGTTCGGAAAAGCGACACCTGGTTTCTACGCTCTGCACTTTTATTCGCACTTTTAATTATATTGGCCAATCATATGGTCCTGGTTACTAGATAATTGTCAAGGCCATAGTCCAAAAAAAATAATAAAAAGAAAAAATAAGATTTACGTTATGATATTAAAACGTACATAATTGTATGTAGTAAATAAAATTAGTTATTAAAATGCAGTACTGCAAGCAAAATACAATTAATTAAATTTACCTTTATATACTAATTGCACATCATATCAATATTGTTGAGCAATATATAATTTTTCTTCTTAAAAGACAATAGGTATGAAATGTACGTCAATTTGACAATTTCAATTGACAATATGAATTATTTAAAGAAAGTTGCAATTTTTCTCCGCTATTCGCGCACGATCGTTTCGCGTATCCCTTCCAAGTACTTGCACACCGCGAATACTCTCCATACGTAAATCATAACAACTATATAATAACATCTACTTTTATTGTTGTACATTCTTACAAATTTTAATAGTTTTTTTCTACTACAAACGTGTTAAAAATGCAATAATACAGTTTAAATTAAATTTTAAAAACGTTTTAAACCACCTTTTTTAAATTGCGCAAGTTGTAATATTAATATTAATGTTAATAAATGAAATATAAATATTTTGACGTTTCACAATTTGACAATTCACTTTTAACTGCAGTGCCTTAAAAATTTTAAAGCATTAGTACCATAAAAATTTAGAGCACTAGTGCCTTAAAATAGCATTTTTAACGCTCCTATGGAGTGCTAAAAATTGCATTTTTAACGCGGTTGTAAAAAAATATAGTTTAAATATAAAAAAAATTCAAAGAGATTTTAAGACTGATAGCCGAAGTGTAACGTTACGACTGACATATTGTTATTATCACGTAAATAAAGGTTGAAAGCCAGGATTGGTCCAATTTCAAGACTTTTTAATTCCTCTAAAGTTGAACTTTTGCTTCCTCTGCTGATTTTTCTGCTAAGTATAATGTTTTTAAGATATTATCACCATAATCTATCTATCAATCGGTTTTAAAACGTCTTGCGACGTTGTCCGATGCCTAATTTCCATGACACTCTATCATCCCATTGGCCCTCTCTAAGATCTCTTGCGCTCATCGCCTTCGTTACTCCCTCTCTCCAAGATTTCTTGGGTCTTCCTCTCTTTCTGCGGTTTGGTGGTACCCATTGCATAATTATTTTAGGGAGTCTTGAGTTATCCATCCTCTGGACGTGTCCGTACCATATCAGCTGTTTTCTTTCTATGTCTGTTGTTAGAGAGCCGTCAACCCCCATTCGCTGTCTTATCTCATCATTACGTATTCTCTCTCTGCGTGACACTCCTACTGATCTTCTAAAAGCGTCCATTTCTACTGCCTCCAGTTTTCTTCTGTTGTTTTCGGTTATCCGCCAAGTTTCTGCTCCGTACAATAGACTGCTTTTAATAAGAGATTCGTAGATATTGTGTTTTCTTCTTTTTCCTATTTCATGATTCCACAGTACGCTGTTTAGACAACCTATTGTTTTTCTGGATTGTGTTATTCTTCTCTTTATTTCTTCATCATCTTTCCCCGTTGTGTCAAAAACGATTCCTAGATATGTGTAATGGTCGCAGGGCATGATGATTTCATTATTTTCTAATGTGATGTTCGATAGTTCGGTACCTATTGGCAGGTATTTTGTTTTTTCTGTATTAATTTCTAGTCCCCACTTTCTATATTCTTCTTGTAATTTCCTTGCCATGTACTCTAAATCATCTTTATCGTTTGCTATAACAACCTGGTCATCAGCAAACTGCAATGTATATATGCAAATCTCTCCAAGGTCTACGCCCATGCCTCTGCATTTTCGTTTCCACTCTTTCAATGCTTTTGCAACATATATTTTAAATAAGGTCGGTGATACACAACACCCCTGACGTAGACCTTTATTAACCAGGAAGCTTTGCGATAATCTGTTTCCAGTTTTTATTTGTGATGTTGACCCTTCATACAAATTTCTTAAGGCTTTTATTAAGGTGACACTAATATTCGTCTGTCGTAACACGTTCCAGAGTTTGTTTACAGGAACTGTATCGTACGCCTTCTGCAAGTCAATAAACATGAGGTGGGCTTCTTGATTTGTGCTTAATTTTTTTTCTATTAGTTGTTTGAGCCAGAAGATATTATCAGTACAGCTTCTTCCTGTTCGAAAACCGGATTGTTCTTCTTCCTCTTGGTCTTTGTACTCCTTCTCAATGCGGTCTCTAATTATTCGTCCATACAAACGGCTGAATGTACTAGTCACTGATATCCCTCTATAGTTTTCACATTTAAGCTTATCTCCTTTCTTATGGATCGACGAAATATAAGCAATTTTCCACTCGTCGGGTATGGGAGAACCATTTATAAATTGATTTATGCACCAAGTGACGGTTTCAAACAATTTTTGTGATCCACATTTTATTAGTTCGGCTGGGATATCGCCTGGTCCTGGAGACCTACCGTTTTTCAGTTCTTTTATAGCTTTTATAATTTCTGTCACTTGTATTGTTATATCTTCTCCTTCAATGTTAACCTCTGTTGGTGATTGAGTTAAGTATTCGTCCCTATTTTCTGTCAGTAGTTCCCCATAGTACTTTTCCCATTTTTGTGTGGATATTAATTGAATGTTTGTGCTCTTCCTTTCGTTAGTTCTTATTTTATTGAGGAACTTCCATGTTTCTGTACATGTTCTGCCTCCCAGGTAGGTATTAATTTCCTGACACTTCTTATCCCACATTTCTCTTTTTGCTTTTACTGTTGTTCTTCTTGTTATTCTTTTGAGTTCCAGGTATTCATCTCTATCTTTTTGTTGTTTACTGCTCAGCCATCTGATATACGCTTGCTTTTTCTCTTCTACGAGTGCTTCTATTTCTTTGTTCCACCATAGTTTTTCACTTTTTCTTTGAGTGTTAAAGCCGAGTGCTTCTTCTGCAGCTTTTTTAACGCTAACGACTACGTTTCCATATACCTCCTCTACTGTTGATGTTTCAGTTATATTCATTAGTTTGCCATCCAGTCTTTGTTGATATAGTATTCTTGTACTCTCTTGGGTCAAACTATCCAAATTATAACTTCTTTTTTCCAAAGTTTCTTCTGGTTGGGGTTGACAATTTGTTTGATTATGTGTTATTTTATATCTAAATGGACAGGTTACTTTTGATTTTACGACATAATGATCTGAACCACATGTTATTCCTCTGTATGCTCTTGTGTCCTGTACTTGCATATTAGTATTTTGTTTTGTGATGATATAGTCTATAATTGATTTTAAATTTCTTGTAGTTTGGGTCCAGGTGTACTTGTGTACATCTCTATGTTTAAAAAATCCATTGGTTATTTTTAATTGATGGTTTTCACATATTTCAATTAGCCTCTCACCATTATCATTCTGGTTTATTTCTCCGTAGGGACCTACCACCTTATTATCTACTTTACGACCTACTCTACTGTTCAGGTCTCCCATAACTATCAATTCTCTTCTATTTCCAATTTTCGTAATTTCGTCGTTAACTTTAGCAAAGAACTCATCTTTGTTTGTGTAAGGTTCATCATCACTGACTGCATAAATCCCAAGTATCGTAATAGGTGTTTCTTTTATCGTTATGTTTACTCTTATTATATTTTCGTCTATTGCTTCAAAGTCAGTGATTTTATGTTTATGTTTTTTGTGTATTAGAACGGATACTCCTCTTTTCGCTCTCTCATGTTTTGAAACTCCGCTGAAGATGTGTACATAATTGTTTACTTTTTCTATACCTATCCCTTTCTTCTTTGTTTCGGTTAAGACAACTATATCCATATCTAGTTTTTTAATTTCTTCAGTTATTTCTTCCATCTTTCCGCTGATACTCTGCACATTCCAGGTGCCAATGTTCATAATCCTTTTCCGTCGCCGAAGTCGTTTATTATTTAATCCGTCCGAGATTCCGAGGCAATCTTTAGGCTTTTTGGTATTTTTCTAATTTTTACAAGTGACAGGGAACCGGCCTGACGTCTTAACCCCCTACCAGGAGGACCGGGTAATTTGTAATCAAGGTTTTCTTCCTTTAGATTGGTTGTCTTACAGGACTAAAGAGCCCAATCTGCTCCTTTTCTTTCGCCGTCGATGTTTCTTCGCCAACCAGAATCCACAACCGCCCATTTTAGATCCGATTCTGCAGTGGTATGCCGAAAAAACAGGCCTGCCACTTCCGCCATTGACGCCGAACCGAAGATCCTCTTCTACGCCGTCTCCGCCGTTGTGGTCTTCACCCGTATCCCTGGGCAGGGGTCCGCGTTATACCCCACAGAACTGGGTCCCTACCTGAACTTCGCCACCTGTTCACTCCGGCCTACTGAAGTGAGAGGTGCCCACCCCCGCGACATGGACGCGCCAGGTAGGAATTACCAATGTGAGTGTTAGAGAAGATGGCTCTAACTCTCCATGGGCCGAGTTAATGAACATGTGTGATCCCATGCTCAAAGGCTTATCACCATAATTCGGTCCTAAATTTCTATGAAATATATTTTTTTAGTGATATTCACCAAGCAAAGGTTAGGAACTTTTGTGAACCATTGTATTTTTTATAATAAAAATGGTTTTGTGCTTTGCCCAGGATTATAAACACTATATTGAAAGGAGGATATGTAGATTCTTTGTGTTTCCAAAGGATATGGTTGAAAAAAAAGTGGATTTCATTACAAAGGTAAATAAATAGTGACGAAAATAGTGAGGAAAAAGAGTTGAATATGTCGCCAGTGCGGGACGGCTTAATAATTATGCCACCATGAGAAGCACTGTCGATATGTCATATCACCTTTATGTCAACCCTCCCAAGCAACGGATAGAACAAAAATTGCTCAAAATTAGTAAGCCTATCGATTTTCCGACTTATTTTGAACGCATGTTTTTCACCTCCGATAAGGTATGGCTTTCGTCCCCATGTAAAACCAAACCTGGGCGTAAGTCCAAAAGTAAAGCAGAGCGTAGTGTAGAAATATCAGAACACTTTGTATAAAATATGTTTAGTCAATATTCGAGGTATTATTAATTCTTGGATTCAGTAACCCCGAGTAACTAATATTGAAATGTCATCCATTTTATTATTTGAAGGTGTATACAGGGTGTCCAGAAACTCTACCGACAAACCAAGACAGGAGATTCCTCAGATAATTTTAAGATATTTTAACCCAATTCACCTAGTCCGAAAATGCTTCCTAAGGGAGCTAGAGCTCTTTGAAGATGCCATCTTGTAATTAGTTTGTCTTAAATAACTCCATAACGGTTCTATTAAGAAAAGCGAAAAATGGTACACATATTTATCTTCCATTCAATGCCATAAATCCATTCAATGCCTTGCAAATTTCTAGTACTGGTCATAGGCGTCCGTTTTGGGTAGGGCAACAGTTATTTTATCTGGATTATTAAATTGTGAGGTATTCTATAACTAAAAGGTACTCTTATTTTAAGTCGATAGGATACACCGTTTTCCAGAAAAATCGGTTTGAAAATTTTTCTTTTTTTGAATTTCCAAAAAAAAAATAATTTTTTTTTAATCCGAAAACTGGTATGTTTATTTATATTTCAGAGATGAATCGATTTTATTAATTGCCAATTTTTAGTACGGGCCATATTAACGGTTATTTCATCGCATAACATTTTTGTCTTTAATTTTAAAGCATTTTTGACTCTAGCTTATTAAGTTGTGGGGTATTCTAGTACTAAAAGTTACACTTGCCTTAAGTTGGTAAAAACCACCGTTTTTTTGATTTTTTTTTTCAATTTTTATTTAAATTCAAAAAACTAAAAATTTTCAAATCGATTTTTCTAGAAAAATGTGTGTCATACCGACTTCAAGCAAGAGTACCGTTTAGTACTAGAATACTTCACAATTTAATAATCCATTGTCGAAAATACTTAAAAGTTAAAGACAAAAAAGTTATGTGATAAAATAACCGTTGCATTACCCAAAGCGGACGGCTATGATCGATACTAGAAACTTCGTAATGGATGGATGGAAGATAAATATACGTACCGATTTTCGTTTTTCTAAATTGAAGCGTTCTGGAGGTATTTAAGAAAAACTAATTACAAGACGCCATTTTCAAAGAGCTCTAGCTCCCTTAGGAAGCATTTTCGGACTAGGTGAATTGAGCTAAATTGTCTTAAAATGATCTGAAGAATCTCCTGTTTTCGTTTTTCGGTAGAGTTTCTGGACACCCTGTATAAACAATAACCCCGGCGATATAGAGTATTATTGTAGTTATTATTTATAATGTAATGGCTTGATTACACGTAATGAGTACAGTGGCGAGACAGCAAACTCTTACTAGACCGAAGACCGAGACAGTGGTGAGGGCGAGAGATGGTTTATACGTATTTGGCAATTTTTGAATTTGGAGGAGATTCAGTTCAGTTTCGATTCACAAAAACAAGGAGTAGTGTACTTATGGATCTCAAAGCTAACATTAAAAATATAATCAAACGGTTTATACCACTGCTTATACAAAACTTGACGGATATATTATGAGAAGGAGATAAGCGTCTTTGGACTAAAACAATGAATTTTATGAAGACCAAATCTCGCTGCGCCCTATTTATTCGATTCATGGATTTTTTAATTTCTTGTCTATATTATGTCGAATTTAAATTTTTTATTTTATTTGACTTCTTGAGTTTTAAAACCAAAAATATTTATTTCTTCTACAATCGATACATATGCTGCATCACGTTTTTGTTTATTTTTATATTCCAAAGATTTGAAATTTCATAAGCATCATCATCATCATCTTGGTGCTACAGCCCTTAGAGGGCCCCGACCTTCTCAAGCTTTCTACGCCATTATGTTCTGTCCCTTGCTTGCATTTTCCAGTTTCCGACTCCGATCTTCTCGGCATCCTGTGTTACCCCGTCCATCCACCTCAGCTTTGGTCTACCCTATCTTCTCATTCCCACAGGTTGCGCTGTTAGAATTTTTTTTATCATGTTCGATTCAGGGGCCCGGGCTACATGTCCTGCCCACTGCAGGCGGTTTCGCTTAATTATAGTGATAATATCGTTTCCCATCGTTTGATGGGTTTGGCCCATCAAGATTCACGGTTATATGTTGATGGTCATATAATTCAAAGAGTACCCAGTTTTAAATATCTTGGTTGCCATATTACTGAACAACTAGATCCAGATAAAGAGATAAAATGTAGAATCGAGATAGCCCGCACGACATTTTTAAAAATGAGGTCATTCTTCTGTAATGATACCTTGCAACTTCAACTTCGAAAGCGCATGATTAAATGCTACATTTGGTCAGTCCTCTTGTATGGTGTCGAAGCATGGACATTAAAAATATCCACCATTAATCGTTTGGAGGCCTTTGAAATGTGGCTGCACAGACGTATACTGAAAATACCATGGACGGCTATGCTGACAAATGTGGCAGTCCTTAAGAGAACAAATGCTACCCGCGAGCTGCTTGATAATATCAAATATAGAAAGATGGCCTATTTTGGACACGTAGTAAGGGGAGACCGGTATAATATTCTTCAACTTATTATGATGGGTAAAATCGAAGGACGCAGAGGAATTGGTAGAAAGCAGGCCTCTTGGTTAAAGAATATCCGGGAGTGGACAGGAATAAAGAAAGCAGAACACCTATTTAGAATAGCTCGAGACAGAGACAGTTTCGCCATGTTAATCGCCAACGTCAAGGGACTTGATAGGGCACGTTAAGAAGAAGAATCGTTTCCACCAAACGTATGCTTGTAGATATTCTGCAGTTCAAAATTATATCTATGCCTCCATATTCCGTTCTCACAGACCGCTCCGAATATCTTACGTAGCACCTTTCTTTCAAAAATCGACAGAACGGATTCATCTGTTTTAGTTAGCGTCCATGCCTCTGATCCATATGTGAGAACGGGGACTATCAATGATCTATACAGCCTTATACGAATTTTTTGAGATAGACGTTTGTTAGCTAAGTTAGAAGAGTTAGCTAGAAATTTCATAAGCACGGGTGTGAATTATACAACTGAACTAAACTTTATTGTGCTATTTGAGTTCCATTTGTTAGCTATTTTTGAGGATCACAAATCACATTGATTAACACAAGTCGTCTCCTCTGATGAAGTGGTAATGTGCACAGTTAAACATCGAGTGTTGTTTACACATAACGAGTGGATTGGCGAGTATACGATTGAAGGGTGGGAGGTCGAAGACTCGGCCTAGTAAATAGAACAAGATCCGAGCGACTGTCTCGCCATATGATTGGGTCGAGTGCTCGGCAAGTACTCGTTAGTATGCTTATACCAAACGAGCACTCGGCCGAGAACACTGTCTCGCTACAATACTCGTTACGTGTAATCAAGGTTTAAAGGTGATTGCGACAGATTATTGGCCTAGGTCGCTACCATTTGTTGATGTTTATACTCGCAGTTTGAATACCAGTAAATCAAGTATACTGTTATCAAATTGAAGTCGTATTTATTATAGTTAATCAAATAAGGACCTAAGCAGTTCTTTGAGTACCAACCCTTCAGCTTTTTTGCTACAGTAGGAGGAACCTGTATCTAAATTTTCAAGAAAATTCGTCGTGACGAGGAAAATGACACACCAAGCCGGTCATTTACTGGCCTATTAACGCAGAGAAATGATAGGTATAGCGATAGAGGTCAGCAGGGACACAGGGAAATTGGAAAAGGACAGTGGCTTGTAACGTCTTAAGAAATCGAGGCGAAAATAATGCTCCCGGGTAACGTAATATGTACGGGCGATATCTTTTTTGTCTTAAGACGTGATTAATGGATTGTATTCACGACAGACCCGTTAAGGAATTCAAGGGGTGTCGTTCCGAAGTATAGGAAAAATGTTTTAGGCTGCAACATGGTTATTTTACTTGCGTGTGTGTTGTTTAGAATATACAGGGTGTCCCGAAAAGATTGGTCATAAATTATACCACACCTTCTGGGGTCAAAAATAGGTCGGTTGAACCTAACTTACCTTACTACAAATGTGCTCATAAAAAAGTTACAGCCCTTTGAAGTTAGAAAATGAAAATTGATTTTTTTCAATATATCGAAAACTATTAGAGATTTTTAATTGAAAATGGACATGTATCATTATTATGGCAAGAACATCTTAAAACAAAATTATAGTAAAATTTGTCCACCCCATAGAATTTTATGAGGGTTTTGTTCCCTTAAATCCCCCTAAACTTTTGTGTACCTTTTGGTAGGGGAGCCCAAGCGGGGATTTTTGCAGTTACTCGAGCGCGTCAGATTAGCATATGGGAGAAACCTGGTACCCTGCAGATGTACCTCTACCATATATTGGCTCTTAACACAGGGGAGTTCGTTAAGGGGGGCCCGAAAAAAAAATCTATCCTTAAAAAAACTCGAAATTGTCAGATTAAGATAAGGTAAGTTAAGTACATGCAAAAGAGTGTATATTTCAAAAATCTGACGATTTGAGCCGGGCGTAAGGAAATGGGTGAGTCCCAAAATTTCACAAGAAAAAAGCGAATATTTCGCGAAATGAATGACAGATCGAAAAACTAAAAAATATGTGCCCAATATTTTTTAAAAATCTATCGAATGATACCAAACAAGACTTCCCACGGAGAGGGGTGGGGGGTAAATTTAATATTTTAAATACGAATCCCGCGATATTTCGCGAAATGAACATCAGATCGAAAAACTGTAAAATACACTTATTCAATATTTTTGAAAAATCTATCGAATGGTACCAAACACGACCCCCCATGGATGTGGGGTGGGGGGTTACTTTAAAATCTTAAATAGGAGCCCTCATTTTTTATTGCAGATTTGGATTTCTTACGTAAAAATAAGTAACTTTTATTCAAAACATTTTTTCGAATTATGGATAGATGGCGTTACAATCGGAAAAAACGATTGTTGGAAATGGAAAATTAAATTAAAAAATGGCAAGCTCCCACTAAAATGGAAAACTTTACTTACCTTTTTTTGGTTTTAGGACCTACTCTTCACAACCCAATAGGTCCCCAAAGCGCTCGAGTGACTGCACATTTAGCATACTTTGCTCCCCTACCATTTCAATTAATTCATTATTTTGGTACCATTAGTTAAACACAACTTTTTTAAAACTTTTTGGCTCTTAGCATTTTTTTCGATAAGCCAGTTTTTATCGAGATGCGGCTTCTTTTTTAATATATTTACATAATTATTTTTCGGGGGTTTTGTTTCTTTAAACACTTCAAATGTTTGTGTACGTTTAAATTAAACTATTATTGTGGTACCATTAGTTAAACATAGTGTTTTTAAAACTTTTTGTCCTCTTTGTATTTTTTTAATAAGTCACCTTTTATCGAGATGTGGCTTCTTTTTCAAAATATACCTAAATGTAAGTTATAATTAAATTTTCAGATTATTAACAGGTGTCTAATATACTTAACCATATAAAAATATGTGGTGGATTCGCCAAATACTTAAAATATCTCGATAAAAGCTGACTTATCAAAAAAGTACTAGGAGGCAAAAAAGTTTTAAAAACATTGTGTTTAACTAACGGTGCCACAATAATAATTTAATTGGAATGTAGACAAAAGTCTGGGGGGTTTAAGGGAACAAAATCCCATAAAATTTTTATGGGGTGCACAAATTTAACTTTATTTTTTTTAAGATGTTGCCATAAAAATTTCTCATGTCCATTTTTAATAAAAAAATCTCTAAGAGTTTTCGATATATGAAAAAAAATCGATTATCATTTTGTAACTTCAAAGGGCTGTATCTTTTTTTGTGTGCACTATTGTATATAGGAAAGTGAGGTTCAATCAACCTATTTTCGACCCCAGAATATGTGGTATAATTTATGATCAATCTTTTTGGGACACCCTGTATATAAGTGAAATATTTGCTAACTTTTTTTGTACTATTAAAATGTCTAAAATCTTGTAAAAAATGTCATTAATATAGGCGCGCGGCACATCCCTAATTTGAGGCTTAGAAATCGAAAAAGCGACCATGATAGGTATATGGCATGATAGGTGAATGGAAAATTTTGGTCATTCTTTATGTTCTCGAGGTCTCTGAATCCAAATATGAAGTTTCTTTTAATCTAGCTGTATCTTTGGCCACTGTAAATATAAAACAGTTATTTAGATAATAATAAGGTTTGTCCGAAATGCTTAGAAAAACTAAAAGAGGAGTTGTTAATTTTTAAACATTTTGCCGTCAGATTTTGTCAGTTGTTTACTTAAAAAAGTTGAGTGATAAATCTTTTAGATTATAATTTTCACCAACACATCATTAAACCGTGAGTCATGAAGAAGTTTTCTGGAAAAGTTCAAGTCAAAATATCCAGTAGGGAAAAGTTATATGACTATATAGACGAGCGGCTCAGCAAGTCAAAGATGAGTCATTTTACAATGCTTAGTTACAACAAATAGATTACGATCTTAAAAAATAGCCCTGTACAATATTCCTTACAAATACATCTTATATAATAATCCCACAATTCCAACAATTTAACCCCAACATCAGATTCAAATGAACTGAACATGGAATTGGGTCTGCATAACAATCCTCCATAAGTGTATACAAACAGATTTGACCTATTTGTCATGGCCTTTGACCTTAAATTTAATAGCCACCACCAAATTTAATCGAAACGCTTCGAAGGGAGCTTTGTTATTTGGACGGCGATGAGTTTTCATAACTTTGTCATTGTTGTGTTGGGTGTTCTAAATGCTTATTGATTTCATAGTATAATAGGTTTAGCATTATTATGCTTGATAGTTAACTACACTTTGTTGATATATTTTATAATAACAAAGGAAATTGAGAATAGGAATATATGTTCGACAAACTTTTATCATCACCGGAACAATCGTTTGTAATAAAAGCTGTTTTCTGATAGACTAAGGGCCGGTATATGGGAAATTTGCTAATCATTTTAGACGGGTCTAGGACGTTTCATCGCCGCCGTTTCGATGCCGCCAGTTCGATGCCGATGCCGGCCGATTCATCGCCAGTCAATTAATCGCTATCTGATATATTTCCGAATTTTCGACAGTTACAATTATTAGTTATTTTTAGTATTAATTCTTCTTCTTTATGTGCCGTCTTCTACCGAAGGTTGGCGACCATCAAACGATAGGTTTCTCTGTTTTGTGCCGCATGTATTATGTTCGCAGCTTCTGGTATTTGAAACCATTCTCTCAAGTTTCTCAGCCAGGATTTCTTCTTCCTGCCCAAACCTCTTCTACCTTCAATCTTGCCTTCGACGATAAGCTGTAGCAGACTGTACTTATCATTACGGAACACATGGCCCAGGTATGACGCTTTCCTCCTTTTAACAGTTGTTAACAATTCCAACTCTTTACCCATTCGTCTCAATACCTCTGTGTTGGTCACTCTGTCTGTCCAAGGAATTCTCAGTATGCGTCGATACAGCCACATTTCTAGAGCCGCTAACTTCTTTATAGTTGCTGCTGTTAACGTCCACCCTTCTACTCCGTAAAGTAGCGTAGAGAGTACATAGCATTTTGTGGCGCGCCATCGGAGGTTAACGCTTAGGTTGCGGTTGCTTAAGAGCTTTCTCATTTTTATGAATTTGGATCTTGCTATTTCAATTCGGATCCTAATCTCTACGTCTGGGTCCCACTTATCATTTACTGTATATCCCAGATATTTAAATCGGTGTTAATTAGTATTAATTAGGAATTCTAAAAAATGCGAGATATGACGGCGATGAAATGGACTGGCGATGAACCGGCGGCATCGAAACGGTCGGCGATGAACCGGCGGCATCGAAACGTCCCATTCCGTTTTAGACATGATAAGAGTCTATAAATGATTGGACATCGAAGTAAAAAGTGAAACTAAACCAAAATATCGGAGAGGACCACAAAAAATCAAGTGGTGGAGGCCAAAAAGAAGAGAAAGAAGGTCTATTTAGAGAGAATAGTAGAGAAAATATGTTGGAACATGAAAGGAAGCCCTACTGCAATTTGGAGAAAAATGGCCAGTAGTATTAGAGAAACTGCTATTGAAATACTGGGGAAAACGTCAGGAAAAAGTTTGAGGATAAAGAGACTTGGTGGTGGTCAAACGAAGTTCAAGTAAAAATAAAAGAGAAGGAAAAATTATATAAAAAAGTGGCAAGAAACCAGATCCAACACAGATCTTCAAAACTATATGGTCGCGAAAAAGGAAGCGAAAGTAGCAGTAGCAAAAGCTAAAGCAGAAGCGTATTCAAACCTATACGATCAACTTGATACCAGGGAAGGCGAAACGAAGATATTATATAAAATAGCCAAACAGAGAGCAAAGAAAGCAAAAGATTTTAATCAGATTAGATATATCCGAAATGAAAATAACAAAATACTAGTTCACGAAAAGGATGTCAAAAAGAGATGGAGAAAGTACTTTGACAGCTTATTAAATGAAGAATTTGACAGACAGCCTGTGGAGTCAACGGAGACAGTAGCAGCAATGGTCACTAAAATAACAAACGAGGAAGTGGCTCAAACGCTTCAAAAAATAAAGAAAGGAAAAGCGGTAGGACCAGATGATATTCCTGGGGAAGTATGGAAAGCATTGGGAGAGACAGGAACAAGGTGGCTGGCAGGTTTATTTAAAATAATTATGGAAGTTGGACAAATGCCAGACGAATGGAGAAGCAGTATACTAGTACCTGTCTACAAAACAAGGGAGATATACAGCAGTGTACAAACTACAGGGCTATATAAACTGCTTAGCCATACCATGGAAATATGGGAGAGAATAATTGATAGACGGATACGTGAAGAGACCGACATATCCGAGAATCAATTTGGCTTTATGCAGGGCAGATCAACAACAGACGCAATTTTCATTATAAGGCAGTTGATGGAAAAATACAGGAGTAAAGATGAAACGAGTAAGCGATGGACTACCCCAGCTAATTGAAATAATATTCGAAAATATTACCTCAATCAACCAAGATAGCCATCGTTACACCCTTACAGTGCCGGATTAACCATTAGGCGGACTAAGCGGCCGCCTAGGGCCCGGGCACTTGATGGGGCCCGCATCCCACACAAATGCGTTAATTAATATTTAATTATTTAAGCAGTTATTTAAAAAAATTTTAAAATATTAAAAAAATCAAATAGGGCTAACTGAGACAAAAAAAAATTAAAACGGTTAATTAATGATTTCCAATCAAACTCAGTTTTTTGCTTTATTTTGTCAAATATCAGAAAAATCCAACCGACTTCAAGACAAATTAAGCAGTTATCTTCAAAGGCATTTATATATTCCATGTTCTAATCATTCCCTCAATTTGATAATCAATTTTGCAAGCGAATTTTGATAAAAGCTAGTAATTAATTTGGTATGGTACGTTTTTTTTTTCAATTTCTACCCACCGATGGGGCCTTATAGTCCATTCACTCACGGTAACACATTGCAAAACCTCCGGATTTTAAAGAACCTTTGGATTTGAAACAAGAGCTTGGATTGACATAATATTTGGTATAATCATAGCTTGAACATGTCAAATAAAAAAGTTATGTTGTGCCAATGTGTGTTTTTGCTCTACGGTTGAGTCCACCCCATGGTACAGTCAACCCCTTCTCGGGTGTGAAAAAATATACCGTCAAAATACGTCCGGAAGTGGATAAACTGACTAATTCTAAGCAACTTTTGTTCAATAGAGTTTTTTCATTAAGTCAATATATTTGGAGTTATTTGCAAGTGAATATCTTCATTTTTCAACAAAAAAATAATACGTTTTTAGACGGTTTTTCGCAAATACCTCAAAAAGTAAGTATTTTATCGAAAAAATATTGTTAGGAAAAATATAGCTTTTAAAAAATTGAAAAAATGGTGTATGTGTGCAGTCTGTAGACCCAGTAGAAGCAGAGTTGTAGCTAATGAAAAGTAGGTTCTTATTCGTCAAATTCCAAATCGAACATTTCAACGTGAAATAATTAAAAAATGAAGCACTTTTCATGGAAAACTTATCATAACTTGTTTAAATGTTTTAAAAAAACATTATTCTTGTTTTTTTTTTAATTCTATCATAAAAAATATGCAAGGCACGCTCAGAATAAAGTTGATCCCATTTTTGGGTGAAAAAAGCTGGTGAAAATAACCCCCTAATTAGCATCCCAAATGAAAATGATCCTTACCCCTTCACAAGCTACTTTACTTATGTATTGTTTATATGTTCTGTAAGTTTTATCGGTATAAGGTGCTTATTTATAAAAGGGCTGTAGTAGAAAGGGCTTGAACAAGTCACTAATCACGAGTGTGTGCAATTTTTTTTATTTGGCTTAATGCCTCGACAACTAATGGCCATTGGCATGGTACAGTGGATTTTTCCAATCAGGTACCGAGTGTAGCGGGTGTGGGTGGTTTGAGTAAATGTCTTGTTACTTAGCAAAGTCGTCATTGTTTTTGCAAAGAGACGCTAATTGTATCCGAACGTCTGCGGTCCCTCCGGTGAGTACCGATCCCCCAAGAATAAAAACTATTTTCATTTATTAATTTTTAATAAATGAAAAATTCTCTACCCAGGGTAAGCAAATTTTGAACAGTCATATCTTAACCAATTTTTATCTTCCAAAAAAGCAAAAATCTGAAATATTCAGAAAATCAAAACCTATATCTTTTACTCTTTAAGATTTTTGGTACCACTAATAATTTTTAAGTTATTTTGAAAAAAAAAGACTTTTTTTTTCAAAATTTCAAAAAATTTGTTTTACTTTACATCCCAATGTTTTGAAATATAAGCACTGTAAACCGGTGAAACTTACAAATTATATAAATAATATACTTAGATTTTCATACAGAAGTTTTTTCTAGATTTTCATACATTTTCAAGATTTTTGTATCAAAAAAGGAATCAACATTATTTTAAGCTTTACTTGCTTAATTTTGATACTCGAAACTTGTTTAAAAAGTATAAAAACAAAAATAAAACTTAATGTTGTTCTGAAGCTATTTCCTTGTAGCATTTTTATAATTACGTATTTTTTATGGGAAATAAGCCACAATTTTACTAAAAAATGAATTTATTAACGTTTCGAATAAATTCATTTTTTAGTAAAATTGTGGCTTATTTCCCATAAAAAATACGTAATTATAAAAATAAAACTTTCTTAACACTTTAAAAAAGTTGTGATGATTTTTCCCTTTCCCTTAATTTTTTGGTAATTTACGTTGAAATATTTGATTTGGAATTTGTCGAATAATAATCTACTTTTCATTAGCTCCAGTTCTGCTTATACTGGGTCTACATAATTCATATAAACAATTTTTTTTAATTTTGTATACGCTATATTTTTTCTAAGAATATTTTTCGATAAAATACTTAATTTTGGAGTTATTTGCGAAAAACCGTCTAAAAACGTGTTTTTTTTTTTTGTTGAAAACTGAACATATTCACTCGCAAATAACTCAAAAAGTATTGATTTAGTGAAAAAACTCGATAGAACAAAAGTTACTTAGAATGAATGTTTTTTCACCCCCGAAGGGATGGCACTAATACCCAGGGTAAAATTACATATCGACACAATATCCCTTTTTTCTAGATGGGGCCTACTTCTTATGGCCGCCTAGGGCCCCACGATGCCTTAAACCGTCACTGCACCCTTAGCTTAGCTCAGTCACTCAGGTGTGTGTTCGTCTTGTCCTAACCTTAGATATGAACTATGAAAATTGGAATGGAAGCAAACAAAACCTAGTTTTAACCAATCATGTTTATTGTTCATAAAGATATAATAAAAATATGACTTATAAATTGCATTAACAAATGTATTCAAATTCTTGCCAAAAACTAACAATTCTGGATTATAGATACTTATGGCTTTTGGTAGCTGATGGTAACTTCTTGATGTCAAATGGTACTGCTGTGGACTTCTCTTGACCTGGGCAGATGTTGAGGCCCTAGGTCAGTGCAGCGAAAGATGTTGAGTGTTGCAGCCTAGATTTCATGGTCCCCATTGTGTCAGCCTTAGTTCCATCACCGGTGTGGATGACTTGAAGCTCCCGAAGGGAGAAAGTGTGTGCAAGTGAAAGCAAATGCTCCTGCTAGTTATAGTCCAACAAATCGAAATGTATTTCAGTTTTTTCTTTTCTTGATGATTATTGTTTAGTATAAAATCAGTTTCTTTAGTTTATTGGTATTACTGGTTAATACACTTCCTTTTATTCATATACAGGGTGTTGACAAATAAGTCCGACAGACTTTAAGGGGTAATTGTGCATGAAAAAATAATGACAGTTTACTTTATAAATAAACACCTATAATATGTCCGCAAATTACAAAAGGAGTAGAAAAAAATTAATTAATTAATATCAAATACTATTTGCGCAGCCCAAGCTAAATTAGCTTTTAAAAAGAGATCGAAAACATAAATAAGAAATCTCTACACAAAATTAACAAAGAAAACTAATACAAAATAATTTTAGTCTTCGTTTTAAAACTTAATGTCTTTGTAATATTGTTTACGATAACGAGTTTAATTTTAATTATGTCATTTATAAGATGTCCCTGTTTTCTTTAGATTTCAATTTAAATAATAATACAGAAATATTCTTTTATCAAAACTCTTTAGCTAAAACTCCTACCTTTGTTGTGATTATACAGAATCTGGGTCAAACGTCCTAACAATCCCTCCTATGTCATTTGGCTCTCAAAATATCCTTGTTTATGGTTCTCCTGATGAATGTTGGTTCTTCTGATGAATTTTCTTTCTCTTGATGAATGTAACTTACTTACACACTCTGAAAAACCAAAATACTACAAAGTTCACTTTTTAAACTCTTACTCACGTAATTACTTTTATACTAGTTTACTTGCCAGAATAGACTGTTCTTTTTTCAAAGATCAACAATAGATAACCAAATTCCCGTCTTCAAAGTCTCGGTCAAATCAAAAATAGAATGAATAGGAAAATTATTTTTTTATTATTTTTATTATAGAAGAGTATTTTTTAAGTGTGTTAAACTATTTAATTCTTAGCCGAGCGTTTTCCGCTTACAAATACATCTTCAAAACTTTGGTCAATTTTTTAATAAAATAAATTCTTAATATATGAGACAAAATATGTTTTTCCATTGTTACCTGTAAGAGATACATATGTTCCATATGTATGTTCCACAGTATGTTCCATATTAGTTCTCACTTAAACTTATCGAAAAGTTTTGGGTCGTCTATATACATATACGCCAGTCAATGGGAGCAAAAATAGGATATTACCTCCGAATTCTATCCTACTGCATGGATTTTAATGAAATTTTGGCAATGGCCTCTACTTATCTCCTAATTCAAAGTCTACCCTATGCCGATGTGTGCTTTTATCTTGGGGGTTGGTTCCCACCCCTTCTCGGGGGTAGAAAATTTCTTGGTTAAAATAACCACGGAAGTGGCTACAGAACTTAATTGTAAGCAAAAACTGTTCTATAATTTTTTTTTTGAAAACTCAATATTTTTTGAGTTATTCGTGGTTGAAAATTGGCCATTTTCATTGAAACAACACCTTTTCGAACGGTTTTTTGCAAATATCTTAAAAAATATGCATCTATTTAAAAAAACTATATAAAACATTTTTGTAACCTATAAAAACCAAAGAGACTAGTTCCTTCATAAATCTTCTAGTTATAATATAAAAAGAGCTATGGTAGGTGAAAACAGTTTGTTTTTTGGGTGCATGCTCAAATCGTTGTATTCAACTTAAAATAACAGACAAACGGTCGATTTTACATAGGTGTACCTATAATGTTATCAAACCTTTTGTAGTGCTCAAAAAGATCTTTAATGAGCAATGTTAAAGGTATATTGCATTCAAACTAAGCGAGATAGGCTGCAAAAAAATTTATGATTAATGTATTTTAAGGAAAAATGAGAAATATATTTAACCTCTTATCCACCAGAATTGCACTGCATCATTTTACTTCTACAATACCTTTTATTATAGTATTATGGACGGGTTCAAAAAGTTGGAAAGGTTTAAAATGAATGGTTTTTGAAAAAAAATATGATCAATTTATAGAGCGCATTTTTAGATTTCCTTAAAATCTTCTTTCTCTACATGTAACTTGAAAATGATAAGAGTTACAATAATGAAACATAAAACAAAATTTTAAGGAAACAAAATCCTTACACATTTTTGTGTGGTACCTTTTTTCGGAACTCTTATCATTTTCGAGTTACATGGAGAAGAAGGAAGATTCTTAAGAAAATTTAAAAATGCGCTCTATAATTTGATCTTATTTTTTTCAAAAACTTTTAATTTATACCCGTCCAACTTTTTTAACATAGAAATAACACTATAATAAAAAGTATTGTGGAAGGAAAACGATGCATTTAAATTCTGATGGATGAGGGGTTAAATGTACTTCACATTTTGTTTCAAATTCCATTGGTCATCAATTTTTTTTGCAGCATATCTCGCTTACTTAGAATGTAATCGACATTTAATGTGGCTCATTCTAAAGGTGTTTTCAATCATTACAAGAGGTATTGGTAGCATAATACAACTAAAATCGACCGTTTATCTTTTATTTCAAGTTGAATACACCGATTTCAGCATGCACCAAAACAAAAACAAATTCTTTTCACCTACCATATCTCTTTTTGTAATATAACTAGAAGATTTATGAAGGAACAAATCTCTTCGTTTTTTTATAAGCTACAAAAATGTTTTGTATAGTTTTGTTCGATAGATGCATATATTTTAAGGTATTGGCAAAAAACCGCCCCAAAAGGTGTCATTTTTCAATGAAAACAACCAATTTTCAACCATGAATAACTCAAAAATTATTTTTTATTAATTTATTTTTTATAAAGTTTTCAAAAAAAAATTATTGAACAATTTTTGCTTAGAATTAGGTTCTCTAGCTACTTCCGTGGTTAATTTAACCAAAAAATTTTACACCCTCGAGAAGGGGTGGGAACCACCCCTAAGACAAAAGCGCACATCGACATAGGGTAGACTTTGTTTCTTGAGCTATTCTCTACTTATTGTGAAAATATCAATTAAATCGATGTAGTAGGAGGGAATTCGGGGCCAAATAACCTCATTGACTGCCCTAATAAGCGATAATAATTTCTCAAGTTGAGTTTTTTCTCTACTAATAAGTTTCGTATTAGTCTAGTCGCAACATAGGGGGTCCCGTGGGGAATTCTAGCTCGCCGTTATTTGGTGGTGGTATTATAGGTTTTTTGGTTCGATGAATCCAATGGAAGTGGTCTGAAAGCCCAAAAATTGTGCGTTTAATTGTTATTAACAAATTATGGTAAAATTCGGTATTTTTCAAAGAATTATTAGAAGCCCTGTAAATAAATTAATAGTGTTAATGTCTTCCCTGGTGTATTTTTGTTCGCTGAATCGAATGCGACTAGTCGCGATTACTCAAAATATGTTCTTATTTGGTTATTAAAAAATTATTTGTTTATTCGCCGAAAAGTTCGAAATAATACGCTATCTACAGCAAGTTTGTAGTCTTTTTATAGCATTTTTATACGCCAAATCGATTTCCACTAGTCGTGATAACTTAAACCACGTTCCGACTTTGTTATTAATAAATTATTGCAAAAATAACGGTTTATAGTACGTTTACTAACGGTTTTTGCTCTAAATTATAAAAAAACACTTGGATTGATATGAAATTTGGCATACACGTAGCTAACATGTCAGAGAAATCAAATGATTTTGTACCGATGTGTGCTTTTACACTGGGGGTGAGTTTCACCCATTTTCGGGGATGAAAAAAGAAACCTTTAAAATAAGTCAGGTAGTGGATAAACGGATTAATTCTAAGCAACTTTCATTCTATACAGTTTTTTCACTAAGTCAATACTTTTCGAGGTATTTGCGAGTGAATATGTCATTTTCCAACAAAAAACCCACTTTTTGGACGGTTTTTCGCAAATAATTTAAAAAACTATTTTTTCAAAAAAAATTTCTTTTCAAAAATATAGGCTATAAAAAAATGAACAAAATGGTGTATGTGTGAGGTCTGTAGACCCGGTCGATGCGGAATTATAGCTAATGAACAACAGGTTCATATTCGTCAAATTCCAAATTGAATATTTCAACATAAAATAACCAAAAAATGAAGCACTTTTTGTTGAAACTCATTTCAACTTTTTTAAAGCTTTAAATAAACGTTATTCTTGTTTTTTGACAAAGTATCTAGTATCAAAAATAAGCAAGTTACGCTCAAAATAAAGTTGGTCCTTTAAAAAAAAAACAGGTAAATCACCCTCTAATTAGCATCTCAAATGAAATTAATCGTTACCGCTTAGCAAGTTGCTTTACTTATGTTGTATTTCTATGATCAGTAAGTCTCATCAGTTTGAAAGTGCTTTTAAAACCACCAAAAACGTTTTTTTTAGTATGTAACTTAGTGATAAATTATTGTATAGAACAAAAGTTGCTTAGAATTAATCAGTTTATCCACTTCCGGACTTATTTTAAAGGTTTCTTTTTTCACCCCGAAACGGGGTGAATCTCACCCCCACGGTAAAAGCACACATCGGCACAATATCACTTGTTTTGTTTGAGATGTTAGCAACGTGCGTACCAAATTTCATTACAATCTAATAGTCCATTCTTTCACGGTTTTTGCTCTAAATTTTAAAGAACCGTTTGGATTGACATGAAATTTGGCATACGCATAGCATACATGTCAATGAAAAAAAGTGATATTGTGCCGACGTGTGCTTTTGCCATGGGGGTGACTTTCACCCCCTCTTGGAGGTAAAAAAATATATGTCCAAAACATCTCCGGAAATGGGTAAACTGACTAATTTTAAGTAACTTTTATTCTATAGAGTTTTTTCACGAAGTCAATACTTTTCGAGTTATTTGCGAGTGAATATGTTCATTTTTCAACAAAATAACTACATTTTTAGACGGTTTTTCGCAAATAACTCAAAAGGTAAGTATTTTGTCGAAAAAACCGTTCTTAGCAAAAATATAGCCTATAAAAAAGTAAAAAAAATGGTGTGCGCGTTAGGTCTCTGGATCTCGTAGAACCAGAGTTATAGCCAATGAAATATAGATTCATATTCACCAAATTTCAAATAGAATATTTCGACGTGAAATATCCAAAAAATTAAGCACTTTTTGGGGAAAACCCTTTACAACTTTTTTAAAGTTTTTAAAAAAATCTTTATTTCTGTTTTTACGAAAAGTTCCTAGCATTAAATTTAAGCAAGTCACGCTCAAAATAAAGTTGGTCCCTTTTGTTTTTGCAAAAAAAAAATGGGGAAGACCACCCCCTAATTAGCAACTTAAATGAAATTAATCGTTGCCACTCCATAAATTATTTTACTTATATTGTGTTTATATGATCTGTAAGTTTCATCGATTCAAAGTGTTTAGTTTTGAAAAAATTTGGTTTCAAAGTAAAATTTTTAAAAATTTTAATTTTGATAAATATGCTTTTTTTCAAAATAACTTAAAAATTGTTAGAGATATCAAAAGTCTCGAAATACAAAAAAAGTCAGATTTGCTTTTCTGAATATCATGTATTTTTTTGTTTTTCTGTTAGACAAAAATTGATCAAGATTTGGTGTTTCTAAATTTGCATACATTCGTGATCAGTGATTCGTTCAACCCCTTTTAACTACAGCCGCTTCAATAATAAGGACTTTGAACCGATGAAACTTACAGATCATATAAACAATATATACACGAGTCAAGAAACTTGTGGGGTGAAATTAGGGGGTGATTTTCTCGATTTTTTTACCAAAACCAAAAGGGACTAACTTTATTTTGAGCGTAACTTGTTTAATTTTGATGCTAGAAATTTTTTTTATAAAACAAAAATGAAGCTTTTTTTAAACACTTTAAATAAGTTTAAATGAGTTTTCCCCGAAATGTGCTTCATTTTTGGTTATTTCACGTTAAAATATTTCACTCGGAATTTGACGAATATGAACCTATATTTCATTAGCTATAACTCTGCTTCTACTAAATAAAAAACGTGATATATTCACTATTTTTTAAAATTTTTTATAGGCTATATTTTTGCTAAGAATTCTTTTTCGATAAAATACTTACAATTTGAGTTATTTGCGAAAAACCGTCTAAAAGCGTGGTTATTTTGTTGAAAAAATGAACATATTCACTGCCAAATAACTCGAAAAGTATTGACTTAGTGAAAAAACTCTATAGAACAAAAGTTACTTTAAATTAGCCAGTTTACCCATTTCCTGACTTTGTTTGGACGAATATTTTTTAAACCCCAAGAGGGGGTGAAAACCACCCCCAGGGCAAAAGCACATATCGGCACAATATCACTTTTTTTCTTTGACTTGTTAGCTGTGTAATTGCCAAATTTCATGTCAATCCAAGCGGTTCTTTAAAATTTAAAGGTTTTGCAATATTTTACCGTTAATGAATGGACTATAAGTGATTTTTTTAAATTCAGAGCAAACACCGTGAGTAAACGTACTATGAACCGTTATTTTTGCAATAATTTATTAATAACAAAGTCGGAACGTGGCTTAAGCTATCACGACTAGTGGCAATCGATTTAACGTATAAAAATACTATTAAAAAGACTACAAGCTTGCTGTAGATAGCGTATTATTTCGAGATTTTCTGCGAATTAACAATTATTTTGTTATTAACAAAATAAGAACATATTTTGAGTAATCGCGACTAGTCGCATTCGACTCAGCGACGAAAAATACACCACAGCAGACCTTAATTCTATGAATGTATTTAGAGGGCTTCTAATAATTCCTGAAAAATACCTAATTTTACCATAATTTGTTAATAACAATTAAACGCACCATATTTGGGCTTCCATACCACTTTCATTGAATTCAGCGATCCAAAAAACTTCTAATACCACCATCAAATCACGGTGAGCTAGAATTTCCCACGGAACCCCCTATGTTGCGACTAGACTATATTATATGGTTTAATTTATGACTTACCTCTTTTTACACCCTGTATGTATAATGGCGACATTTAAATGAAATTAATGTTTTTCTTCAAACGTCACATAATGATGACATTACTTATCTAACTTGATCCTGTCAAAGTTTGATGTCTTCGCCGGCAGCAGTTTTTTTTCCCATATCTTTACGGCGGAGGGAAAAATGTTGTCATGGCAACAATATGAAACATGTCACAAAGCAACAATACAAATGTCATTAACAACAATTAAACATCATTTTTATTTATAGTAATATTAAAAGTACAATTAGTTAATGAGGCATTTTCAAACTTGAAACCTTGCAAAAATGTTCCCGACTCTTGATACGCATTGGTAATTGTTGATGATACTGAATTTTTTCTAATAACTAACTCGGATTTTATCATAGAGTATCGTGACCACATTGTAGAAGATTTCCATTTATTTTCATTTTCCATTATATTAAAATATGCGAGTAAAACGTCTTCGGTAACTTGCCGTACTCCTCTTGTATCGCACCACTCTTGGAAGTGCTTGTACGCTAACCGATACTTTATTCCGGACTTGGAGGGCTCCAAACGTGCTACTGCATCATTAGCCGCGGACTCAATTTCGTTTAGGTTTTCCATTTTCGCACTACATTTGCGCTTGCGGTTGCAACAACAATAAGCTGTCTTTAATAATTGCAAACAACTGTCAAACAACTGTAACCAGGGAGACGCAAATCCCAGCGACGACTTAATTATTTTAATCTCTAACATCTAGACGACTTTGATAGTTTCACAGTTAATTTCGAGTAAAAATAGCGTATGAATTGTACTATTTATGGTTGAAAATTGCTACGTTTGAAGAAAAAATAGTATACTTTATTCGGCAAAGAAGCGACTTTTCTTGACTTGCCCTCTATTACGCGCCTCACTTCGTTCGGCGCGTAATATCGGGCGCGTCAAGAAAAGTCATGCTTCTCCGCCTCATAAAGTAATATACTATTTTTGGTAAAATTGTGGCTTATTTCCCATTTAAAATAGTTTATTATCGGAAATTAGTATTCACCGTCGTTGACTTCGTAGATATCTGCTTCTCAAACAAACGAACTTCCGTTGATCAACATTTGTTTTAACAACCAAAGCTAGGCAAAAAGGAAAAAAGACAGTTTACGTAATGTCATTATTTTCATATTAATATGTATATTTAAATGAAGACACAGTAAAGAATATTAGGACTATAAGGCATTTTCTGTAAACTAGCATCCTGGAAACAATGATAAAGGAAATATATAAAAAAGAATAAGTAAAGAAACCTTAGAAAAAATCCAGTGCGCGTACTGACGATACAGGGTGAGGCAGATAACTGGCCTATTAGAAATATCTCGAGAACTAAAGGCACCAGAATCATGAAAATTGGAATAAAGGGGTTTTGAAGGATGATCTATTAGACGAAAATATTTTCGTCTTTTTGCAACTTCCGGTTATACCGGAAGTTGCTTATAACTTCGTTTTTTTAAATGGGGACACCCTGTATATTTTTACATTTTTGGATTCAATTTCGTTTAGGTTTTCCATTTTCGCACTAAATTTGCGCTTGCGGTTGCAACAACAATAAGCTGTCTTTAATAATTGCAAACAACTGTCAAACAACTGTAACCAGGGAGACGCAAATCCCACCGACGACTTAATTATTTTAATTTCTAACATCTAGACGACTTTGATAGTTGTCACAGTTAATTTCGAGTAAAAATAGCGTATGAATTGTACTATTTATGGTTGAAAATTGCTACGTTTGAAGAAAAAATAGTATACTTTATTCGGCAAAGAAGCGACTTTTCTTGACTTGCCCTCTATTACGCGCCTCACTTCGTTCGGCGCGTAATATCGGGCGCGTCAAGAAAAGTCATGTTTCTCCGCCTCATAAAGTAATATACTATTATTCGCAGATTTGTAAATAAATGTAAAGGAATAATAAATGATTCATCTGTTGAATTTGCCTTTATAGTCGAGGAAATGAAGCTGGAAAAATGGCAAAACTTCGCAATTTTTTCGTCCAGCATCGATTTGTACAAAAATTTGGGATTAGGCTCATTTTACCCTCTAGTTCATTTTCTATATTGAGCTGTTTTACGCTTTGGGTTTTTTAAGGGTGAAAATCACCCCTAATTGTAAAAAATTATAAAATAACATTTTAAATTTTAATATTGTCAAAATTTGCTTCTTATTAGTTACATAATGATTGTTTTGTGCTTTAAGATATAATATAACAATATTTCAACCATTAAAACCACCCTTGTTGGAGCTACATATGAAAAGTTTACTTATCCTAAAAGAATAATTTCGGTTTGCATCAATTTACATAAAAATTAGGGGTTAGGATCATCTTACCCTGTACTTCATATTCTATATCATGCTCAAGGGCGTTGATTATTTTTAGGGGTGTAAACTACCCTTATTGTCAAAAACTATATAAAAACATTGTAAGCTTTAATATAGGTAAAATTTGGTTGTGACTGGTTAAATAATGATTGTTTTATGCTTTAGGATACAATATTAAAATATTTCAACCCTTAAAAACCACCCTTAATAACATTGCAATTTTTAGAAGTAGACAATTTAATAGATCTATACAGAAAAAAGTAGAATTAAAGAATTACAAAAACATTTATTTACACAAAAATACGAACTTACAAATACTGGGTTGGGACAAAGTATGGAACCAAGCAAATATCTTTGAAACGAAAAGAACAATATTTATGAAACTTTGCATGCAAGTACAGTGACGCAAAAGGCATCAGTTGCCATATTTTTTGTTACTATTCCACTTCCGGTTTCACCGGAAGTACCCCTAACTCATTTAATTTAAATGGGACACCCTATATATTTTTGCGGATTTTAAAAGAACTTGTTATTTTTAATTCATACATACCAAATTTGGTGGAGAAAATTTGTTAAAAAGTGTCTGTAGATAATTTTTTTTATTAATACAACGTAATACGAAATAAACGAGTACCATCTATACTGTAGACTAAAATTGTTGTATACATGCACTGCATGACTTATTTGAATTTAGTATAGTAGGTAAAACTGTTACTGAACTAATTGACAGAAATAAGTTGTATTAAAAATGGTTCATTTAAGTGGAAAATATCGTATTGAAATATTAATGATAATAGGTTATGGTGAATTTTCATTTATTGGAAGTGAATTTTCCAAATCCATGGATTGGACGTAGAGGATTCATAGAGTGGCCCGCTCGTTCTCCGGACCTCAACCCGTTAGATTTTTTTCTTTGGGTTATCTAAAATTACGTGTTTACGTTAGGTGACCAACCTGCTTGCAAGATTTGAGACAAAGAATAATAATTGATGAATAATTATTGAATTTATTTATAGGCTTGCACGTTGTCAGTAGGTGAACAGCAAACATTTTCAACATTTAAAATTATTTTTTTTTATTTTTAATATCATTGGTCTAACGTAAATAAATTAACCTATTTTGTAACTGTAAAGAGATTTATTTCTTGTTTTAACAGTTTTTTCTTCCAAACTTGGTATGTATGAATTAAAAATAACAAGTTCTTTTAAAATCTGCAAAAATATACAGGGTGTCCCATTTAAAGAATATAAGTTAAGGGTATTTCCGGTGAAACCGGAAGTGGAGTAGTATCAAAAAATATGGCATCAGATGCATTTTGCGTCACTGTACTTGCATGCAAAGTTTCATAAATATTGTTCTTTCCTTTTCAAAGATATTTGCTTGGTTCCATACTTTATCCCAACTCTGTATATAAAAATACACATACAAAAAGTTTTTTAGTCATCCAGTATACGAACCGGCTCTGTGGTATTGTATAGGTACATTGAAAAAAGGGGACTATTCGAATTTTTAGAAAAAAAAATTAGTTTTATAAACATAGCTCCTTCATTTTTGGCGATAAAAAGTTTTTTTCAATAATAGTTTTGTAGGATTTTTGAAAAGTAATAAGACTGTGCAAATTATATTCCGTAATATCCCTTAATTTTTTATTGAAGTGGGTTTAAAGGGCTCGAATAAGGGGATGTTTGCTCGTAAATAAATATTTTAAACAGCTATATCTCGCTAACTGTTCACTATAATGAAAATCTACGCATAGGAAAATTTTAACTATCAAAAAAGCTACAATTTAGTAATCCATCATTTTTTTCGTATCTCCAGTATTTTCGGAGATATTTTGAAGAAAATGATAAAAAATGCAAAATTGCAAAAAATCTGTTTTCCTTTAAACTCAAATTTTTCTAAAATTATACTTTTAAATAGGTCAAACTTCTTGGGTGTATTTAAAATATAAATATAAAAGGAACTAAAGAAAGGAGAAGACCAATTTTTAGTTACAAGGGTAGTTAGGGGGTTGCTTTCACTGTTTTTTTCGTAGAGAAAATCAGGTACCGATTTTTTTTATCATAAATTGCTCAATTCTCATGCTAGAAATTTTTTGTTATTTTTTTTTGAAAGATCTTATTTTATGCTTCAAAAACGTTATGTAAGTTTTCCTGGAAAAATGCAAAGTTTTCCCGTTATTTGGCTTTGATTATTTCAAATTATGCATTTGACGAAAAAAGCTAACTTTTAACATGCCGTATCTCGGTTTGTATTGGTCGCACAAATATTATAGAAAAACAGATTCGTTTGTACTACTAAAACATACAATCTTGATATCCACAGTTTTTTGGTTAAATGCATATTTTTCGAGTTATTCTCAAAAAACCCTCTAAAAAAGTCGATTTTTCCGTCGAAAAACTGTTACTTTCAACCACGAATAACTCGAAAAATATTAGTCTTACGAAGAAAATGGAAAAAACATTTTTTGCTTAAAATTACTTTTTACATCGATTTACATGGTTAAAATGTAATAAAAAATTCCAACCCCCGAGATGGGGTGGCAACTACCCCCAAGGTTTTAGCGTACAGCAGCATGATATAGAAAATGATCCTTGGACTATTTCCTACCTTCTGTGAAAATTTCAAGTAAATCCATGCTGGACGAAAAAATTGCGAGCCAAAATGCTTCATTTCCTCGACTATTATAACTTTGCTTTTAAGTTTCGCCAGGTCTCACTATATCATAAAAAGTGACTGCTTTCAATTTTCATGTGAAAATAGCACCTGGACATGGACATGTCCTACTGACAGCTGTTTTCTATTGAATTTCCACCGGGAAGTCCTTGTTTTTGAACTTAAATAAATAAAAGCTCTAGAGAGGTCAATTGTATAATATGTTTAAGTGAAACGGTTTGAGAGGATGACATTTGCGACTGGGGACTTAATGGGATAAAAGGTTGTCCTGACAAGTTTTCAAAACAATATTAATTGTGAAGTAGAGGATTTTAGCTGTCACATGTTACAGTTACACTCAACGAAAAAGGTACGTAATATCAATAAAAATGTTAATTCGGACAACAAACGCAATACTGAAAATTTGTCCAATTCTTGATTTTATTGGAACAACAAAGCGATGTTCATCAATTCATTATTTTCGTTAGTTGAGCCAATGTATTACGTTTATTTATTGGATGAACATTCATTATGTATACCATAATATCACTTTATTGATATTACGAACTCTGTTCATTGAGTCAACGAACACTATTCATTGAAACAACAACGTCGTTAATTGACCGACCGACCGACGAAGACTATTCGTTGTGTCAATAACAGTGTTATTTCTCCTAACGTATTTCGTTTATTTCTACAATTATATCCGTTTATTCTTACAATTAATTCCGTTCATTCCCACAATAAATACGGTTATTCTTACAAGCAAATTCTATTAGGTCTGGATCCCGCATATGAAGAAAAAGTTGATTAATAGCAAGCTGAAAATTTGTTAATAGCTTAAGGGTGTCTAGTCGGATAAACTTTGATATATGGGAACACTGGAACAGGGGCAGTTTTAATTGGGGAAGAGGTTAAAAATTTGAAACGGTCAGACCACGAAAACGGCACATTTATTTTGTCCGACAGAATAGACTTAAACTCTCCGAACAGAGATTAACCTCTCATGCAAAAATCAGACTGCTATTTATCACCAAATGGGCGTTTTAATGAGTGGAACATGTCGAATATGTCAAATGACAGGAATTATGACAGGTGATAAATAGCAATCTGATTTTTGCATGAGAGTTTAATCTCTGTTCGGAGAGTTTAAGTCTATTCTGTCGGACAAAATAAATGTGCCGTTTTCGTGGTCTGACCGTTCCAAATTTTTAACCTGTTCCACAATTAAAACTGCCCCTGTTCCAGTATTCCCATATATTAAAGTTTATCCGACTAGACACCCTTAAGCTATTAACAAATTTTCAGCTTGCTATTAATCAACTTTTTTTTCATACGCGGGATCCAGACCTATATTCATTCTTACAATCAGTTTCGTTCATTCCTACTATGAACGTATTTTATATGAATAATTACTGAATGCATTAGTGAATGTATGATATTGATTAATAGTACATTGTTTACCGGGTAGGAAAAGCTTAACATTCCTGGACGACTGTGAAGATTGCTAAGTCGAGGCGCAAGCCGAGACTTAGCAACACAGAGTCCAGGAATGTGGCTTTTCCTACGAGGTAAACATACTATTTTTCCGCAAATCGTTTAAAATTCGACAGATATTGATTGATTTAAAAAAAACGCGATAATTTTATTCCCAAATAAATGGTGCTTTGAAATTCCTAATAAAATTACTTGGGTTACTATGGAAACGTATTGAGGTTGAATTTTAATTATGTATGTAGAACACTAACAACTGTACGGAAATATCATTTCCTTACAGTAAGGAAATGACATTTCCTTACAGTAAGGAAGTCCTGACTTTTTCTTCAAGAAATTTTGACAGGAATGTCAAAATTTCCTGGCGATTTGCGGAAATAATAATTTTTTAAATCCCCCTTTTTTGTCCTAAACCTAATGCACTTTACACTGTGTGATTTCTCATAATACATATGAGAAATCGTAATATCATGATTTTAATTATAATAAATGTTACCTCCCCACCCCCGTATTAACTTATTTATTTTTAGCACATAAGCAAAACACTCGAACAGGTCGATTTTTAAAATAATCAAAGTATATTATAACATCAATGTTTCGAACTTTGCACGATCCTTCTTCAGGTGACAGGCATAATTTGGATTTTTTTAATAGAAAATTACATTATATGACAGCTCATTTAAAAGCGTTTGAAATAGTGATTCCAAAAATGTATAACACTTTTTCCTTTTTGAGAGCGCAGGTGCAAAATTTCGGTCGAATTCTTTTTAAACGCATTCATTTTTTTTGAATCCTGAGAAAACTAATATGTATTTTTGAAAAATTTAAACGCAGAATAAAATATTACATTATTACCGATGGCTGAAAGTCCCTTAAAATAAACAAAAAGTTTCTTTTGAATGGTATATTTGAAATTAAAAATCATACTAATTTTTTTCTTTTTCACCCCTGTGACTTATTAAAATAATCATTATAGAAGTCCTCAGGCACTTCAGACCCTCGATAATACTGTAATATTTTATTCTACGTTCGAAAAAAATTTAAAAAGAATTCTACCGAAATTTCACGATAATAGACACACGAAAACTTCCTTCTACTACGGACTACACTTGGAATCGAAATGAAATTATTTTTCGGCACTTCGGCAGAGGTAACAGCATTGTTTAACAAAGAATTCTTTTTTAAACAATGGTAACACAGAGAAGCTAAGGGTATCATGATAAGGAAAAGCCGTTACATTTCAAATGGTCAAGCAAAACATTTATTGTCTCAACAACTACGTTTATTGTCACCATGACGCATTGATTGTGGTTATTAAACGCAGTAGTAGATTGATTAATGCATTCGTTGTCACAACAATCAGTTTACATCTACACAATAATCATATATTACTCTATATTAACAATATTTGTACATTGTTTTAATGAAATCTGTACGTTGTCACGATAAACCAATGTAATTGCTTGTCATCTACGAAATCAAGAAAGTGAGTTGCTGCCAGAATAAACATTATTTATTAATTATACGAAACTAAGTTATTTGCTGAATAAATTGAGTGTTATTGATTAATGTACTCTAGTTATTTTCACAATTATTATTCAATCATTGTGACAATAACCAAATACATTCGTCAATGTCTCAAAGTTCGTTGAAACAAAAAATTACATTGTTGTTACAACGAAATACTATTCAATAATCACTGTTAATCAATATTACGAACTAATTTTTTTTGAGTGTATGGTGCTAAATCTAAAATATTACATAAGTATAGTTTCTACTAATTAATCTTGAAAATTTTTCTGCTCCTTCCTACTTTGTAAATAGGCTCAATGCCTGTTTTACTTCGGTTTTTAGCCTCAATTGACATTATCTGACCATCATTACTCGGTTGTCCCAACAGTGCCGGTTTAACACAGTCTGCCGCCCGGTGCTGATACGGATGCCGCGCCCAGGCTCAAAAATATTTCTTAACTTTATTTCAATTCAACAAAACATATTTTGAATACAAGTTTATTAAAATAAAAAAAAAACAATTACAACTTTTTTTGGTTTCAAACGTAAATGAAAACTAACAATATAGGTACAAGGAAAAAATTAAGGGCGAACTTCACAAAGTAAAATAAAAATTTACTTAATAACATTCAAACAGGTAACTTCAGGTAGGTAAGCAAATACCTTTACTATTGAAAAGCTTGTTTTCTTGATTTTACTGAAGCGAAGTTTTCGATTATATCAGTTATATTTAATTCATTTAGCAGGTCCTCGTTAATTGATAAGACTGCTAAGGAGTTCAAATTTTCTTGGGAAATTGCATTTCTTAAGTAGGTCTTTACCCTTTTTAGTGTCGAAAGAGAGCGTTCGCCACTTGCATTTGAGACCATTATGGAGAAAAAAATACGCAGGCAAATATTAACGTTTGGAAATGAAGATATTAATTTATTAATTTAATTGGGGAAGAGACGTTAACAAATGATTTAAATGAACACATTCTTGGGAAAAATACTCATCCAAATCCTCCTTTTAGTTTTGTTGTAATTCGGTTGCCGATCTGAAAATATCTTCATCTTCCGTAGCTTTTAGTTTAAACAAAAATTCAAATGCTCTTGAACAAGATTTATAACTATCAGATCGGCGAATAATCTCCGACTTAAGATTGTCTATTATACAAACATAACATTGTGTTCGCATTTTTTCTTTTTGGCTTAAGCTTGTCTCCGAATTCATTTCTCCTAATTGCAATTTTTTTTTTGATAATCCTTTTCTCAGCATAATTTTCGTTCCCTGTTAACAACATTCCTAAGGCCTCGTAGTGATCAAAATGATCACGTAAGAAATCAAAGTAATCTGCTAAAGATGATAACAGATGAGCGGTTGTGCTTAAATCCATATTTTCCTTTTGTACTGATTTATTCACTTCATTAACCCTTTGTAAAACGTCAAGCCAAAATGATAAAATTATTCCGTTTTCCAACAAATTAAGTTTTTCCGATAGAGAAGCTGCTTAGGTAACTTAGCACTCTCTTAGGTAACAGTGTCTGGCCCGACTCAGCCGAATCCTTTAGTGCACGAGACAATAACTCCCACCTATGTGTAGACACGGAGAAAAAATTGTAGATAGCTTGTACCAACATGAAAAAAGATGTTGCTTCCAAACAACAATCTGCTGCATTTTGGACAACCAAATTTAAAGAGTGAGCAGCACACGGCACAAAGAGAGCTAAATCATTGTAAGCTTTAATACGTGCTTGCAAACCAGAATACTTTCCACTCATATTACTGGCATTGTCGTAAGACTGGCCTCTACAGTTCTTAATATCTAATTTCAAAGACTCTAACATCCCAATAACTGTTTCCTCAAGTTGTTGTGAGCTATGCCCAGTGTTTTTATAAAATCCCACGAATCTTTCCACGGGATTCCCTTTATTGTCACAATATCTCAAAATCACTGAAGTTGGTCATGGTGTGTTATGTCAGGTGTTGAATCTACACTTATAGAATAGTATTTGTTTGCCTTAATTTGTCTAACAATTTCATCAATGACTCGATTGGATAAAATATTCAGTAATTCGTTACATATATCTTTTGATAGATATGACGTTTTGCCCTTACCTAAATTTGCTCGTTTATTAATATGATCTTTCAAAAATGGATCATATTCTGACAATAGTTCCAGTAAACCTAAGTAGTTTCCATTCCGTTTTTCGCCAATTCTTTCATGAGTACCTCTAAATGCCAATTCCCTGGTAGCCAGAAACTTTATTACACTTATGATTCTTTCTAGTACTTTCACCCAATATTCTTTCGCAGTGCTAATTTCCTTTTCGAGTTCTACATCAACTCTTCCTTGCTTTAATAAGCGAGTCATATACATTTTCAGATTATCTATATGATCATTAGATCTTTCATGTTCGTCTAATCTTTCCTTACTTTTATTCCATAATGAAAATCCTGTTTTAAATTGGTTTTTTTATTTCCAAATAATACACAATAAAGACAAAATATATTGCCAGTGCTCTCGGAGTAAATTGCCCAATCGCGGCGAACCACTTCTCCATTAACAAGTCTTTTATAAAATATTTGCTTACCGGCATACCTGTGTTGTTCCCCGAAATTTCTTTTTGACATTGAAAAGACCATATCTGTAAGATTCTGTTCGACCCATTTTTCTAGAATCATTTCTGCATAATTATGGGAATCTTGCCAAAGTGCCGGATCTTTAAAATTAAGTAAATCCTGTTTTGGATCTGAAAAGAAATAAAAAAAAATTATTTGTCATTGTCCTGTTTTATTTACCATTTGTAAAGGCATCGTTATCTTTTTGCATTTTAGCCTCGTTAAAAAAATTTAAATATGCCTTACCCGAGTTACTGGTGGTTGCTTCTTCATATTCTAATACTTTTGAAACAGGTGATACTAAGTGCTCTGGCTCTGGCACTAATTCTGAAGTCTCCAAAATAAGTTCATGTGGTTGAATATGAATATATTTATCACTAGTAGCACTAGAACTACTACCGGGTTGGCAAATATTTGTAGTGTCGTCTTCTTGATTTCCATCAGGTATAAAAAATGCTGTCATTTTGGGTATACCTTTCAAAATTTTATTTTGTCTTTCTTGCTTTTCTTGTTTCCTTTTACGCCAGAAAGATCCAGGTTGTTTCCGCCCTTCCATATTTTTCTATTGAATATTGATTATATTAATATTTAATTTACAAATTATAATTACCTATACAGTTTCAAATGTAAGTCAAACATCTTACCTTAGTTTAGTTGTACGTTTGTAGGTATTTCTATTTCTACTCGTATTTATACAACTGCCTGGTCTGTATTAATAGGATAGAACAAATTTTACTAATCAAGTTGATTTTACTAATCAACTCTAGCGACCTACGCCTTATTATTTTCTGGTTCAAATGTTCAAGTAGTAAGCAGTTTCTGTTTTATTATTTCGGCGCCGTGCGCCGGCCGGCGCCCGTCAGGCCGTCTGCCAACCCAAACGTGTATTTTGCGGTGTTTGCACATTGTTCTTAAACGCTGTAGAATGATATAATTTTACTGCGCAGCATGTTTGTACGTTATCTGACATTTAGATAACATAAACTGAAAACAGTGCATAAACCATATAGGTACGTCGACGTTAATAATAATAATTTATTTATAAATTATTGTTAAGTTTTCAAGTTAATGATAAAACAGAAAAATTTTTATTAATATATCATGTGGATTTGTATGCAAATTTTATTTTACCATAATTATATAATTTCGGAACAGCACGCGCTTCGCGCGTACCGCCCTAGAACCTTCAACCGCCCGGTGCTACAGCACCCAAAAGACCCCTGGTTAAACCGGCGCTGTGTCCCAATGACCTTCTTCCATTTGGCGACTTGTCTCTTGCGATTCGTACTATTCTATTTTCTGTTGTTCTTTCTATGTGTTGATTCCATTCTATTTTTCTTCTTTTGGTCCAAATGTTTATTTATTCTATACCACATCTCGCTCGTATTTCCTCACTTCTTACTCTGTCTCTTAGAGTTTGGTTTGTTATTTTTCGTAAGGGTGCGTTCACTACAGAGACCAAAGGATGGTATCCTAGCCTAGAAAATGGTATCGTACTCTTCATATTCGTGAATTCTCGCATTTAAAATAATGTATTTATTTTACCTGGCGATCGAAACTATATTATCGATCGCTTTGTAAAATAAATGATTTATCTTAAATGCGAGAATTAACGAATATGAAGAGTACGATACCATGCTCTAGGCTAGGATACCTTCCTTTGGTCTCCGTAGTGAACGCACCCTTAGACTGTCATTTCTGCTGTTTCCAGCAGTCTTTGTGTTTTCGCCGTATCTTCTCTTGTTTCCGTTGTATACGCCATTATCGGTCTTATTGTTGGTTTATATATCCTGGTTTTCGTTTCCATTGTGAGGTATTTGTTTCTCCAGTCCAGTTTCTCCAATCTTGAAAATTAAATGATGTAAGTCTAAAATTGAAATCAATATTATTACAACAATTAATATTAAAATTAAACACACCAGGATTCTGGGTTGAACCGCGTCGTGCTTCACAAGGCCGAGCTTTTGACGACCTCTCTAACGTCATCTTCACTACACTGTTCACTGCAATACTAATTGCAGTATTAGGGCCAATAGTCCCTATTCTTATTTCCCTTTAAGATTTTGACCCATCAGTATAAACCGTGAGGACACCTATTTTAATTTGTACTATTAAGTTTTATGTCAATTCATACTTGGTTATAATATCTAGTTACTTTGATTTCGAAATATTGTTTTGCAGACTTAATGTCTGTGAGCATCTTCATGGTTTGCGTTGCTTCAACTCATAGGCATGTTTAGATGCCTAATCAGGTAGGGTAGCTAAGTTTTATATGCTGAACTTATTTAAGCATAAAGACATTTTTGTTGCGATCCTTCTTACATGGATAATATACGATTGGATTGCAACTGTTATTTCTACACATACAAGTCTGTGTACCTATTTTAACTCTATTATCGCCGTTTAATATTTTATCGTCTGAAGGTGAAGATCGTCCTAAAGGTGCCAGAATCAATGGAATCATTATTAACAATGTAAGATATGCCAATGACACCGTAGTATTAGCGGAAACAGAAGACCAACGAAAAATATTGATAAACATATCAGAACAAAGTCACAGGCTGGGTTTGGATAACCAAAATCATGGTTATTCACAAGAACCCCCATGAACAAATTACACCCAACAGACAAGTAAATGGTATCACTCTCCAGAGTTGGCAAAGCTTCATATATCTGGGCAGAAAGCTAAATGCTCAGCTAGATCACTCGAAAGAAATTAGAGGACGCACTGAAATAGCAAGGTCTTGTTTCATGAACAATGCGTAAAATGCTCTGTAACCCCAAGCTATCAGCCACAATAATATTGAGAACACTAAAGTGTTATATTGTGTGGTCTCTATTACTACATGGCTGTGAGACCTGGACATTAAAACAGTATGACGTCAACAAACTGAATTCATTCGAAATGTGAATGTACCTCTGAATGCTAAGAATAAGCTGGATCACCAGAACTACGAATGAAGAAGTACTGTAAATAATGAACACACGTCCTCATCTGGTCAATACAATCAAAATTAGAAAGATTGCATATCTAGGACACGTAATGCGCCATAGGGAATTTGAGCAGTTCCAGGTAATATTAGAAGACAAAATCGAAGGTAAAAGGGGTATGGGAAGAAAAAAATCCTGGCTCCAAAACATCAAAGATTGGACTCACACAACAAGGAATGACCTAATTCATGAAGCCCAGAACAGAGAGAAATTTGCCATATTGATCGCCAACCTCAATACAGAAAGCACTTAGGAGGAGGAGGAATAATATATTTAATAAAACTTCAAGAAACAATTTCGAAATACCTACATATTTATTTAAAAAAATATAATTCTTCAGTCTATTTGTAATTTCATTTGTATTAATTATGCAACCAATAATACACTGCAACCTGCGCTTCACAACAACTTTTGTAACATGCGATTGTGCGGATGGTTGATTATTACGTTGTTGTTTTAAGTTTTTGATGAATTCATTATTAACTTATGTTGTATTAACTCAGAAGTTTTCTAATTTACCTGACCGGTATTTTTTTGTATCCATAATGTAGTTACATTTTGCAATAACTACAATGGTTTTTATACATGAAATCTGTACTTATCTGAGAAATAAACAAATGTAGGTATTGAGTATTTTTTACTACTTTTTATTGTAATAGTTGATTCAAAGTTTTTGTCTAACATATTTTTTATTTATTTATGCATTATGTCTGTAGTCTGCTTTCTACTATTAACGTTTAAGTGGTGAACTAATGAATTAAGTCTGTATTGCGATCTTGTAATCACACCCCACGTGTGTAATAGCTTTTTGTAGAGTTTGAAGATTGTGTAGCGAATGAAGTTTACTGCCCGACGCGTAGCGGAGGGCAGTAATAATTCAAGGGAGGAAAAGGCACTTTACTCCCATGTTATACATATGGTTTTTCCACCTTCCTCAAATTAATAACAAGTCATTTTTCATTTTTACTTAATTTATTTATGTAACTAACCAACAAAATTTCTTAAAACTAAAACTAACAAGTAGGCAGTGGCGGCTCGTGGCCTTAGAGACAGGGTCGGCAAGGTTTTTTTGTCTCCTCATATAGGTATACCATCAAACTAAAAGCCTTAAGTCATCATAGGAGATTTTGTTGTTCTTTGTTTTTTTTTATTTGATGTACTTGACGTTTTCTCTTGTTTCATGGTGTTTCCACAGTACGTGTTGATTCTTTTGAGACAAGATAAATCCCGTTTATTTGAGGCAGAAATTGGTGGTAGTAAGAAAATTGATGAACAGTTTGTTGTAATGGATTGCAGTACTTATTACATATAATTATACATACATATCGTCCCTTAGCTAACAACACCGCATAAGTAATTTTTACCAACTTTACAGGAGACGAAAAAAAAACTACTTTTTGAAACACCGCCTAAGTTTAAAAAAATACCGTTAGTAAACACCGCTTAAGGTGAAACAGTAGCGATCAACAGGTAACGAAAACGCGTCGTTCCAAGATTGCGGCTGTAATTTTGAATATTTTTTCGAGATATTTGGCACACGTATTCGTAATATAATAAAGAATGGCGGTACAGAGTCCACTTTGAAAAATATATTAATATGTGGAAATTACCCTGTATTTAAATACAATATTAAAAAAAAAGAGCCTGTACCGCCATTAAGAAGAACAAATAAATACACTTTCTTCAAATAAACTTTTTTATCCGATGCCTAGATTTTGTGTCATTTTGGAACTACTAATGAAATAAAAAATTTTAGTAGTTCCAAAATGACCAAAAATATATTTTGCCTTATTGCTTTTACTCACGTCTCTAAAACCTAAAAACCTCTCATAAATATTACCACGTAACGCGTATCGAACAACAATAAATGATAATTGCGAATGACATGATAATCAGAAATTTCATCTACTTCCAGCGAAAAGCAAATGGTTTTCTAAATCTCAGATTCAATAACGTTATCCAAAATGTAACTATTTAATTATTTAGTTCATTCTGTATTACGAATACACTTCGAATCAGAAAGTAAATATTTCTAAAACAATAATTTTATAAATTCTCTATAATTACTTTGATTTTTAACAAATGCTTCGATCCATCATGCCCACTGACAACTTAAAAAATTACAATATCAACTAAACGACGTGATTATTTTTGACAATTTCTGCCGATGCGATGCCTCCAAATGAAACACCGACCGGCAGAACGGTGATGTGCCGTACCTGCCGCTTAAATGCCTACGGAGAGAATGCATGTTCGCTTGCTCATCGACTTGTTATTTAGTTGAGTGTTACGTGTAAATCATCAAGCTACGAATGAGTTGGGCTCGGCTAGCCGAAAAGTCAGATGAATGGCTCGGATCATTCATTTTTTGAGAAGTCTGTTATGCGCAGGGATCACTTAACGCTTGGATTGATCAAATCCTTTTAAAAACCATAAAAAAAATTTAGTCTGTATTATCTGACAGATTTTTTTTACTTCACAGACACAAATATTAAAAAAATCTATATCTATAAATGTGTGGGTCGGCACTGCCGACCCTGCCGACCCCGACCGGCCGCCACTGCAAGTAGGTACAATATAACTGTCAACTGTCAAATGTAAGTCAAATTATTAATATAAACATTGTTAATTCAAAATAAAAATTTACTGTTTTTACCATTCTGCAAATACAGAAAATGACCAAAAATAAACCTTAAAATGTATAGATACTTACGTAATAGAAAATAGATATTGTACAGGGCGTCAATAAGTTATATTTCATGAATGAAATACCATGACGTCACTTTTACTTTTCCTCCCTAGGGAGGAAAAATATTTTCCTCCCTATGGAGGAAAAGTACAACTTTGCTCCCTACAATCAGGTCCGGAAAAGTATACTTTCGGTAGAGGTAGGTGGAAAAATTATTAAATGATCTTTGTGGAAATAACACATTAGCTCATGAGCTATATATGTCCTTACGGTATCTGCTGGATTAATGGGTATCTTGGTCCTGGGGTTGCTTACCCCCGATGATGGGGTCGATTTGTCAAAACACTCTTTACCAGAATATATTTATTTAGAACACTAAATACAACAGTAACTATTTGGTGGACAACGTCTCTGATCTAACCACATCGATGTCTAAATAATAAATAATCTCTCCTTTTACTTTCTCCGTATCTATAAATAAATCGTAATTGTTTTGTTATGATTGACTACACCTGAATGTGACTGTGAAAATACTAATAGTAACATAATTGTTGACTTCGTTGTTTGCAAAACGGGTGGCCTACATTGCAAAACCAATGCCACTCATTTACGTAATGTAAACAATACATGTAAATAATATTTGTTTGAGACTTTAAAAATTAAATCGATATGGATTACTTTAATTTTTTGGATACTAATATAAATCCTGTTAATGGGTATCACTTGTTTAGATATAATATGTTGCAACTCTGCAACTCGATCTTACACTTTCCATTAATTTCGCGAGGAACTACTTACATCTCAAACGTAAAGTCACGTATCCAATTCGCGAGGCTACCGTGCACGGCCTGGCTTGCGAGGGAAACTTGGCATTTGCCTCAAAGAGGAAAAAATAGAAATACTTAACATTATGAAGAAAAGAAAAATGAGCTACTTTGGTCTTTTTCTTCTTCTTCTTATGCAATCCACTAATGGATGTTCGCAATCACGTTTGACCATCTTTTTTTATCCCTTGCAGTATGTATTAGGTCTCCTATGTTTTTTAGTCCTGTCCATTGTTTGACATTGCGGAGCCATGACATTTTCTTCCTGCCCACTCCCCTTCTTCCTTCGATCTTTCTCTCAATTAAGGTTTGCAGAAACTGGTATCTTTCATTTCTAATTAGGTGCCCCAGGTATGCCGTTTTTCTCTTTTTAATATGCCGTTTAATTGTGCATAGCAGTTGTCGTTCTGAACCAATTCTTCTCAGGATTTCTTCATTTGTTATTCTTGCGGTCCAGCGAGCTTTAAGGATTCGTCGATAGATCCACATCTCAAATGCCTGTAGCTTATTCATTGGGTTTATTTTTAAAGTCCATCCTTCCATGCCATATAAGAGCACCGACGATATATAGCATTTTGTGAATCTTAGTCTTAGGTTTAGGTCAAAGTCAGAGTTCGTAAAGATGTTTTTGAATTTCCTGAATGCACTTCTGGCCCTTTACATCCGACATTTAATTTCCATATTCGACATCCAGTCTTCACATAGCCAGGTTCCCAGGTACTTAAACTTTCTTACACGCTCTACATCTTGGTTGTTATATTCTAGTCTTGCATTTTGATGTTGACATAATTGACGGCTGATTATAACTTCGTCTTCTTTATGTTGATCCTCTTATGAAGATTCCTCGTCTTCGAGGAACTTCGTCTTTTTTATGTTGATGCTAAGTCCCATGTTCTCGTTATGCTCTCCAATTTTATTAAGAAGGTTTTGGAGGTCTTCTATATTGTATGCTATTAAGACCGAGTCATCCGCATATCGTATATTATTGACCCAGGTACCATTTACTTTGATGCCGCTTTCGCATTCCTCAAAAACTTCCTGGAAGATACTTTCTGAATATAAATTGAACAGTAGTGGGGAGAGAATGCATCCCTGTCTTACACCTCTGAGAATTTTTTGAGCTTGCGTTGTTTCATTATCCACCTTGACGACAGCTGTTTGATTCCAGTAAAGAGCTTCTATGCAACGAATGTCTTTTTGACCTATGTCGAGTTTTAGTATATGTACGAGTTTATGATATTATACTCGATCGAAGGCTTTTTCATAATTTATAAAGCACATTATTACATCTTTTCCCTGGTACCCAGGCCTTTAGTGCTTCCCTGGTACCCAGGCCTTTTCAAAATCCAAATTGTGAGCAACCAATAACCTTATCGCATTTTGTGGAGATTCTGTAGTGAAGGCTCATCAGACTTATCAGTTGGCGGTCTTGACACTTTGACACTTTGTTGCGTTGTTCTTTTTTGGCAAAGGGATAAAGGTAGATACAAGCCATTGGACAGGGACTTTTCTTTTCCTGTACTATACTAAGAGTGCTTAAAAAAAAACAATAAATACAGTGGAACCTTAATAACTCGGATTAATTGGGACCGCGGCCGATCCGGGTTATCCAACATCCGGGTTAGCCGGAAAATATGGTAAAAATCAATAAAATACGGTATACTTACAGATAAACTCCGTTATAATTCAAATAACATGAAATATACAAATGCACAGTACACATCTAAATTACGTATATAGTTGTATAGAGTATAGAATATTGTTCATTTCTTGGTAAAAAACTCGGTACTACACACACTATGGTCACAATCGGAACTATGTTATGTTATTTAAGAATAGTGTTTAAAAAATAATTTTTTAAATAGTCTTTAGTCTTTTTTAAACAATGCTAAGACAGTTTGAAATAAATAAAGGAATATAGATACAGGTGTCTGTTGTTTCCGATAATCCGAGCCAATGAACGTCGGTCTGCCGCCGTGTGCCATAAGCCATTTTTACTATCGTATAGTTCAAATTACACAAATACACATTATCTCTCAAATATTATATTACATACATTTTTATTGTTGAAATGTTTGTCTAATGAATATCGGTCCGGGTTAGCCGGACTTCCGGGTTATCGGGGGCCAACTTATCGAGGTTCCACTGTACTACAACTACTTTACTTATGAAAAAAATAGGTTTACTCTGTCTTGAGAGAGTCTAGACTTGAGCTATGAGAACTTGAGAATTTTATAAGGCCAATAAAACTTTTCAGTCATGTTTTTATGCCTGCCATCTAAAATATGAATCGATTATTGATGCCGTGACTACTTAAAATATTGTATCCAATCACAAAAGAAAATAAAAGCTCTTATAAATTTTAATCGGGTTATTTCACTGATTCGAAATTTCAATTAATGTGTCATCCATGTACAGATTAACACATCAACGGTTTATTACGGAATATTGCATTCTAGTATCGACATATTTGACATAATGCTGACAGTATGACGAGGAAAAAAATGGTTGTAAATCCTATACATACTACCGTTTTAATAAACTGTTTTTATCATATTGACAGCAAATTGTCTGTTAAGCTCCAAAAATCTGTGCTAATAACATTCGATTATTGCCCTGGATCCCGCGTAGCAAAAAAAGTTTATTATTAGCAAGCTGAAAATTTGTCAATAGCTTAACGGTGTCTAGTCAGACAAACTTTGATGTACGGGAACACTGGAACAGGGGAAGTTTTAATTGTGGAACGTGATTTTAATTGTGGAATGTGTCATCCTGACAAGTTTATGATTCTGAAAACAAGCAGGTTGCTTTTAAGTTCATTCGATAGCAAACTTTATATAAGAAAAAAAAATGGTTGTCCGACCAATATGTTGAGCATTTTAAGTCCCACACGTAGAATATGTCAAGTGACAAGAATTTTATTGGTGGTAAATAGCAGTTTGATTTTTGTATGACAGGAAAGGGTAATAAATCAATTGGAAATTCTCTCCAACAAAATACAAGGGACGTTTTCGTAGTCTGACGTTCGAAACCAGTATCCTCTTTCACAATTAAAACTTCCCCTGTTCCAGTGTTCCCATACATCAAAGTTTGTCCGACTAGACATCGTTAAGTTATTATAGTATGTTATGCAACGAGCATTTAATGATGGTCATTATGAAGCGAGTGTGAGTGTTACGAAACGAGCCGCATAGCGGCGAGTATCTTATAGAGTACAAATTGAAGCTCCTTACACAAAAAGAGAAATCCCGCAATGCGCAAGATGCCAGGGATATGGCCATACAAAAAATTACTGCAGAAAAATTGCACATTGCGTTAAATGCTCTGGACCACACCTAACGAAGGAATGCTCAAGAAAAGTAAGAGATGAAAACGTAAAATGCATAAACTGCAAGGGAAACCATCCAGCTAACTATAGAGGATGCGAAGTGCATAAACAACTGCAACAACAACTGTACCCCACACTTAGGCAAAAAAACATAGAACAGCAGACAGGAGCCGACTCCAGAATAAGACAAGGAGTGAACTTCGCGCAAGCTACCAACCAATGTAATATAAGCAACAACCCCATCACAATGCCTTCAAATCCAAACCCGCTCCCACAAAGTACACAAGTAGTGTCCCCGCATACAGCTAATCAAAACTATCTCAGCAAATTAGAAAATATGATAGGAATACTTACCGAACAAATAGGAACCATACTTAATCTACTAACCACAGTCATTAATAAAATTGCATAATGGCAGCGCAATATAAGTTTAAAATAGGAGTCTGGAATGCTAATGGCCTTCAACAACATATTGATGAAGTAAAGTCATATATAAATAATGAAAACCTTGGCATGCTGCTTATATCTGAAGCTCACTGTACAGAAAAACACCACTTCCGTATACCAAAATACAAAGTGTACACCACGAAACATTCGAGCGAGAAGGCACATGGAGGAACCGCAGTAATTATACGGGATAATATTTAACATTCTGAGAGAGAAAAATTTTCTAAAGAACACATACAAGCCACGAGCGTAACTATAACAAATGACTCCAGTCCACTAACCATATCTGCAATTTACTGCCCGCCGAAACACAACAATAAACAAGAACAATACGAAGAATACTTCAAGACATTGGGCAATAAATTTCTAGCCGGCCGAGATTACAATGCCAAAAATACCGTTTGGGGATCACGTATAACAACCACTAAAGGCCGAGAACTATTAAAGGCAATGAATGCAAATAACCTGAAATACCTATCTACTAATGAACCTACTTACTGGCCATCAGACACCAACAAACTTCCAGACTTGTTAGACTTCGCAACCATCAAAGGCCTAGATATTAAAAAATGCAAGGTGACCACATCTGATGACCTGTCCTCCGATCACTCCCCGATAATAATCACAATACATTCAAAGATCTTAAAAAAAGAAATGCCCCCTATATTATATAATAAAAAAAAAACAATTGGGATGAATACAGAAACAATTTGGATAACCTAATGTCACTAAATATACCACTTAAAACAGAAAATGATATAGACGTCGCGACAGAAGACCTAACGACAAAAATTCAACAAGCAGCATGGAAAGCATCTCCAATAATATACCGAGAAGGAGAAGCAAACGAACTACCCCAATCAATTAAAGAGAAAATAAATATTAAGAGAAAACTGAGAAAACAATGGATGAAAAACAAAACACTAGAAAATAGAAGAAAATATAACAGAGCTACCACAGAATTAAAACAGACATTATCGAACAGTAAAAATGAAAACATTAAGAATTATTTAGAATCTCTAACCCCAACGGAAGTCTCAGACTACGCACTATGGAGGGCTACAAAAAAGCTTAAACAACCTCAACAGTTTAATCCTCCAATTAGAAGCGGAAATAAATGGGCAAGAAATGACAAAGAAAAATCAGAAGCCTTTACTGAACACTGTATGAGAATAGAAAAACAAATTTACAGCTTGCTATTAATAAACTCTTTTTTTGGTATATGTGGTCCAGTCCTATTAAGGATACATTAATTTTTTTCTATTCTCATACTATAATATATCAATTATGATTTCACCACCTGTATCATAATGAACTTCATTATGATACAGATTTCCAATACGATATAGATTTTCATTACGATACAGATACAGATTTTCATTGCGATACAGATTTTTAACCGATAGAATCGCGATATGGCATTCGCGATGAAGGTGGCACACGCGCAGTAACCAATGGCGAGTCAAATACATACGCTTTGACACTTCTCAATATGTAAATAAACTGACAAACTATTTAATTTGTTTGCGTTACAAAATTAATAAATCTGAAAAAATACATTTTTGTTGTGAACAGAATGAATGGACAGAAAAAAGCATGTATACAACTTGCATTTAATTATCATATATGAAGCTCGTACTCTATACCAAACTCGCCGCTACGCGGTTCATTTCACATCCCTCATACTCGCTTCATAATGACCATCATTAAATGCTCGTTGCATAATATACTATTTAATTTGATGTTGTTCTGGAGCTATTTCCTTGTGGCATTTTCGTGATTAATTATTTAAATGGAAAATAAGTCACAATATTGAAAAAATAATTTAATTAACGATTCCACGCCTGAATCGGGTGTCGTTGTCAAAATACAAAATACTACTAAAATAAACAAAAATGTTGTTGCTAAGTAAAAAAATTCTTCTAATAATTTATTTAATCTGACTCATTTATATTGGCAATTCAGACGTATACCTATTATACATTTTAAAGTAGAAGACTTTAAAATGATATAGCCAATATTTTTATGAGTTGCGTTCCTGGGACGACTTTACTAAAAGATAGTTTTTTTTTTATAAAATACCTTGTGAATGCGAACATTTTTATTTAGGTGAAACATCAAGACCATTAAACGTTAGAATAAGTGAACATCAGCCTTATATTAAAAATAGAGAATTTGATAGATCTCAAATATATCAACACGCATGGGATAATGAACATAGAGTTCAGAGGAGAGATTCAAGTATAGTCCTGAAAGGATCAGATAGTAAAAAAAATCTAAGAAGCGGCTCTAATTATGCTAAATGAAACCAATTGTGTGGCAAATTCCTCGGTAGCATGCAGTAGGATGTGGTTACCCATACTGAAAGAGGAAGTCAATAGAAAGAAAATGCCACGATTAGTAAGTTAATAACATATCGAGTTAGTACATATTTTATATTTTAGTTTTACTTATTGTATATCTATATGTCATTAATATTATTTATAATTTAAACACATTAAATTCAGAATTTGTTATTAGTTTTTGAAAGTAAATTAAATGTAAGACCAAATAGTTACGATGTCGGGATAGTACCACAAAGTTTTTCCTGGTTTTCCCTCGTGATTTATTTTGGAATCCCTAACGCGAGAATTTTACTGTCATCGTTGAATTTGGTTGTCTTTTTAAAGACAGATCACATACTTTGATTTTTTTGTGACGGAAATTCTTGAGTAGGGATTGATTTCATGTAATCGAATGAACTATCTTTTAGTAAACTCGTCCCAGGAACGTAACTCATAAATATTGGCGATAAAGTATTCTACTTTAAAATGTATAATATACGTCTAAATTGCCAATATAAATGAGTCAGATTAAATAAATTATTAGAAGAATTTTTTTACTTAGCAACAACATTTTTGTTTATTTTAGTAGCATTTTGTATTTTGACAACGACACCCGATTTGGGCGTCGAAACTTTAATAAAATTATTTTTTCAATTTAATTGTGGCTTATTTCCCATCTAAATAGTTAATCATTGTATTTGATTGCTTGTTTTACTGAAATTATACATTTTCGATAACAAAAATATTAAAATAAACATGAAAACATATAGACCTGGATCCCGCGTATGAAAAAAAAAGTTGATTAATAGCAAGCTGAAAATTTGTTAATAGCTTAAGGGTGTCTAGTCGGACAAACTTTGATATGTGGGAAGATTGGAACAGGGGAAGTTTTAATTGTGGAACAGGTTAAAAATTTGGGACGGTCAGACCACGAAAACGTCACATGTATTTTGTCCGACAGAACTTCCAATTGATTTGTTACCCTTTCATTAAACTCTCGTGCAAAAATCAGACTGCTATTTATCACCTGTCATAATTTCTGTCATTTGACATATTTTACGTGTCCCACTCATTATAATTCCCATTTGGTGATAAATAGCAGCCTGATTTTTGCATGAGAGTTTAATGAAAGGGTAACAAATCAATTGGAAGTTCTATCGGATAAAATACATGTGACGTTTTCGTGGTCTGACCGTTCCAAATTTTTAACCTTTTCCACAATTAAAACTTCTCTTGTTCCCGTGTTCCTATATATCAAAGTTTGTCCGACTAGACACCCTTAAGCTATTAACAAATTTTCAGCTTGTTATTAATCAACTTTTTTTTCATACGCGAGATCCAGACCTAATATAAAATGGAAATAATAATTATTAATAATTTTGATTATTTAATTTTTTTCTGAAAACGCTACTTTTAAACTGATTGTACTTGATACTTTTGGTACTTACGATACTTATGATATTTATGATACTTATAATACTTATAATACTTATGATACTTTTAATATTTATTATATTTATATTATTATACTTTTGATACTTATGGTACTTATATTATGATACCTACTTATCATATTTTTACCTATACTTATGGTACTTATGATTTATGACATTCAAAGCAGAATTATGGAATCCAGTACTAGCTTGTATATTGTATAGGTCTAGTTCGAACTGCCTTAATAGAATTAAATATTAAATGTGTCTTTGAAAACAAACATTGCTTATGGTAGGGGAGCCCAACTGGGAATTTTTGCAGTTACTCGAGCGCGTCAGATTATCACATGGGGAGAAACTTTGTACCCTGTAAATGTACCTCTATCATATATGGGCTCTTAATAAAGGGAAGTTCGTTAAGGGAGGACCGAAAAATAAAATCGATCCTCTCAGAAAAACTTGAAATTGTCAGAATAAGTTAAGGTAAGTTAAGTACATGCAAAACAGTGTATATTTCAAAAATCTTAAGATTTGAGCGAGGCGTAAGGAAATGGGTGAGTCACAAATTTCACAAGGGAAAAGCGAATATTTGGCGAAATGAACGACATATCGAAAAACTAAAAAATGTGTGCTGAATATTTTTCAAAAATCTATCGAACGATACCAAACGCGACCCCTCACGGAGAGGGGTGGGGGTAAAATTAAAATTTTAAATACGAACCCCACGATATTTCGCCAAATGGACATCAGATCGAAAAACTTAAAAATACACGTATTCAATATTTTTGACAAATCTATCGAATGGCATCAAATACGACCCCCACTAAGGTGGGGTGGGGGGTTACTATAAAATCTTAAATAGTAGTCCCCATTTTTTATTGCAGATTTGGATTCCTTAGGTAAAAATAACTAACTGTTATTCGAGACATTTTTTCGAATTATGGATAGATGGCGCTATAATCGGAAAAAACTAGTTAGAAATTGAAAACTAAATTAAAAAATAGAAAGTCCCCACTTAAATGGAAAACTTTACTTAAATTTTTTTACCCCCATTACGTTCGAGTAGCTGCATATTTAGCATACTTTCCTCCCCTAATATTATGGGTGGTGCCATTTTTCTTTCTAGTATTATTAACAATAAAACATTATTTACACTATACCCAAATACCTAATTGGATTGGAATTGTCTGGACAGAATAGGATCTGGTTACTAGAGTGCATCGAAAAAGGCGAAACATTTTTTTTGCGATGGAAAAGTAATACCTCACAAAAGTTGCCCAATCAACTGTAAAGTATTTTGGTAAATTTTTTTCGAAATTGCAAAATATCTTCTGCCCCTTAAGACAATTAAAAATTTTGAAAAAATGTTAACAGAGGAAAAAAACTTATTTCGAATCGAAAATTTAATACCTCACAAAAGTTGCCGAACACACTATTTAGTATTTTAGTAAAATTGCGTTGAAATAAAAAAATATTTTCTGCCCCCCAAGGCAAATCAAAATTAGAAAAAATACATTAATATGCGAATTTCTTTAACGAAAGCTTTAGCGAAAGTCATAACTACCCGACTAACAAGAAAATTAGATGAATACCAACCATAATATGAACAAGCAGGTTTTAGAAAACGCTATTCAACTTCCGATCACCTGTTAACCACAAAAATATTAATAGAAAAATGTAACGAATACAAGTTTCCAGTTTTTATAGCATTTGTAGACTACGAAAAAGCTTTCGACACTATAGAACACACGGCCGTAATAAACGCAATGCAAAATTGTAGAATAGACAGCAGATATATTAACTTAATAAAAGAAACTATGAACCAAGCTACAGCTACATACTACCTAAATGAACATGAATACACGAGCCCTTGTACCATTAAACAGGGGAGTCAAACAGGGAGACACTCTATCACCCAAACTGTTCACCTTAGTTTAGGAGGAAGTTTTTAAAAATCTAAATCGGAAATATAAGGGAATAAACATCAATGGCCGCTACCTCAGTAATCTACGATTTGCGGATGACATAATCCTGATAGCTACTGACCTACAAGAACTGCAAACCATGCTTTCAGAACTACACACAGAATCTTCTAAAATAGGACTGAAAATGAATTTAAACAAAACAAAAGTCATGCACTCCGAAGAAACGATAACAATAATAAACAAAAAAGTTATATAAAAAGTTGAAGAATATATATACTTAGGACAAAAAATAATACTAAATAGGGAAATTCAGACGGAAGAAATAAAAAGAAGAAGAAAGTTAGCATGGGCAGCATTCAGCAAACTGAACTATATACTCTGTCTCAGCAAATTCAACTACATCTTAGAGCTAAAGTTTTTGATAATGCATTATTCCGATATTAACATATGGGGCACAAACATGGACAATCACAAAAAAGAATATGAACATACTCAGAGTCACTCAACACGCGATGGAAAGAGCAATGCTTGGCATATCACTTAAGGACAGGAAAACAAACACATGGATAAGACAGAAAACCAAAGTCACCAATATGGTACAAAAATCACTAAAATTGAAATGGGAATATGCTGGACATGTAGCTAGGAGCGATCTTAACAAATAGCACAGAACAATTCTGACCTGGAGACCATACGAACACAAAATACCCAGAGGCAGACCTCCTATGAGATGGACAGATGATCTGAAACGAACTGCCGGGAAAAATTGGCTACAAGTAGCGTACAACAAAAAACAATGGAAAGGAAGGCTTGAAGAGGCTTATGTTCAGAGGTGGACGTGAATGGCTAGAAGAAGAAGAAGAAGAAGAACAGTAGCAACTTTGTCACGTTATTAGATATAACATTTCCAACTTTAATTAAAAGGAAATACATACCACTATTAATAAGTCAAGGATACATCATTTATGTTTTAAAATAACATACGTGTAATGGCACAGAGAGCAATGGAGAAGTCAATGCTGAATATATACTTGAGAGATACATCCAGCCTCAAAAGTCCACTGCTGAACATAGGCCTCATCCACTCGTTTCCAACCCCATCTATCCTACGCCGCTCTCATTCAGTTTTTATTTAGCTTTCTTAAGTCGTCAGTCCATCTTGTAGGCGGTCGACCGACGCTTCTCTTATCTTCTCTTGGCCTCCATTCCAATAACCTCTTCGTCCATCGCCCATCTGTCATTCTGGCTATGTGTCCTGCCCATCTCCACTTCAACCTGGCTATCCTTTCGATGATGTCGGTCACCTTTGTTCTTCTCCTGATTTCTTCGTTTCTGATTTTGTCTCGCAGAGTTATTCCTAACATTGACCGCTCCATTCTTTTCTGTGTGTCTCTTAGTTTCAAATAGAGGCTTCTTCTTCTTAACGTGCTCTATCAAGTCCCCTTGACCTTAGCGATTAAGATGGCGAAACTGTCTCTGTCTCGAGCTATTCTGAATATGTGTTCTGCTTTCTTTATTCCTGTCCACTCCCGGATATTCTTCAACCAAGAGGCCTGCTTTCTACCAATTCATCTGCGTCCTTCGATTTTACCCATCATAATTCCCAATTGATTTTTACCCAAGTTGACGAATATTAAACCGGTCTTCCCTTACTATGTGCCCAAAATAGGCCAGCTTTCTATATTTGATGTTATCAAGCAGCTCGCGGGCAGCATTTGCTCTCTTAAAGACTGCCACATTTGTCAGCATAGCCGTCCATGGTATTTTCAGTATACGTATGTGCAGCCACATTTCAAAGGCCTCCAAACAGTTAATGGTGGATATTTTAATGTCCATGCTTCGACAACATACAAGAGGACTGACCAAATGTAGCATTTAATCATGCGCTTTCTAAGTTGAAGTTGCAAGTTATCATTACAGAAGAATGACCTCATTTTTAAAAATGTCGTGCGGGCTATCTATATTCTACACTTTATCTCTTTATTTGGATCTAGTTGTTTGGTAATATGGCAACCAAGATATCTAAAACTGGGTACTCTTTGAATTACATGACCATCAACATATAACCGTGAATCTTGATGGGCCAAACGGCTAAATACCATGTATTTTGTTTTTGAACAGTTTAGGCCAAACTCTCTTCCCAGTGTGTCAATGGCTTTTAAAAGGTGTTGTAATCCATTCATATCATCACTTAAAATAACTGTATCGTCTGCATATCTAATTGTATTTATCAGAGTTCCATTAACTTTCACACCACATTCCAAATTATGCAGCGCTTCTTTAAATATTTATCTGAATATACATTGAATAACAGTGGGGACAGTATACAACACTGTCTGACACCTCTTTGTATTTTGCATATTTCTGTTAATTTTTCATTTATGCAAGCTGTAGCTGTTTGACGCTAGTACAATTTTTCTATGATTCGTACAACTTGACTATCAACTCCTTTATGCTTTAATATTTTAATTAATTTGTGATGCTGTACTCGATGAAAGGCCTTCTCATAGTCAATAAATACAGCAAATACGTCTTTCCTTTGATTTCGGTATTTCTGCAATAATACATTTAGTGCAAAGGGTGCGTCCCAGGTCCATTTCTGAAGCCAAATTGTGTTTCATCCTGGTCTTCTTCACATTTATCTCTGATTCTACTGTGAACGATACGTAGAAAGATTTTCAAAGTGTGGCTCATATAAGCCTTATCATTCTATAATCGCTACAGTTTTTCGGACGTTGTTTTTTTGGTAGAGTTATGATTTCGGGCTTTAACCAATCTTCAGGGATCAGGTTCAGTCGAATAAACATCATTAAAAAGTTTGACTAGTATTCCAATGTTTTTCTCATTTTCATTTATGAGCTTTAACATTTCTGTAGGTATGTTGTCAGGACCAACGGCTTTCTTATTAGAGACATTGTCAGATAGAGACACAGTTTCAAATATAAAACTAGTGTTATATGTTAAGGACGCAGTTTAAAAGATTACAACACTGAAATGGAACTGTGCGGGACATGTTGCCGGATTCACAGATGAAAAATGGACAAAAAAATATAGACTGGAAACCTAGACACAATGCTTATCGTAATCGAGGAAGTCCTTCGACAAGGCGACAACTCTACGATATCAAGTACAACTAACACAACTGAATTTATGGTGCTTAAGATAGAATGCAATGGAATTATTTACGGGAGACCTATGTCCAGCAGTGGACTCAAACCAGCTGATGATGATGACGTGTAAAGGTAAAGTTTGGTGTCACCAAATACTTACAATGTCGGGATTGTATCATGAGTTTTTTCCTGTTTTTTTCCTCAAGATTTACCGTGGGACTACTGACACAAGAATTTTTTACTATCATCATCATGGAGCAACTCAAATATTGCAACTCTTCATGCTACTATAACTTCTAATCTACTTACAATAAAAACCTCGTCCGACTCTAATTTGCTCTCGTTTAACGTAGATAAAACATTAGCATTATCTTATAAAGGAGCTCTTCAAATTCTTAATAACAGCCAGATCAGTACCGTTGATTCTGTGAAATTTCTTGGTATTTTTTTAGACAGCAACCTTAAATGGTCCCTCCCTATTAATTTGTTGAGGAAGAAAATATCTTCAGCTTGCTAGCTATAAGATCTGTTTCGAATGAAATCAATTTACCATCTTCCAAAATAGCATATTTTTCTTTGTTCGAGTCACATCTTCGTTATGGTCTTCCTTTTTGGGGTTCTGGTACAGCTGCCCAATTCGATGTTATTTTCAAATTACAAAAAAGAGCAATAATATATCTGTTTGGCCTCAGAAGAACAACACATTGTAGAAGTTACTTCAAAGATCACAGAATTTTAACCCTTCCATCTTTATATATTTTAGAGACTGTTTGCTTAAATCGTAAACATCTACATGTCTTTCCACCAAGACCTAATCATGTCTACTTCACGAGAAATTCTACCTTTGACGTTTATTTACCGACCCCGTCATCTGAGTTAGTAAAGAAATCTATATTATATTCCACAAAAAAACTTTACAACCATCTCCCTCTACAACTTAAATCTGCAGCATCTTTCCCCAAATTCCGTAAACTGACAAAAGCCTACCTATCCGAAAGTCCATATTATGCAGTAGAAGTGAGCAGCCGTAGAGTAACGGCATAATCGCTGGCCTCATACGCTAGTATACGTGGGTTCGAGCCCTGCCAAAGACAAACCATTTTCATTTCCAATAATGACACGAGCCGTCTCACCGTACCTCGGAGAGTACGTTGTCCCCCTGGTCCTTAGGTACGGTCCCCCTGGGCTTAGTGTACATCGACACTAGTTACTTGAAACAGGGTTAAAGATATAATTGGCGCTGGAACTATCCAAAAGGATCTCCCCGGCAAAAATGCCATACGATAATATTATTATTATTATGCAGTAGAAGATTTTCTTAATCAATAACTCTAAGAAATTACAGTACCCTTTGCACAAGTACTATTTTTATTATTGTTTTTCATATATATTTGGGTGTCATATGCAGCAGCTTAACTTTTAAACTTAATGACTAAGTAGACTATGCAATTTGCAATTTATTTAAATTTTTCAATTGATTAACTGTTTAACTTCATTATTATTATTATTATTTTAGGTTATACTAACGATTTATGTAATTTTAGTTCATTGAATTGTTATTGTTTTGTTTTCTTGACGTTTTGTAACCTTTGTCGATAAAATTGTACAATTTTTCATGACAATAAAGCATATTTCTATAGTTAATTTTGTGTAATCGAACGACTTATATTTCAATAAAGTCGTCCCAGGAAAGCAACTGAAAATATTGACAATATCATTTTAAATTCATCTACTTTAAAATGTACAATGTATGTCTGAATTGTCTATATGAATTCGTCAGACAAAAAAATTAAAAAAATTTTTGTACAAAATATCAAAAGCAAAATTTATATCATTTATTAGTGTTTTATGACTTTCATCATTTTTCTGTTATTGTGATGTTAATATCCACCGTTCTTGCTACTTTTTTTACTTTGAAAATTAATTTTTTATGTATTTCTCGCTACATATTGTATCTTATATTATAACAATATTTCCAGCGTCTACTAATTGCTAAAAATTTATTGTTTTGCTTCTTCTAATATGTAATATAAGAAGATACTCCATTTTACTACAGCTAAAAAGCACTCCTTAGCTTGAAAATTCTTTTAAATCTAAACATCAAACAAAGCAATGTTCTTTTTATAATCATTTTTATGCCTAAACTCTCTGGAGACACCAAAGAAAAAAGAACGTCTTATATAATTTCGATTTTAAACAAAAAAATGATTTCAAAAGAAATTAATCTAGGGCTGATACGTATTTCGAGAAATATGAGAGAATGATGACAGAGATTGATTACAGTATATTGTACAGATGGAAACATTTTTGTTTGTTTGGTTTCAACACTCTAGATCAAAAAGTTTTCGTTAAATTTAATTTCATTATTTTTCCTTTTAAAACTTTTGATTTACGTTGTCACTTACGCTTTTTGTGTCTATTTTTTTTTTCTAATTTCTTGTATAAAGCGTATATTTGTGGTTCTCAAGTAATAGTCCATGGTAATAAGGTTTTTTCCATGACACTTGAACAGCCAGGGTACTGAAGCGTTTTTTCGACAGGTAATACCTATAAGAGCAAATTGTAACTATTTCCTGCGTAGGATCTGGCGGCCATTTTTATTTATAAACAATTAAGTGTCAAAAAATGGCATTTTTCACTTTTTTTTTAAATCAATGGAGAACAGGTAAACTTATGGTTTTTTTAGTACAAATATCTTCGAGATTATGGAAAAAGCTTTAAAATGACGTATTACAAAGTTTGATATAGGTATTTATTGTTAATATAATTGCGAAAAAAATCGGAGTTGCAAAAAAAATTATTTTCGCAATAACTGTTGTAAAAATTAGTGTAGAGCTTTGAAATTTTTGTCAAATAAGGGTTATTTGGTGGTTAATATGTGATAAAATTTTTAAAGATATTCATTCAATTGTTTAAATTTTATTCAAATTGTTTATCCCAGAGAGCATTTTTTTTGCAATAACATAAGTCAAAAGAAAATGAGGTGAGAACCATTCCAGAGGTGTCAAATAAAAAGCATGAGCTATATTCTCAACTTGGTTTAAAAAAAGTGAATAAAAAATGCATTTATTGGTAATAAATAATTATGCAAAAGTATCGTAAATTTTTCCTTATAAACTTTTTATTTTGTTATATAAGAAATTATACATATTTATTACAATTTTTTATCAATTATGATATAGATAACATTACTTGGTAGTTGTGCACTTAAAACAGGGTAAAAAAGTTAATTTTTTTGGAAAAAGTTATTCAAAAACTTTATAAAGAAAAATTGACGATACTTTTGCATAATTATTTATTACTAATAAATGCGATTTTTATTCACTTTTTTAAACCATAGTGAAAATGTAGCTCATGCTCTTTCATTTGACACCTGTGGAATGGTTCAAGGTCATTTTTCAGATCAGTAGACAATTACAATGGTTTTGAATCGTCGTCATGGAAACCAATATCGTCGTCGTGGTAACCCATTATATTGAAAGTTTGTTTTTGACAACCTTGTCAAAGAATTAATTTGTGTATTTTCACTTCTAAATAAAAATTGATATAACTCAAACTTTTGTGGCTTTTTTCCAAACGTACGGCCCTAGAAAAAATATTGTGGTTAACTCATGCGGAAAGTGTCTTCCCCGCACTCGACTGCTTGCCCGAACTCCGCTATCGCGTCGCCGGGTCAACGGCATTCTCATGCGTGAAAGTATCACTTTCCGCACTAGTTGAGAAAATAACTATTTACTATTTTACTGGGGAAATAAGTCACAATATACAGTGAGCACGTAAAGGTTGGAATAAATTCATTTTCTCGAGAACGGACGATTTTGGAAAAAAATCCTGAAACCGGTCAATTTTTATTTTTAAATTGCGACTTTTTGACATATATATTATACTAGTGACGTCATCCATCTGGGCGTGATGGCGTCATCGATGATTTTTTTAAATGAAAATAGGGATGGTGTGATAGCTCATTTGAAAGGTAATTCAATTCTCTATTCAGCAATATAAACAATAACATTATTATTTATACAGGGCGTCCAAAAAAATTTTTTTGAATTAAATTTATTAAAATAAAAAGAAGAATGTGTGTAATTTATTTCATTCAAAATTCATTTTACTGCTATCAGAAAACAGGAAAAAATGTTTATTTGGCAGATAAATATTGTTTTTTGCTTAAATTCAATATTAAAGCAGCCACCCACCAGCCTCGTGACAGTTTAAACATTTAATTTAAGCGAAAAGCGAAAAATTTTTCAAATAAACATTTTTTCTGTTTTCTAAGAGCAGCAAAATGTATTTAAAATTTAATCCAAAAAATTTTTTTTTGGACACCCTGTATAAATAATTATGTTAATGTTTATATTACTGAATAGAGAATTGAATTACCTTTCAAATGAGCTATCACACGACCCCTATTTTCATTTAAAAAAATCATCGATGACGTCATCACGCGCAGATGGGTGACGTCACTATTATGATATATATACCAAAAAGTCGTAATTTAAAAATAAAAATTGACGAATTTTCGAAGTGGAAGTCAAAACGTCAATAAATTTAATTTATTTTCACTTTAAATTGTGGCTTATCTCACCAGTAAAATAGTAAATTACATAAGTTACCACAAATAAATAACTTCAGAACAAGATGGAGTACTTGGTACAACAAAAGTATTTGCTTAAAAAACAGACCTCAAACCTTCGTACCTACTATTGTTGTAAATGCCAATCAACTTTAATCGATCATAGCTTCGGCACTAATTCAACAATAATAAGATTTTTTTTATTTAAATACTCTACATTTGCCTTTTGATATGTTAATTGAAAATTTAAAAATTTATTGTGTTTATTTATCTATTAATAACTTATAAGCCTTCGGCCCACATATAAAATTTTTTATTTATGACCACACCGTTGAAACTTTTTGTACTTGTTATTTGGGTGGAGTCGGACAAATTTCGAGCTTAGCGCATCATGGCAGTGGGGCGTTTGTCTGTCAAGCGGTCACGAAGTTGTCAATTTTATGCAAGAAAAAAATTTATAACCACATTGGTCATTTTATTTTAATCAATGGTTTTTATCATATAAACAGCGAAAACAATTTTGTCGGACAAAATTATTGGGGCATATGACGCGTCAGACACGCTAAATATGTCAAATTTATGAAAAAAATAAATTTATTACCACATGGATAATTTTAACTGAATCTACCATAAAACCTTTTTCCAATAATGTGGTAACATTGTCGGACAATTTTCACGGGGCATATGCGCAGTCGGATGCGCCGAAGATGTCAATTTCCTGAAATTTTTTTATTTATTACCATTTTTCTGACAAGATTAGTAGGTTATAAGTAATTATATTCTTAATCAAAAAATCAAAGTGTCGGACAAAAATATTGGGGCAAATCGACAGTCGGACAAAAAATTTAATTTTTATTGGTAAACTATACTTTTACACTATGCTGGGTTCGTACTTCCCTTATCTTTACAACCATTTTTCCGACAAAAGTAGTAAGTTACAAGTAATTATATTCTTAAACAAAAAATGTAATTGTCTGACAAAAATGTTGGGGCAAACGAACAGAAAACTTAATTGTTTTAGGCTATCGACGAGGAGGTATTATCAAAAAAAATTTAAAACAGATTTTCTCGGTTATTTTTGAATCCATTTAGCTTAAAATAGGTACACACGCTAAGTAAAACATTTAAAAAGGTATGACGAAGAGCTGTATCCAAAATTTTCTTAAAAAATTTTCCGACGATAGGGAAAATTTTAGAAAAATTGTGATCTGATAATTTGTATACATACTCCTTGAACAACGACAAACGTCGTTCTACAGTTTTATTTCGAATTAAAAAAAACATTTCCGACAAAAGTATCAGGTTATAAGTAATTATATTTTAAATCAAAAATTCTAAGTGTCCGACAAAAATATTGGGGCAAATCCAAAGTCGGACAAAAAATTTAATTTTTATTAATAAACTATACTTTGACACTATGCTGGGTTCGTGCATCCCTTATCTTTACAACCATTTTTCCGACAAAAGTAGTAAGTTACAAGTAATTATATTCTTAAACAAAAAATGTAATTGTCTGACAAAAATGTTGGGGCAAACGAACAGAAAACTTAATTCTTTTAGGCTATCGACGAGGAGGTATTATCAAAAAAAAATTTAAAACAGTTTTTCTCGGTTATTTTTGAACCCATTTAGCTGAAAATAGGTACACACGCTAAGTAAAACATTTAAAAAGGTATGATAAAGAGCAGTACTCAAAATTTTCTTAAAAATTTTCCGACAATGGGGAAAATTTTAGAAAAATTTTGATCTGATAATTTGTGTACATACTCCTTGAACAATGACAAACGTCGTTCTACAGTTTTTTTTCGAATTTAAAAAAAAACATTTCCGACAAAAGTATCAGGTTTTAAGTAGTTATATTTTAAATCAAAAAATCTAAGTGTCCGACAAAAATATTGGGGCAAATCCAAAGTCGGACAAAAAATTTAATTTTTATTAATAAACTATACTTTGACATTATGCTGGGTTCGTGCATCCCTTATCTTTACAACCATTTTTCCGACAAAAGTAGTAAGTTACAAGTAATTATATTCTTAAACAAAAAATGTAATTGTCTGACAAAAATGTTGGGGCAAACGAACAGAAAACTTAATTCTTTTAGGCTATCGAAGGAGGTATTATCAAAAGAAAATTTAAAACAGTTTTTCTCGGTTATTTTTGAACCCATTTAGCTGAAAATAGGTACACACGCTAAGTAAAACATTTAAAAAGGTATGACAAAGAGCAGTACCCAAAATTTTCTTAAAAAAATTTCCGACAATGGGGAAAATTTTAGAAAAATTTTGATCTGATAATATAATTTGTGTACATACCCCTTGAACAATGACAAACGTTGTTCTATAGTTTTTTTTTCGAATTTAAAAAAAAACATTTCCGACAAAAGTATCAGGTTATAAGTAGTTATATTCTAAATCAAAAAATCTAAGTGTCCGACAAAAATATTGGGGCAACTCCAAAGTCGGACAAAACATTTAATTTTTATTAATAAATTATACTTTGACACTATGCTGGGTTCGTGCATCCCTTATCTTTACAACCATTTTTCCGACAAAAGTAGTAGGTTATAAGTAATTATATTCTTAAACAAAAAATGTAATGGTCTGACAAAAATGTTGCGGCAAACGAAAGAAATCTTATTTTAGGCTATCGACGAGGAGGTGTTGTGAAATAATATTTTAAAACAGTTTTTCTCGGTTACTTTTGAATCGATTTAGCTGAAAATTGGTACACACACTAAGTACAACACTTAAAAGGGCATGACGTAGAGTTGTATCCACAATTTTCCAAAAAAAAATTCCGACAATAGGGAAAATTTAGGAAAAATTTTTATCTGAAAGTTTGTGCACATACTCTTCGAACAATGACAAACATCGTTCTGTAGTTTTTTTTCGAAGTTAAAAAAAAATCCGACAAAAGGGAAAATTTCGGAAAATTTTTCGAAAATTTTGGAAAGTTCTCTACGTTACGCCCTTATATTATAAGGAGTATTTCTACAAATTTTCAGTTTGATCTATGTAGAGCTAACCTAGAAATATTGTTTATAGTTCGCCTTGGCCTCCTTGATGCTTATTATTTCTTTATATCCCAGAGAACGGCTGTTCCCGTACTTGTGACACTATATATATGTACAAGAAATTTTCTGTTTTCTAAATATGACTGAATTAAAAAAATTGGGCCAAATCCAATCTTAAAGTATAGGGAAAGACTCGCCCATCCAAATGTCAACCATCCATTTTGGTCCAAGGGTGTGGATTTTACGGCCCTTCCCATTTAGGGTCTGTTTTTCGTTCTCGTCCCCAAAACTCCCAAAAATTTCGAAAATTTAAGTCCGACCTTTACGGCTTCTTATAGTACTGATCATTACCTTTCCAATGCATGTTTAATTTTGAAAATTGGTTATACCATTCAAAAGTTACCGATCTCAGAAATTTTATTCAATTTCTATTTAAAAACGGAAAAATGTTTTGTATGTGTGGATGTTTGTGGAAAAGTTACACCGATCTGAATTTTTTTTTCTATGTTTTAAGAGGAGGTCAGGGCCGATTGAGAACCGGTGTAGCTTGTGACTTTCGACCATCCTTAAGCCAGCTATAGGACTTGGTAGGTACAAAACGGCATATTTTCTGGGGGTACATACATATCTTAGGTTTAAGGAGAGACAGGAAAACCGCAAATACACCAAATTAATAGCTTTGAGTTAAGCTTTCAAATAGTGCCTAAGTGGTTAGGATCAAAGATACACACGGCTCAGTACAGCTGAAAAACTGAAAAACTAATCTTTGAAAATTTTGGTTTTTGGATAATTACTCAAAATTTCAACCTACGAATTGCGCCAATAACTGAGGAGGACTCTAGACGCGTCTAACGGCGTATACCTCATATCAGGAAAAATTCGAATTTTTAAGTTATAACCTTCATAAATGTGATCAAATCTATTTCCTATGGGAAAAACGGTTTTTCAAGCTCAATAGTTCCTATAATACCTTCAGTTATCATACTTGACCTTGGATGCATCCGACACTACTTCTCATATTTAGTGATCAAAATCGGTTATACCGATTAGAAGGTATCTAGTTCCAAAAGTATAATCCATTTGACCATTATCGCCGAAATGGTTTATGTAGTTGTAGTGCTTGCGACGCTAAATTTAATAGAGCAATCCGAGTTCATTCACCGGCCATTAAAATAATTTTTTATTCTATTTCGAATAGAAAAAAAAACTCTAGTGTACATTCAATGGACATTAGATCATTTGAGAGATAATCATAGAAAGGCGACCATTTATCTTAACGTAGAACCGAGAAACAGTACATTCAACTTCATACATTTAATTTATATACAGGGTGTTTGGTAAAGAATGAGCCATAGCTTAACCTCAGGTTCCTGAGGTTAAAATAGACCGATTTAAGCTAACTTACCTTGGTACAAAGTTTATAATAACCGAGATATAGGATGTCAAAGTTAAATTTTTTTTTATTTATTATTGAATATTTCCTGACAGGTATGGGATAACAACATGAAATTTGGTATGTGGGGGTTTTTTGGGTCAAGAAAACTAAATTCCCTACCAAAAATTATGTATTGCCCAGAGGGCGCCACATACGCCTTTTAGAACTCATTTATTACGTTCAATTTTTTTTATCCCTCACTCTGTATAATTTTGACATTAAAATTTTTATTCTCCTATTAGTTTTACTTAAAAAAGGTATACTTTTTCATCTCCTTAAACTCAACTGTTTTCGAGATAAACGCATTTTAAATCTGCGATACACCAACATTTTTAGCATAATATCATTGTAGTTACACCCGAAAAATAACTTGGTACCATAATAATTGTGCCAGTTCTCAAATTTATGTCATTGCACCGCAAATTCCATTTGAAGAAATTTGCGATACATTTTTGGATAATTTTATGGTTTTAAGTTATTTTTCGGGTTTAACTACAATGATATTATGCTAAAAATGATGGTGTATCGCAGATTTAAAATGCGTTTATCTCGAAAACGGTTGAGTTTAGCGAGATGAAAGAAGTATACCTTTTTTAAGTAAAACTAATAGGAGAATAAAAATTTTAATGTCAAAATTATACAGATTGAGGAATAAATAAAATTGAACGTAATAAATGAGTGCTGAAAGGCGTATGTGGCGCCCTCTGGGAAATGCATAATTTCTGGTAGGGAATTTAGTTTTTTCGACCCAAAAAACCCCCACATACCAAATTTCATGTTGATATCTTATACCTGTCAGGAAATATTCAATAATAAATAAAAAAAAAGTTTAACTTTGACACCCTGTATCTCGGTAAACGCCCCATTATTTTTGTCCGACAATTGATCCAATATGCATTACACATGTAAAAGAACAGTACAAAATAAAAATGAAATCTGTGGTAATAAATAAAAAAATTCCAGGAAATTGACATCTTCGGCGCATCCGACTGCGCATATGCCCCGTGAAAATTGTCCGACAAGGTTACCACATGATTGTAAAAAGGTTTTATGATATATAGCGTTAAAATTATCCATGTGGTAATAAATTTATTATTTTCATAAATTTGACATATTTAGCGTGTCCGACGCGTCATATGCCCCAATATTTTTGTCCGACAAAATTGTTTTTGCTGTTTATATGATAAAAACCATTGATTAAAATAAAATGACCAATGTGGTTATAAATTTTTTTCTTGCATAAAATTGACAACTTCGTGACCGCTTGACAGACAAACGCCCCACTGCCATGTTGCGCTAAGCTCCAAATTTGTCCGACTCCACCCAAATAACAAGCACAAAAAGTTTCAACGGTGTGGTCATAGATAATAATTTTATATGTGGGCCTAAGGACTATTAAACATTGTAGTTGTTAATCCCAGGATTTCCTATTGGTAGGGGAGCCCAAGAGGGGATTTTTGCAGTTACTCGAGGGCGTCAGATTATGACATGGGAAGAAACCTTGTACCCTGTAAATGTACCTCCACCATATATTGGCTCTTAATACAGGGGAGTTCGTTAACGGGGGGTCCGAAAAAAAATCTATCCTTAGAAAAACTCGAAATCATCAGATTAAGATAAGATAAGTTAAATACAGGCAAAACAGTGTAAATTTCAAAAATCTGACGATTTGAGCGGGGCGTAAGGAAATGGGTGAGTCACAAACTTTCACAAAAAATAAGCAAATATTTCGCGAAATGAACGTCAGATCGAAAAACTAAAAAATACATGTTCAATATTGTTCAAAAATCTATCGAATGATACTAAACACGACCCCCAGAAGAGGGGTGGGGGGTAAATTTAAAGTTTTAAATACGATTCCCGCGATTTTTCGCGAAATGAACATCAGATAGAAAAACTGAAAAATACACGTATTCAATATTTTTGACAAATCTATCGAATGGCACCAAATACGACATTCCACGGAGGTGGGGTGGGGTTACTATAAAATCTTAAATAGGAGCCCCCAATTTCTATTGCAGATTTAGATTTTTTACGTAAAAATAAGCAACTTTTATTCGAGATATTTTTTCGAATTATCGATAGATGGCACTATTACCGGAAAAAACGATTGTTGGAAATGAAAAACTAAATTAAAAGATGGAAAGTCCCCACTTAAATGGAAAACTTTACTTAACTTCTTTTGGTTTTAGGACCTATCCTTCACAATCCAATCGGTCTCCATAACGCTCGAGTAACTGCAAATTTAGCATACTTTCCTCCTCTACTATATTTAACTGATTACAATGACTAGATTCGATATTATTTGAACTCCTGAATGCCCTGTTATATGTAAAAAAATTCAAGTGTTTCAACTTTTTTTCAAAAATTTTAGATTTAGATTTAAAAATTAGAAAATTTAGGGTTAAATAGAGAATTTAACTCTTTTTTAATGGTTATTATTATAATTTAAGTTAGGTGAAGTGTTCCTTCAAGTGTGAAGACTTTAAGAAACAAAGAAATACGCACCAATAATATTCTTCTGACGATCAACAATTATACTTTATTCTTTCCCAACTACAGGACAATTCAAAACTTGACTTGAACTTGATTAACAATATTTTATGACATTCTTGACATTACTACTAGTCTAAGAGCTAGTGAACCCTCCGACTAACGGTCGTCCTGTAAGGCTAGAAATTTGTCTAGTGACAATTCATAGCACACTAGCACACCAAGGCTAAAAACCATGACCTGGCAGGCATCAGCACACGTGTATCTACCAGGTGAATCGAAAAGTGCAAATTTAGGTGGTAAAATAAACTTTCTCCTGTAAAGTTTAAATTTAAGTATGTGTTTGAGTAAGTCATTTAGAAGAAATGTGTACAATGACAGGCGATTCTGAAGAGCATAAGACCTTGCCAGGCGAGGGGAAAGATTATGGGTTTTTCCTAAAAATTTTTTTGCATTGAATAAAGTTTTTTTAGGATCATTCCAAACAGAAAAGGTCTTTGACGATTTTTCTCTTAAGTTAATAGCTTTTATTATATAAGCGATTAAAAATTTTGAAAATTGCGAAATCGGCCATTTTTAACCCTAGATCGGACATTTGACTAAAAATTTCAATGTTGCCAAGGTAGGTAGATATTCTTTAAATATTGATGAAATCCCGAAGAGATTTTTGCAATACAATATCGAAAACCCCTTTGTTTTTTAATTGCTAATCAAGCGGGCGCGACACTGTAGTATAAGTGAGGACGTTTGAGTTTGCATAAATTCATTATCTCGAGAAAGGGTAAATTTAAAGAGAAATTCTCAGACAGGTCGATTTTTATTCTTAAATTAGAACTTTTTGGCATATATATAATACTAGTGACGTCATCCGTCTAGGCGTGATGACGTAATCGATGATTTTTTTAAATGAGAGTAGGGGTTGTTTGATAGCTCATTTGAAAGGTTATTTAATTTTCTATTCAGTAATATAGACATTAACATAATTATTTATACAGGGTGTACAAAAAATTTTGTTTATTAAATTAATTTAGACAAAAGGAAAAAAAAATTGTGTGTACACCCTGTATAAATAATTATGTTAAGGTTTATATTACTGAATAGAGAATTAAAAAACCTTTCAAATGAGCAATCACACAACCCCTACTCTCTTTTAAAAAAATCATCGATTATGTCATCACGCCCAGATGGATGACGTCACTAGTATTATATATATGCCAAAAAGTCCTAATTTAAAAATAAAAATCGACCTGTCTGAGGATTTCTCTTCAAATTTGCCCATTCTCGAGATAATGAACTTATGCAAACTCAAACGTCCTCATTTATACTACAGTGTGGCGCCCGCTTGATTAGCAATTAAAAAACAAAGGGGTTTTCGATATTGTATTGCAAGAAACTCTTCGGGATCTCATCAGTCAATGTTTAAAGAATATCTACCGACCTTGTCAACATTGAAATTTTTAGTTAAATGTCCGATTTAGGGTTAAAAATGGCCGATTTTGCAATTTTCAAAATTTTTAATCGCTTATATAACAAAAACTATTAACCAAAGAAAAAAATCACTAAAGACCTTTTCTGTTTGGAATGATTCAGAAAACCTAAAAAACTTTGTTCGATGCAAAAAAGATAATTTTAGGAAAAACCCCTAATCTTTCCCCTTGCCTGGCAAGGTCTTATGCTCTTCAGAATCGCCTGTCATTGTACACATTTCTTCTAAATGACTTACTCAAACACATACTTAAATTTAAACTTTACAGGAGAAAGTTTATTTTACCCCATAAATTTGCACTTTTCGATTCACCTGGTAGATACACGTGCACGGCTGATGCCTGCCAGGTCATGGTTTTTAGCCTTGGTGTGCTATGAATTATCACTAGACAAATTTCTAGCCTTACAGGACGACCGTTAGTCGGAGGGTTCACTAACTCTTAGACTACACAGAACTGTCCATACTTTCAATACTTAAATAACAACCATAGGAGATAGACATTTCCTTTTAATGTTGTATATTCTAACAGTTGTTGCTAATTTTCCAAAAATAGTAATTATTTTTTTAATTTGCGGTCACTTTAGTCTTGTAGGAAATTTAATTTGCAAAACTATTCTGTCTGAATATTTTGTATGTAAAATGCACCATTAGCTGCTAGCTATAGCAACAAAACGAACAAAAAAAACGAATTTCTCTAATTTCTTACACAAATTGTTTAATAAAAAAAAATAGTCCACATTTTGCAGTGTCCGCATAGTAAAATTATCATTTCTAATAATATTTAGAAGCGATTAAAGCAAAAAAATAATATACGATTTACTCAAACTAGAACAATATTATTATCGTCTAGTCTAATAGCGTTATAAACGACAGTCGACTGTAAAGTTCCTCTTTTAAGGGTTGTTTTTTGATCATATTCCACCGTCGAAAAACTCCGAAGTACAATATTTGTCTCAAACAAGTTACACAAATTGAAGGTTGGACTATTTTCTTATCGATTATTAGATCAGTCGCCTTCGAAAGGTATCGACACTGACCTTGTCCGATTATTTTTTCTAGATTATATTAATTTCCGTCCAACTGGACGAAAAAAACGTCGCTTCTTATCAATTCGTGTCATCAGTAGATTGTTTTTAGGGCTAGATTAAAATTTCATGATTTCTTTTGATAAATGTCGATAATAAAAGGGAAATGTTTTTATTACAACTTTAATATACAAGGTTGCTGCTTAAACTTTGGAATAGGCAGATAAAAATCGATACTTATGGTTTTGAATGAGTTTGTCCTTCAAGTCTCTATAAAACTTTTGATTTTCAAAAGTCTTAATTCATCATAATCAATGGTGCTACACTGCTACAGCCCTAAAAAAGAGCCTCGACCTTCCGAAGTCTATTACGCTAGTCAGTTCCATCCATTGTTAACTGGTACCAGTTTGCTGCGCCTGTTTTTATACCATCCTCATCTACACCATCCATCCTCATCTACACCATCCATCCATCTGAGTTTTGGCCTACCACTTTTTCTACTTCCCACAGGTTGTGACATAAGGATTCTTCTAGGAGGGTTGTTCTGCTGTGATCTTGCTAGATGTCCTGCCCATCTTAGTCTTCCTATTTTTTTTTATAAAAGGTACTACGTCTTTACCACCAAATATATGTTTATATCTGTGGTATATCTCCTAGTTGTACCTCCTCCTCCAAACACCATTTTCACCACCGAATATTCGGGATCCTTTGTTCAAATATAAGCAGAAGGTTTGCATCTGCCTTAGAGATGGTCCATGTCTCCGATGCATATGTCAACACTGGTTGTATAATAATTTTGTATATTGTTATTTTGGTTTTTGGCTTAAATCTATGGTTCTCATATTATATCTACTCAGTCCAAACTAGCATTTGTTTGTCAGGATTATTCGCTTGATTTCTTCCGTCATGACGTTCTCCTTGGTAATCAGGGAGCCTAAGTATATGAATTTGCCCACCACTTCAAAGCTAGAGTTATCAACCATGAATTGGTGACCGATGTTTCTGGCTTTATTGTTGGGTGTTGGTGTCATCATCTTAGTTTTCTCCTCATTTACTTGCAGGCCCATATGTTTTAAGGCATTTGTGAAATGCTTCTCAAATGCCTAAATGTCTCAATTATGTATTCAGGCAAACAATGGCCATTATCATTTTCTTGGCCTTACTATATACATTGGGTACGTACAACCTGAGTAAATTTCTGGATTCATATGAATATTACGTAGAACATGTCCCTCCTAAATATCTCACACCAGGTCTTCATCTCCTGTGTCATGTGTCATCAAATAGGTGCCATCATATCTGAGCTCATCATGAAGATGGATTCCTTAAGTGTAGTCCCAGTAGTGTATATGTGGCTATTCAATACATAATTCGGTCTCCAAGTATTGTTTGTTTTGGGTCTCAGGATGGCCATAAAATATATAATTGCAGCGAAAGAAGACCTGTGATAGTCTCTAATGATCCTGTATTATTTAAGACTCCTGTTATATTTAGAAGCGCTTGTCTTTGTAGGGTGGTGAGAGTGGTCATACAAGATTATAAAGCCGTCTTTCTCTACCAAAGTACTGAAAGATAAGTAAGTGTCGGTTGTATCACTGATGTGTATAACCAACAGATTACCTCTGGTTTCAATCCCCAGGTTTTACCTAAAACTTGTCTGCAGTTCCAGAAGAGTTGCTTAGTCCTATTGGTCATATTGTTAGTATGAGTATTCCAATCGAGTTTTGAATCCAGGGTTATCCCTAGATACTAGGGATGGGAAAAACCTACCGGTTTTAACATAAAACCAGTTTTTTTACTTCGCAATAACCGGTTTTACCGGTTGTTTTTTTCCCGGTATAACCGGTTTTTTCTTTTTAAAGTAAAAACCAGTTATTAGGTTTTTACGGTAATTAGGATTAGGTTAGGTATTATTTTGGATCCCAATCATAATTATTATTCTCAAGTAATTATTCCAAACAAAACCATAATTCAAATTTTATTTTATAAATACAGAAGTAAACTGAAAGTGCAAACTCACATCAGCCAAAAACAATTAAGTTTTATTATAATATTTTGTTGAAAAGGTATTTGTAATCATGATATTTACATGAGAAGTGATCTGGTTGAAGTAGACGCAAACATTATCATCTATTTTTCACACTTGGCTCTTGATATTGAAAGTGGGTGAATGACTTTTTCTGATTACCAAAAATAATGTTATGACTATGAATATCGAATTACCGATACGAATACGAATCTCCAAGGATTTCCCTACGTTCTCAAAACGATACACCCATACAGGAAGTATTAAATGAGTTAAAATATACCTATTATACAAATATACAAACGTGTTAAAAGAAATACATAATAATTTTTTTTTGATGGTAGTAAAAATAAAAGATAAATTGCATTATCCAATTTATTTTTAAGTAAAATACTTATGTTGATATTATTTTTTTTAACCCATTTGAAAGAGGTTAGGTTAAATTGTATATTATTGCAATATGTACATGTACATATATATTAATCTTACGCTATATTATATTTAATAGTAATCAATAAATATATAATAATAATAAAATAATAAATAAATATAATAATTAATAGAATAAAATGGTTTTATGAAAAATTGTGTTTTATTTATATTGATATCGAGTATCGAGTCGAGTGGAGTATCGCAAACTAAGGTGCATTGTAAATGTAACATTGTAACCTTATGGATTAAAATAACCGAAAACAGGTTTTTTGGCCGGTTATAACCGCCAGGTTAAACCGTAAGCAAAAGAACCTTTATAACCGAAATCGGGTGTTTTGTCAAAAACCGCCATCCCTACTAGATACTTGACCTCATTGGTTCTTTCCAGTACCTCTCCAAATATTTTCAGCTCACTCAATCCAGTAACCTTTCTCTTATTTTTAAAGGCTACCAATTTAGTTTTGAAAAGATGCAGGGAGAGGTTTTCTTTCAAACACCAGTTCTCTATGCAATGAAGGGCATTACCAACAGGTCGTGTTTAGTCTTCTACTGCTTCCAGTAACAGTTTGTGTAACGTTTGCAAGTCGAACGTGTCTAAGGGATTGCTCACTACGGAGACCAAAGGATGGTATCCTAGCCTAGAGCATGGTATCGTACTCTTCATATTTGTAAATTCTTGCATTTAAAATAATGTATTTTATCCAAATCCAATTTTGGAGTACTTGTTTCTTCAAATTTCACTTAATATGAAACAAATTGTGGTTGGTGCGTTCTATAGACCGCCTAACTCAAATCCTAACTCTTTTATATCTGATTTTGATAATATTTTTTCATATATTTGTCCTATCTTTGATCAAATCGTTATTCTGGGAGATTTAAACATAAATTTTTTCAATTTAAACTCACCTATTTTAAACTGTTTTGAGTCTTATGGTCTATTGCAAATTCTTAATGAACCCACCCGCATAACAAGGACAACGAGCACACTTATTGATCCTGTTTTTGTAAATTGTCCGGACGTTGTTGTTAACCAAGGTACTCTTCCTACAGATAATATTTCTGATCACAATCTTGTGTATCTAACGCTTAATCTTAAATCACATAAACCACCATCTAAATTTATAGAATATCGCTGCTTCAAAAATCTTAATTATCAACAATTTTATAATGATTTAATCGAACTTAACTGGAATAATATTTTTAGAATATCAAATATTGACAAAAAGATCGAATACTTTAACACACTATTAATTGAACTTTTTGGTGTTCATGCCCCTTATAAAAGATGTCGAGTAACAAAAAATAAAGCACCTTGGTTGACTGATGATATTAGACTTTTGCAGAAGCAGAGATCAAAGGCGTTGCAAAAATTTAAAAAAAGTAAGGATCAGGAAGATAGAGATAATTATAAACTACTAAGAAATAGAGTTGTAAACTTAACTAGAACTGCCAAAAAGAACTACTTAGAAAATATATGTTATGAAAAAAATTCAAATAAAACTTGGAATGCAATAAAAAATTTAAATGTTCGAACTAATAAAAACTACGATCTTCCTCCTAAATTAGCTGACCCCGAAGCTATTAATAAGTATTTTGAACAATATTTGTCCAATGTTTCTAATAAAGGTAAAAATAAAGTACAATTTTACAATAGTAACAAATTTAATAATAATCTAAATTTCGCTTTTTCGCTCACCTCACTGAATAGCATCAACTTGGCATTGCATTCCATTAAAACAAACTCTTGCGGAGTAGATAACATATCAGCGAAAATGCTTCAACTTTGTAGCCCCTTCATAGATATTTGTATTCTCCATATAGTAAACTCTTGTATAGAAAAAACAATTTATGGAAAATGGCTATTGGTAAACCATTAGCCAAAAACAACAATCCTCAGACTTTCTCTGATTTACGAATTATAAGTATACTTCCAGCCCTTTCCAAGGTATTGGAAAGGATTCTATATGATCAAATATATCTTTACTTTACAAACAATAAAATACTGTCTGATAAACAATGTGGATTCCGGAAAAACTATAGCACAGCTTCTGCTTTGGTAACGGTTATGGATGAGATCCTAAGAGCATCTGATAAAGGTCAAATAAGTCTGCTCGTTCTTTTAGATTTCTCCAAAGCGTTCGATACCGTAGACCATGAGTTGTTATGTTCAAAATTGCGATACTATGGGTTTGAGGCAGAGTCTGTAAACCTAATACAATCTTTTTTATTAAATAGAACACAAAAAATATCTGTAAATAACAAACAATCTACCCCAATAAATATTCTTTCAGGTGTACCCCAAGGGTCAATTCTTTCTCCATTATTGTTTTTAATTTACACTACTGATATTATTAACTCTTTACAATACTGCAGCATAGTTGCTTACGCTGACGACACTCAATTGTACCTTAGTTTAGATAAAGAAGATTTATTTAATGCTTTGGATAAAATTAATTCTGATCTTGAAATAATAAAAGAACTCTCTGACGAACACAACTTAAAACTTAATTCCACCAAATCAAAACTATTATGTATCGCAAATGAAGTCCAACGTCAACTTGTAAAAAACAATTCAAGCATAAAAATCGATCATGTTAGTTTACCATTCACAGCCTCAGCTAGAAACCTTGGAATTATATTTGACGAAAATCTAAGATTTCAGGAACATGTCAAAAACATTAACAAAAAAGCTTTTTCATCATTGAAACTCATTTTTATGAATCGTCACATTTTAAGTAAAGACTTAAAAAAGCTTCTTTGTGAGAGCCTTGTCCTGTCTCATTACTCTTATGGTGATTTTATTTTAATGCCATGTCTACTGGAGGCGGAGAAGAATAGGATACAGAAAATGCAAAACTCCTGTTGTAGACTGATTTACGGGATTAGAAAATATGACCACATTTCACATAAAATAAAAGAATGCGGTTGGCTTAATATGAAAAAAAGAAGCACATATCATCTGGGTAACTTTATTCACAAGTTACTTCTGATGCCAAACACCTCCACTATCCTTAAACAAAAGCTCGTCCGAAGAAAGGAAATCCATATGCGAGACGTGAGATTGAAAGACACTTTAACAATGCCACAACACAGATCAGCTTGGTTCCAAAGGAGTTTTACCTACAACGCAGTAAAGCTGTATAATTCAATTCCTCATAATATTAAACTATATTCAATTAATCAATTCAAGTATAAATTTCGTTTATATCTTTTTGATAAACAATAACATTGCTTAACAATTGTGTTGTGCATTGAGCTTCATGGACATATTTTTGGTTGGGCTGTTTTGAAAGAATTTTTTTCCCAATGATGAGTTTGAAAAAAAATATTTTTTTTGAGTACTTGGTTAATATTTAGTTTTTTTCCCCACCTTTTTTTTAAGTTAGGTTTCTTTTTAATTAGTTAATTTAGGTTTATTTTTAGATTAATTAGAAGCGTCGGGGATTAACATTTGGTTAAGTAAGAGTAGCTTTAGCTAGACTTCGCCAGATGTTATCCCAATAGGGTTTAACTTTTTTGCTTTTGTTCTGTATTCTTCAATGTGCTGTAATTATATGCTTATTTGTTTTACATACCAAACGAATAAAAAGTCTTTATTATTATTATTTATTTTACCTAGCAATCGAAACTATATTATCGATCGCTATGTAAAATAAATGCATTATTTTGAATGCCAGAATTCACGAATATGAAGAGTAGGATACTTTGCTCTAGGCTAGGATCTCATCCTTTGGTCTCCATAGTGAGCACACGCTTAGTCATCTTAATCTACGCTCTTTCATTTTGGTGTCAATTGATGATACAGTAGTTAGACTTCCCTAATACATGCCTTCCTAATTTTGTCATTTTACACTACTCCACTCATCTATCTAAGCATTCATTTTCGCCGGACGCAATAGCTATATATTTTTCTTCATAGTCAATTATGCAAAAAAATTCTGTACACTACCTAGCTGGCCTTATTTCAGTTTTATAGAGTTTTCCTTCTAGTTTCGTTGGAGTCTTTCTCTTACAAAACATATCATTTGCCTCCTCCTCTTTTATCTATTTTTTTCCTTATCTTTAAAGAGGTGGAATCTTCAAAAGACATCTCATTCCAGAACGCCGCCTGACTGAGCTTAATGCAGGATTCTTCGTAGCCCCAGCGATAGTTCCCGAGGTACTTTAAAAACGCTCTCTCGTCGCCGAGGCTACGCCGAATGCCTACCTGCTAAACCAGATCCTCCTCTGTCATCGAGCGCTCCGAAAGCGGAATGTCCTCTGCAAGGTCGACATCGCTTCCGAAGCACTTTATTTTCATTAATCCACAGACTGTAAGCAAGGATGCCCTTCCTTTTCCCCGTTAACCCCTTTTTTGGTTCCCAAAATTGGGCTTTTGTTTGTATGTTTTTTTTTAAAGCTTTTTTACGACAGTCTGTCTCATACAATCTAACTCACCTATTCGGCTCTCATCAAAACTTATTTCGTCTACCTTCTACTTACAATATATTTCCCTCTCATCCCTATCGTTGGTACAGCAGTTTTTCTTCCTCTTCTTTCTTCTTGATCACTACACGGATATAGTTGTGTATACTAGTCCAACCAGATTTATTGTCAGTCATTCTCTCAATCATTTCTCGCACTGTCACAAAATTCACATCTTTCTCTCTTTCCATTCTGTTCCCTTCTATTATCCATCTGTTGCACTCCAGCATCGTATGTGTAACGGTGTCCGGGTGTTCGCAGTATAGACATTCATCAGTGTCAGCCTTTCCAAACCTAGGGAGGTAGGCTCTAAAACACTCGTGTCCTGTGAGCACCTGCGTCAGTAAATAATCCAGTCGTCTGTGACCACAGTCACAGTCCATCCAATCCTTCAAGTTAGGTAGCAGAATCTTTGTCCACTGTGCCACATGCTCCATGTTGTTCCATTCTTCCTGCCATCTTTCAATTGATCTTTCTCTTTTCTGTCTTCTCTCGGCCATAGTGTGCTCAATGTCTCTTCTCTCATATAGTTCTTTTCTTTCTACTACCAACACATGCAGCAGAACACATCCAGTGATGGCCCACAAGGCTGCGGCAGACACAGTGCCACTCGCAGCAAACTTATTCTATCCACTCGTGCAATGAGCCCCCTGTAGGCCTATATCTCTACCGCCTCACTCCAGACTGGTGCCGCGTAGAGGACGATCAACTGCACAAAACTTGCAAGGCCCTCCTCCTTTCGGATTTGGGTCCTCCCATGTTGGGCATCAACCCTCTCAAACGCAGCCGCACTGTTTGCAGCCCTCTGGGTCACCACCCGCACGTGCTCCCCCACTTACCATTCTGGTGCAACGTCACTCCCAGGTACTTTACGTGTTTCTTGGGTATTAGACACGCCCCTGCACATTGCAGTTCCACACTTTGCCTGTTTCTTTTCCCCTTCTTTCATCTATCTGTCCAAACTCAATTATGCATCTCCATTTATTACCCCTCCTCTTCTCGTAGTACTATAACTTGAGGTCGGTCTTGCCTGACTGCACACCCTGATTTCATCTCGAACGGTCGTCCATGATAGTTGAGCCAGTGGGGAGCCTCACTGTTTTTAAATCTGACCATTATTGTTATCTCTCTATCGCATTCGGTGGACGTACTAATGGCTTCTTCTTCTTTCTTCTTTCTTCTTGTATGTAGGCTTTAAAGCCTGTTTCTTCTATATTAGCCTCCTAAATTGTTTAAGTTATCGCACCATCTTTTTATTGGTCTGCCAATACTTCTTCGTCCATTTGGTGACTTATCTCGTGCTATTCGTACTATCCTATCCTCTGCCATTCTACTAATGTGTTCGTTCCACTCCTGTTTTCGTACTAATGGCTTTCTTTCTAATTAACGGGTTTTCTTCCCAGATTAACTTGGCAAGGTGGTTATTAGGCAGTCTATGGATATGGCGTATATGGGTATCTTAGACGTTTTTTTATATTAATTTAATATGTTGACATTTCAAATGCTTCCAATTTATTCAGGCATCATTTGTTAAAAGTCTATGACTGCACCGTACAGCCAAACCGGATCTTTGACGGTGTAATTCAGAAATCCTTAAAAACATTTCGGATATATACAGCGTGTGTCTGCGTAACTTGGAACCATATGGAAACCTTTTTTTTATTATCAATATTACGAAAAAAGTTATCCTTTATAAAGTGCTCTGCATAGTCTAAAACCTAAGATGCAATCATCAGATATCACATTTTGTCAACAGTATACGAGGTATGCCAAAAAATATGAATTTCGCTCAAGAGTAAAGTGTCTTTATATTTCCCAATATCAAAAATTGTTTGTAATGAAAAATTATGTTATAATATACATTTACAATCTTCTAATTGAAAATTTTCCTCAAATTACGGATACGTACCCGACATCATTTATATTTAAGGTAAGTCCGTTATTATTAATTTTGCGAAAAAAAAGTTACTCTTTATAAAAATGTCTGCGTAGTAAAAAAACTAAGATGCAATCATAAGATATAAATTTTTTTCAATTTTATACGAGGTATGTCAAAAATATGAATTTCGCTCAAGAGTTAAATACCTTTATAGTTCACAATATTTCAACTAGAAGGATGTAATTGCATATTGAAACATAGTTTTTAATTCTGAACAACTTTTTATAATAACAAATTTCAATATTTTGAAAAATAAATGTACTTTACTCTACAGCGAAATTAATATTTTTTGACATACCTCGTATAAAATTGACAAAATTTAATATCTTACAATTTTATTCTATTTGTTAGACTATGCAAAACATTTTATTAAGAATTTTTTTTTTCGTAAAATTAATATTAACGGAGCTATCATAAACAAAAATTATGTTGGGTGTCCTTGATTTGAGGAAAACTTTTAATTTTTTTTATTAGAAGAGTATTAATACAGATTATAACATAATTTTTAATTACAATCAACTCTTCTTAATGACATTTTTCAATATTGTGAAATATAAAGGCACTTTACTCTTTAGCGAAATTCATATTTTTTGACATACCTCGTATACTGTTTATAAAATTTGATATCTGATGATTGCATCTTAAGTTTTAGACTATGCAGAGCACTTTATAAAGAATAAGTTTTTTTCGTAAAATTGATATTAAAAAAGTTTCACATATGGTTCCAAGTTACGCAGACACACTGTATATTTGTATATACTTCTATGGTATAATTTAACGTTCTGATGTTAAAAATTTTGACTTGATTTGAGCCATTTTCCAATTATTTTAATACTTCTTCTTTTTTGTCTAGACATGACTCTGCCTGTTTTGTTCAATGTGCCTCCAGTACTCCAGTAGTTCCATCGTTTACGTGGGTTTCCTACTGATCTTCTTCCGATTGGGAACCGTCTCTCGCGGTGCTTACTACTCAATTTATTGTCATTCGGCTCATGTAGTCGTTCCAGTCTACTTTTCTGTTTTTTACCCAGTTATTAATCCTGTCCACAGTGTCCACCTTGCACTTCCATCGTATACAGGGTGGGGCATTAGTGTGGCAAAGTCCAATTACTCATTTTTCGTAAGAGATACGAAAAAAAGTTACTTAGGTAAAAGTTGGGGCACACATAGTATCATAATTTAAAAATATTTTTAAATATACAGGGGCGTCTGTATTGGCAGGGTAACACAAACTTTTGTTTTTTTAAATGGAACCCCCTGTATATTTTTACATTTTTGGATTCTCCTTAATGTTTCCTGTTTTAAACTATAGAGTTTTGTAATATTATACGAGGTAGTTTAAGAGTTACTTACGTTTTTCTGTTAATTTCGTAGCAAAATTAACACCCTGTAGAATTGTAGTGATTTGACATCAAATTTTCTATTGATATTCAAACGATTTTTAATATACTCTACTACTGTTAATCGTTAACAGTATAGCGAAATGTTTAATTTTAGTATACAGGGTGGGTCGAAACTCGGAATGAGTATTTTCTGAGTTTTCTTAAATGGAACACCCTGTATTTTAGTATTGTAATGAAATGATGTTTTATGGTACTTTTGTATTTCTTAAGCATTCCCTATACCTAAATGCTTTATTTTGTAAGTTATTCGTGATTCTTTTAGCCAAACATTAATTGCAACAAAAATTACGTGAAATTTTATTAGGTGGCCGTGAAAATATCCAATTAAAAATAATTTTTCCAAAAAAAAACATAATAATCTAGCCTGATCATTAATTTATTAATATTGGATGAGATATGCAAATACATTCGTAGTTAAGGTTGTTAGTGCTTAAAATATTAATCAAACATAAAAAATTCTCCCTAGTTGGCTATGATACAAAATTTGCTTAAACGTTTAACATTACACTAATTATATAGTTCCAGTTGACTTGTTACCATTACTAATATTAATTTTTTTAATGAGGAACTGATTAAAATGGCTTTGTGCTTGGAGAGTATAACAAAAATGAGCTACTTGCAATAAAAATTTATCATCAGCAATTCCCTGATAGACGACAACCAAGAAGAGAAACTTTTGAAAGTATACTAAAATGGTTTCAGACTAGATACTTATATTGTAAGAACGGTTGTACTAATATGCAGGTGCTCAGTGACACTAAGGATTACATTTAGTTCCTGTTTTCTTCATTTACAATAGTTTTTGTTTGTAATTGATGGATTCGACCGTAACTTGATGGAAGTTCCTTTTATCTAATAATAAAACACTGAAAACGTTTGTTTCCTATACTTCCACAGAATTTATTATAACTTTTATTTTTTATAAGTTTTTGTTTGATCAGATTTATCATAATCTAAGTGTCCAGTCCGTTGAAACCGTTCTAGTATATTTTTAAACGTTTCTCTTCTTAGTTGTCGTCTATCAGGGAATTTCTGATGAAAAATTCTTATTGCTAGTAGCACATATTTGTTATACTTATCTAGCACAAAAATCTTATTAATCAGTTCCTCATTAGAAAAATTCATATTAGTAACGGTAACAAAGCAACTGGAACTATAAAAATAGAATAATGTCAAATTTTTAAGGAAATTTAGTGTCAAGGCCGACTAGGTGGAATATTGTATGTTTCTATTAATATGTTGCGCACCAACAACCTTAACTACGAATTTATTTGGATATCTCATCCAATTTTAATAAATTAAAGATCAGGCTAGATTGTGATGTATTTTTTTTCGAAAAATTATTTTTGATTGAATATTTTCACGGCCACCTAATAAAATTTCACGTAATTTTCCTTGCAATTAATGTTTGGCTTGAAGAATTATGAATAACTTGCAAATTAAAGCACTTAGGTATAGGGAATGCTTATAAAATAAAAAAGTACCAAAAAATATCATTTCATTACAATACTAAAATACAGGGTATTCCATTTAAGATAACTCAGAAAATAATCATTCCAAGTTTCGACCAACCCTGTATGCTAAAATTTAACATTTCGCTATACTGTTAATGTTTAACAATAGTAGACTATATTAAAAATCGTTTGAACATAAAATAAAAATATGACGTCAAATCACTACAATTCTACAGGGTGTTAAGTTTGCTACGAAATTAAGAGAAAAACGTAATTATCTTTTAAACTACCTCGTATAATATTAAAAACCATATATTTTAAGAATGGCAACACTGAGGAGAATCGAAAAATGTAAAAATATACAGGGTGTTCCATTTAAAAAAACAAAAGTTTGTGTCACCCTGTCCATACTCACGCCTCTGTATATTTGAAAATATTTTTAAATTATGGTCCTCTCAGTGCCCCAACTTTTACCTAAATAACTTTTTTTCGTATCTCTTACGACAAACGAGTAATTGGACTTTGTCACACTAATGCCCCACCCTGTATGTGCCCTTCTAGCTCTTACCCGTAGTGTCTTAAAATCGTTTTCGCGAATGGTTTTTATCTCTGCTGTTTTTAGCATTAGTTTTGTTCTCTTTGCATCAGATTATGTTTCTGCAGCGTATGTACTGGTCTGATGACTGTTTTGTAAAATCTGCCGTTCATTGCTTTTCTGAATTTACTTGAACAGTATTAATACGACATATTATGATACCTTGTCGGTACTTTTTATTTAAGCAAAATATAGTGTAAAAAATCTATTTTTATTTCGGTAAATGTAGATCAATATTTAATTTCGTATAATATTTAATAAACAAGTCGTGATCTATGTGGTAAAACAAGTGGCTCTGTCAATATGAAGCGAATCGTAGTATGCAACCAATCTCCATAATTTTGATAATTCGTACTAATTAGCAGTTTGTGTGCAGAGTAAATTAGATATTTAGAATGCAAGCGACGATGTCGCGGTCAATAGGATTTGTCAATAAATAGTTATCATGTTAGTAGCTCTTCTGGAAACAAAAAAATTAACGTTATAAACGTCACATGTTTATTACTTTATATGTAAGGGGATAGGCGCAACATTTCAGCTCCAATGCTTTCCAAATGCATTTATTTTTTTCGAATCCCGAGAAAACTAATGGGTATTTTTGAAAAATTTAAACACTGAATGAAAGATTACGTTATTGTCGAGGGTCAAAAGTCCCTGAAAACTTCTATAATGTTTCCTTTAATAAGTTACAAGGGTGAAAAAAAAAACAGAAAATTTAGTGTGATTTTTAATTTCAAATATCTCATTTAAAAGAAAACTTTTATTTATTATAAGAGACTTTCTGCCCTAGGTAATAATGTAGACGTTCATTGTGCGTTTAAATTTTTCAAAAATATTTATTAGTTTTTTCAGAATTTGAAAAAAATGAACACCATATCCGTTGTGATATTTTCCAAATCGAACATTCGCTGTCCTTGTAATAAAAAGCACTCATTTGAACAGAATGTGGCGACAAGACAGGGACAAACAAAGCTACTAAATATTTGACACGGCTTCAGGAATATTTTGAGTTGTATGTTAAAATAATATTTATAGTGTATTTGATAAAAAATTGATTTAAGACGTGAAAATAATAAAATGTTATTATTTATATAAGATCCAAGCAGATAATACACCAAGATATATTCTGTGATCCAAGTATTTTGTTGTTAGAGATGTTCAAAATTTGTCTAAGCGTTCCATAGTACCAATCTATTATTAAAAAACTCACTTTATTACTTTTTCTCTTTTTCTATTATTAGTTTTTATTGTATAGTATATAAATTATTGTAATCACTGAATACATATATAGTGAAAAAATAATCCTGTTAATTAAATTAGTGAATAATTTACGCGATTATACAAGTAACTGTTATCCAAAAATATTCAAAAACTGAACCAAATAGCCATCTCTATGTTCCTGATGACGACATCGATGTCAACTAATGTTAATATCTAGTGCATAGCTTATGCGAATAAACTGTACAGCTGCAGTAATTCAAATGGCTTAAATAAGTAAAATGTTTTCGAATACAAAAGCAAAATATGTACTTAGCAATAGTCAAACATTGATTTACCGTTTTGTACCAAAACTGCATTGGGTCTGATAAATATTATAAGATCATTAAACAATGATGTGTTGACAAATCACGCTTGAATTGCGAACGAAGATTTAGTAATTAAATATCTTTAGTACTTATGGGGCATGAAGTAGAAGCATAATACCTTCAAGATAAATAATTAATGAAAGCCACTACAAAACAAGAAGTTATTTTATTTATGGGGAATTGGGAAACTACAGTAGATAAAGAAGAAACAGAAATAGTTAATCAAAACAGACAGGGACTAAAATTCGAATTGTTTTCCTCTGCGCTTTTTAAGATTGAAAAAACAAAGCAGAACAAAGTGGTGAATTAATCGACAAGGGGATCTATAATTGCATCCACGACTTGACGTTCATCGTGAAAACAATTTTTAGCGAACTAGTTCGTTTTTTACACACAAAAGTGAATAAGTACAAATAAAATGAAAGAAAAGATGGTTCAGATTTGATTACAGTACAGAGCCTCTACAATGTGCTTATAGGTATTTCGGCTTTACCTTAACCTCATCGGAGCACCTGTGCAGTGGTTTAGCGTGAGTGTCGGCTGCCCGGGGCTGAGGATAATTTTGCTGCCCTCTTATTTAGGTATTTTAATTGAATGTATACTATACATTACATACATTATTTATAGAAAACTTTTCGGCGAGAACAGTTATTATTATTTTGAATTATACAGGTTAGATTTTAAATAAAAAAGGTTATCTAAGTTTTACAATCACGTTTAATAATTCTCTGTTAATATTATTTGCAAAGCATTTACTTTCTGAGCGCACAATTTTATGTCAAGTCCCCTTGTTTGTAAATGTTTTTGTGCATCATTCACTTCATGTAGCACCGGTTGCCACGGACCCAAAAAACAAAAAAAATGAAAATGACTGTATCGAAACTAGTAAAGCACCTGCATCTGTTCTAGTGTTTAAGCTTTCACATGCCTCTGTCAGTTTTTCCAAAGTGACGAGAATACCTTTGTAATGATGCCATGTCACATTTACGGCATCGCATCTTGCACTCCACCGCGTGTCTTGAACCATTTTTAAGAAGCTTTTGCCTGTAGCTGCTATCATAACTTCTCAATGATATGCCGATGAGGAAATAACGAATGATTTGAGCAAGGTACGAATTCAGATTTTGGGTTTACTTCTTGAATGCTTTGCTGAACTTCTGAATACTTTCCAGCCATAACAGCAGCATTATCATATGCATGGCCTCTACTGTTGCTTATATCTAGGCCATCAGCTTGAATCTTGTCCAAAATCATCTTTGAAATTCCTTCAGCAGTTTTGTCTTTAGTTTCAATGAAATCTATAAAAGATTCCATTACTTTTACTTCCTGGTTTTCAATTACTACGTATCTTAATACCTGACTCATTTGATTTTTATGAGAAAGATCTGGAGTACTGTCGAATATAATTGAATAATGCTTAGCCTTTTTTATTTGTCCAAAGATACGTTGGCGAACATTATTTCCCAAAATGGCAATAAATTCGTTTTGTATTTGTGGTGACATATAAGTGATTGAAATTTTGCCACACATTTTAGAACTTACAAGATGTTCACGAAGTACAGGATCGTATTTTGCAATTAAATTAACCAATTTTAAAAAGTTTCTCTATTAGTACAGTACTAATAGAGAAACTTTTTAAAATTGGTTAATTTAATTGCAAAATACGATCCTGTACGATCCAAAATAAAGAAATGGCAAGAAATTCTTATCAGAATGTTTAATATTATAAGATTCCTTGCCAAACAAAATTTGGTATTACGTGGACATATAGAAAACGACACCAGTAACTGGTGTCGTTTTCTATATGTCCACGTAATACCAAATTTTGTTTGGCAAGGAATCTTATAATATCAAACATTCTGATAAGAATTTCTTGCCATTTCTTTATTTGTTTTGCCACTATGTCTTGCTCTTTTTTGTCAATAGTCTGTCCTTTTTGAAGCCTGCTCTCCAACTTCTTCCACTTGCAATACTTTTGGATGTGTAGTGCACTTGACTCGTGACTTGAAACTTTAGGATTTATTTTCCACCAAGTATTAAATCCATCAGATGAGCAAAATTTAGATCCATTCGGTGTATGTACGTTCTCAAATAAAAGACAACAAAAGCAAAATAATCATGCTTTAGATGGAGAATAAGCCATCCAAGTACGTAAAACTTTTTGCCGTTAGTCAATGTACGGTAAAACTCCTTGTTTTACTGCCTTAGTAAGCCGTCTTGTCTCTCCTTTTGATTTAAAAGTTTCCGTGCTCCTTTCAATCGGTCCGACTTTGTAGTTGCGATAAAAATATAAAATGGTTCAAATATTTACAAAATATTTTTACTATTTATTGTTAAATTTTGCCGCCCCCTAAAAAGTGCCGCCCGGGGCGGACCGCCCCTCCCGCCCCCACTATGCTACGCCACTTCACCTGTGTAGAGGCACTGAACTGGAATAACTCTAAATAAGGTTGTCCTTCACATAATTCTATTAATCATTTATTTGTTTCTAATTTGCTTAGTATTTGCTTAGTATTTTTATCGTTCTTTAGCACAAATAACGTTTTTGATATATTTTAAATTTTATAATCCTCCAGATTTTTAATACAGAGTTTTAGATGCCAGTTATTAAGAACTATGCAAACATTGACCAATACACACAGATTTTGTCGATCCGTTGTCCTTTGGAGCTAATTTAATAATGTAAAACTACCATTGTATTCTACAAAAATAAAATTTTAGTTAATTTAATTATGTTCTTTTTCAGAATAGAAATATGCTTTATTGTCATTGAAAATTGTGCAATTTTATAGACAAAGCTTACAATGAACCAGAAAAAAAATAACAAATACAATTTACTAAAATTACATAAATCGTCGATATAAATAAAAATAATGAATTAAAACAAAAACAGTATATTGCAAAATATACTTTTCAGATATGTTTTTCCGAAATATGTTTTTCCGATGGAAACTAATAACTCTGAATAAAAAAAACGTGAACTGCATTTTATCCTAACTAGTTTTCTCGGATATCCTTTTTTCCGAAATCGCAGCAATATACGCCGGCTTAGCTAATATATTCAAAGTCATCTAAAATTGCCACGAAGCAATAAAGATTAAAAATTCGAAATCATAAAGAATGTATAACGCCTTGCTCTTAATCGAAAATTTTGCGATCGATTAGGAAACTGTTTATTACAAAATAGTTTGAAAATTTGATACGTTTATGTGTGTAGAAATAGTTGCAGAATGTAGATAAAAAGGTCGCTTAGCTGTGACAACAGTTTCTACGCCTCAGTCTAAGAAATCATTTGTACGTAACCTACATTTATATTTTGTAACACAAATATGTATACATAATATGGTGTACATGGACAATATAATTATAAATGATTACTAGGTATTATAAATAGAATTATAAATATTCACAGTACGCCTCTAAGGCCTCTAGCTCTAAAGAGGGTTTAAAGTGTTCAAGCTTCTATAGCGCACAGAGCTTCCCGGGTGCTAATTTTACAAAGGTTATAATTGAAATTTTGACTAAGGTTAAAGCATGTTGGTTATACTTACAGGCTAATTGCAAGCTGAGCCACCAAGTTGGCTAAAGTAATACTAGGTTAATTAATTTCACAAAACCTCAATATCACATTGTCATTCTGTTTTTGACGTCATTAGGAAACAACGTTCAATTTTCATTCAGTTGCCATCTGACTGTCGTCATGTAAAGATACATCATCTCACTTCGCAATCCACGTAATGGGGGAATACATACTTTGCCGAAGGGTATAATTCTTTATAAATACCATCCATCCTATAGAAATTTAAGCAAATATGCGATTATAATCAAATTATATACCAGTTAAAGGGTTCTCACCCTGGTATTTCTTTGGTGGCTCAGCTTGCAATTAGTCGGTAAGTATAAGTATAACCAATTTTCTTTAACCTTAGTCAAAATTTCATATAGGGTAAGGAAATGTATATTGGTGATACAAGTAATTTGGTGATAATTTTTAATCAGATTACTACACAGTTAACTATGCAAGCACATTTATGACACAGCGCTAGTAGGTTGTTACAAGTGTAATCAGGACAAACATATTATTATGTATCACTTTATCAATCAAAGATAGAGTAAAAATTTTAATTTTTTAATTATAACGCGGGCACATGAATTTGATACACCCTGTATATTGATTTGTAACTATTTAGTAGAAGGTAGCTTTTACGCAATGGGTTTATCCTTAATGAGTTTTTCCCTGAAGACTTAAAGACATTTAATAAAGTGAAGTGAAAATACAATTTATTTAGGATTATAATTTAAAAAGATGGATTGTTACGTGAAAGGTAAAATCCACAGGTAGCTGTAATTATTAGTTTTTAGAAAAATAAAGGTAGAGAGATTTGGAATTTTAAGCCTGTTTGTTTAAGCACAAGAATATTTGTATAATTTCCGAAAAGTGATTAGTTTGAGTAGAAGTATTGTTTGAAAGAATGCCTGGGTTTTTCGAATAAAAAAGAGGAAGGTGGAAAGAGAAATGTTTCTGATTAGCTTGGCAATTTGGAATGGGGAAAGAGAGGTTGGAATGTTGAGACAGTTTGGAAAAGAAAGATTATTGTGTGGCCGGCATTCGAGAAGGGCAGTCGAAAGTTTTCGCGGATAGTTCAGAAGCAAGTACTAGTGGTTGTTTGATAGTGGAGAGTAGCTGAAAAGTGGAACGAGAGACAAATCAAATTGAGAAGAAAATCCTCTTTGATTCTGTAAAGTCCAAGAGAGTAAGTTATAAGAACTATAGTTATTAAAATTATTTGTGACAACAAGTAAAAGAGATACTTGGGTCTCCGGAGATTATTATCGAGAGAAAGAGAGGAGAGAGTTTTGGAGTTTATTGAACGAGTACTGGTCAAAAGCGGCCTGGCTTGTGTTTTGGAGAAATAGTTTCTGGTATGCTGCTGGATTGATGCTGAGAACGGAGAGGGCTTTGATTGGTAGCCTAACATAATCAACAAGGAAGAGCTGTTTGGGACAAGAGGAGACATCATTGTGTGTGAATCAAAAAGGTCAGTCAATAACTGATGTGATAGATGTTCTTTATAATCAGAAGTTAAAATTTTTGCGTAAAAGCATATGAATAAGGTTCCAACATTTCAAAAATTTAATAGGAAATATAAGTAAATTTTGCAAATACCTAAATTTGTTTGTTTAACTTATTTTATTAATGGTATCAGGAACAAAGCGATAAATATTTGTTTGAATTAGATTAATTATATGGTAAAAGTTTCATTTGGACAATTATGCCCACAGGATTTAATTGATAGATTTTCAGAGCATTGCTATTGATAATAAAGGTATTTGTATGTGCTTATTTATGGTTTTTCTATTTATTTCCTTTTCCCATTTTATCCCGATAAGGATCAACTAAGAGATACTGAAGCCACGAGAAAGGATAACTATAACCTAAGATAATTTAGTTAATTTTTTATGACAAAAAGGCACCCTGAGATTTTTTATTAATTTTTTTTTGTATGATTTGCGTCAATTCAATAATTAATTAAATAAATACTAATTAATATAAAAGTAAGAGGAAGCAGATCATAACAATATATTAAATTTCGCAATGCGCGCACCCGCTTTTAGTAAACAGATTGTTTTGACCGTTGCGTTGTGCGACAGTCGACAGTGGAGCCATTTCTTATTGAATGTAAGAGACGGTTACATATTTATTGTAATACTTGCTGTTTTCTGTATAAAACTTTATAAAACCATTTAACAAACTAATTATAAATATAAAAGCTGCATTGAATTCGTGATTTAGCCAAGGTAAGTTAAATTCCTTAAATTGCGGTTGTTTCACCAAATTTTTTAACCACTATCACCAATATACCTTACTGTGGCACCAACTTACCTAACTAAGTTTGTATGTCGATTTGACATTTACTATCATTATTATTCATTTTTTGTTAAATTAACTCTTCTAAACATTTACTTCAAATAATAAGTAACATAATAGAGCAAAACTTATTTCTTGATTAGTTGTCAAATTCCTATATTATTAGTATTTTTCATTTTTATCACCAATATACCCTTCCTTACCCTATAAATTTTGCATTCATTAACAGGGTTGTAGGACACGGTTATACTTACGTTTAGGTTTTAACACTTGTAGGATGATTTTGTAAAAAATCAAAAACGTTTTGTGATGTAGCCCTTAAAGGGATTTTAATAAACATGTTTATATCTTTTACAAAGGATTTTTTATTAAATATTTTTGTGATTGATGGTATACAGCCATCTACAAGAAAAAATTCTTATTTTTCTTGTTGATTTTACTACATTTTATGTCCACATGTCAACAGATTGATACTCTTATTGATATCATCTAGCCCATCAAAATGGCTTAACCGGCAGAAAAATGCCTTTCTTTAACGTATTTCTCTATTAAAAAAATTTCTTTTTCACACAAATATCTGGATTTCTAACGGACTGGCCTTTACGTTGTAACATGTATTTTTCACAAAACTCTTTTACCTTGTCTTGATCATCTAAATATATCGTAACATTGGAAACATTGGTGGAAACATCCAAAAGCGTAGTGACAGATCTGAAAAGAGGTGGATGAAGCAAGTCCAGGAAATCAGGAATAAATAGGGAAGTATTGTAACAGAAGAAGAAAATAGCACAAGATCAAAAGTCGAGGTAGAAATGGGTAAAAAATGGACAGACGCCAATAAAATCCGACAATCTTATAGGACATAATTAATGCGAGAAATAAAAGAAGTGCTTCTTTTTGATGGTTTTGACAGGTTTTTTGGTGTGGTGGTCATTTTTAGTCTGCATAGTTGAGTGAATCATCACTAGACTCAGGCAAATATGCAAATTGCATATTTTGCATATTATGCATAAAATATGCAAAAATGTCAAATTTTGCATATTTATATAAAAGTGTGCATAAATTGCATATAACTTGAAATTTTAGGTGTATAGATATTCATCAAATAAATCAAGAGCTTGGATATCCGAATATTTAATTTTGTTTCAATATCTCTAGATATTTATTGTAGTTTTGTCCTTGAATAAGGGTTCCAAAATCTGCTAGGTAAAAATTTTTATTGGGATGGTCAGTTTTAGAAATTAATTATGTTATAAAATTGGAACCGGTTACACCTGTCTTTGTAATAATATTGTGAATTGCAATTTGAAACTACCGAAAATAAACACCGCTTCAAACTTGGATAAAACCTACATCTACGGATAAGGATAAAGTTTACTGCTCAATTTGTGGTAAAACTGGAAGTACTTAATAATTGTGTGTTATATTATTTTATATGAGAATATTTTCTAATATGTGCTGACACAAGACAAATTCGCAATAAATCGATATATTTTTTATTTTCTCAAACATCTTTTTAATTTCTTGTGATGAAAAAATAGGATCTCAAAAATTAAAATCATTCAATAATGTATTGAAAAGTTGCTTAACATTGTTTTCTCGTACAATAACTTTTTTGGTTGTGTGCTTAGATTTAGACTCGTAGTATTTTTTCTTAGATAAACAAACAAAAACCAAGAATCCCCTGTACATATTTGGGGGACCTTCCTGCTTTCACAGTCATATTGTCTTGATATTTTCAAGATTCCTGATTTTAATTGTTATGAAAATAGTTATCAGGTCCTTTCTGAAGTACTTAATTTAAGTAGGTACTAGGTGGGACATTCTTAGGAACCATTTAATGTGAAAGCAAAGATTACCGTAAATTTGAAAAATGCCCCAGTAATATCAGTTGATGTAGAAAGAAATTTTTTTCATTTAAAAAATATATTGTAATATTATGTACCTACTCAGAAGCCATAAGCTTTTGTTAAAAAAATTTAAACAGCATTTAATCATTTAGTGTTAGCACAATTCGAAGTAATATCATTTATTTGTTAAAATACTTAAATAGTTAAATACCTAAGCTTAGTTTGCAAAATAAATAAAAAATATTAATTACTATAAATTATGAAGATATTTTAAAAATTTTTGTAAATAAAACGGATAATATTTTCTGAGTTGTTTATATATATACTTATATATTTTTTTAATTTTTATGCATATTTTCTAGATAAACATGCATATTTTTGTATAAAATACTGCATATTTATGCGCATATTTCATATGTTTTTATTTGCATATTTGCCTAAGTCTAATCATCACCATTCAGCCTGAAAGAATGTCAACTATAATAGACAATTGGTTCCCTGATTGAATAAAAATATTAATAGGTATAGCCAATTTTAACGTGGACAAATGAAAGATATGAAATTAGCGATTCAATAACGCCACATCGTCACGTAACGTCAAACAAATAACAATCAAAGTATTTAAATAAGCACTAAATACTTTTTTAAACACCCGGTATTACGTATGTATATGTTAAGTCCGCTATAGATTTAATAAAATAGAGCCCCACTTTACCCATATAATATTGTTAGTCACGACACTTCATCTCAAGGACACGCTTTAAACTCCTAACTTTATCCTCTAAAGACGAATGTCCGCCTATAACTCTTTTTATTAGCCAGACACTCCGGCTATTTTCCAGCGAAGGTCCATCGATAGGAATTTACCGGAGTAAATAGTCTAGGGGCGAGCTATAGTCTAAGGGCGACCTACACTGATCTGTTTAATGGATAAAAAATATTTGATATGTATAAACTTACGTGCATAGAAATCGGCCCACTTAAAAATTTGGTCATTTTTGATGTCTCATATTTTCCAAACCTGTTGGCCGATTTAAGTGATTTTTTAAACATGTTATAGCCCGATTCTTTAACAATACCACTGTAATAATATTGTTGCTAAACAGGTAAATTTTCATTGTATACCGGGTGTACCAATCAAACTGTGATCTTTTTCTCAAAGTTCGCATCACCCTGTGCAATATTGTAGCATTTATAAAATTCTGAAATTAAAACCCAACTATAGCCTCAGGTTTTCTTAACATTCTGTTTTTTGATTCATTCGTTTATGTTGGAAAATAAAAAGTTAGGTACTTTAACAACTAGACATGTTCTTCATCAATACACGGTGTTCCTAAATAAATACGACAAACTTTAAGGGGTAATTCTGCATGAAATAGTAATGACAGTTGGCTTTATAAACGTATGTCCGCAAATGTTTCGTTTCCGAGATAAGGGATGTTGAATTTTTTCTTACAAATTTATTTATTTATTGCTTTAAAACCAGTTGAGATATGAAAATTAAATTTGGTGGGTTTTAAGAGATAGTTATTGCGGATTTTTTGACAGAAAATTAAGAATTTAATATACACCATTGGCGTACATACGGGTAATATGATCGGTCATATTACCCGCATGTGCGCCAATGGTGAATATTAAATTCTTAATTTTATGTCAAATAATCGGCAATAACTATCTCTTAAAACCTATCAAATTTCATTTGCATATCTCAACTGGTTTTAAAGCAATAAATAAATCGTCAGTTTGTAAGAAAAAATTCAACACCCCGTATCTCGGAAACGAAACATTTGCGGACAAACGTTTATTAAGGTAACTGTCATTATTTTTTCATGCAATTACCCCTTAAAGTTTGTCGCACTTATTTAGAGACACCGTGTATTGATGAAAAACATGTCTAGTTGTTAAAGTGCCTAACTTTTTTCGTATCCAACATAAACGAATGAATAAAAAAACAGAATGTTAAGAAAACCCGAGGCTATAGTTGGGATTTAATTTCAGTATTTTATATATGCTAGAATATTCCACAGGGTAATGCGAACTTTGAGGAAACAACACAGTTTGATTGGTACACCTGGTATACAATGAAAATTTTATCTGTTTAGCAACAATATTATTATAGTGGTATTGTTAAAGAATAGGGATATAACATGTTCAAGAAATCACTTAAATCGGCCAATAGGTTTAGGAAATACGAGTCATCAAAAATGACCGAATTTTTAAGTGGGTCGATTTCTATGCACGTAAGTTTATGTAATTCAGTATGTTAAAAACTATAAAAAACAAGGCGTGCCCGATATAATTTTGTCCAGATTATTTTTTTCACCTGTCAAATTCTGACGTTTTTGCTTTTTCAGCCAATCACCACGCGTCGTTCTAGCCAATCATTGAGTGTAATACTGATAAAACAGCCTCTTCCTTGATAAAACAGTCTCTTTCCTGATAAAACTTAAGGTACCCTAAATTTCACATAATACGTACATACCTATAACTATAATCTATAACCTACTTAAGACATTGATCCTAGTTGTCTTAAAAATATTTCACAGATGCCCGTATTTACTAATAATACATATTGGTTCACAAAATAATCTTTTCAAATACCACTCGTCCTCTAAATTTTGCTTGATAAATTTTTTCGTTTCCATACTTAAACTTCTTTATTTAGGTAAAATCACTCAAACAAACCGAAATGGATAAAATCACTCGTCCTTCGGACTCGTGATTTTATCATTCGGTTTGTTTTCGTAATTTTACCAAATAAAGAAGTTTTCGTGAAAACAAAAAAAATTTATCGATAAAATTTAGAGGACTCGTGGTATTACCTTTGATTATAATTAATTATTAATTATTAAAAAGTGACCTTTTTTATAAATTTTTGTTCGGCCAAGGCAGATATTATTTTATATTTATTTTTCTCTAAGTTGATTGTTTTCGAGTTATAGACATAGTACGGTATAAATAGACCCAAACCCAGACATTCAAAGTGAAAGTTATCCTCCAACACCAAATTGTTCTATATTGTCCACATAATGTTCAGAAAAAAGTCACACGTTTGTCGTCGGGTTTGGGGGTAGAGGGGGGAGAATTCGGTAAATTCGTAATTTTTTACGTTTTTCGTCAATATTTCTAAAACTATGCTGTTTAGCATGAACAACCTTCTATAGAAAAATATTCTACATCAAATTTGAAATAAAAAGCGCCCTATGCATAATCCTTCTAAAATGAACGGTTCCAAAGTTACGGAGATAATTGGTCCAAAAAAAGGCCTAACCCAGACATCCAAAGTAAAAGTTTTCCTCCAACACAAAATTGTTCTATATGGTCCACATATTGTTCAGTAAAAAGTTACACTAATATGAGCGTCCGGTTTGGGGGGAGAAGTCCGTAGGTAAATTAGTAGTTGTTTTAGGTTTTTCGTCAATATTTCTAAAACTGTGCTTTAGCGTAAATTATGTTCTATACTCACATTTTCTACATAAAATTTAAAACAAAAAAGTCCAATACATAATTGCTATAAAATCAACGGTTCCAGAGTTACAGAGGGTTACAGAGTTTTCGATAATTTTTATATTCTTTGTTCAATTTATAATATTACCGATGAAAGAAATTTTTTGTAAATAAAATTTGCTACATCAGTGGCCGATGGTATGCTAGTGATAAGCCCTTGAAGAAACGTCAACCTCACCACCCTAAATCATCATCAATTGTCCAAATAATATAAAAAGTATCGAAAACCTCCACTGTTCACCCTCCGTAACTCTGGAACCGTTGATTTTATAACAATTATGTATAGGACCTTTTTTGTTTTAAATTTTATGTAGACCATTTTTCTGTAGAACATTGTTTACGCTAAAGCATACTTTTAGAACTATTGACGAAAAACGTAAAAAAACTACTAATTTACCGACTTCTCTTCCATCTCCCCCAAATCGGACGCTCAAAATGATGTAACTTTTTACTGAACAATATGTGGACCATATAGAACAATTTGGTGTGGAGGAAAACTTTTACTTTGGATGTCTGGGTTAGGCGTTTTTTTGGACCAATTACACTATACTACCTCCGTAACGTTGGAACCGTTCATTTTAGAAGGAATATGCATAGGAGCTTTTTTATTTCAAATTTAATGTAGAACATTTTTGTATAGAAGGTGGTTCATGCTAAACCGCGTAGTTTTAGAAATATGGACGAAAAAACTACAAATTTACCGATTTCTCTCCCCTCTCCCCCCCCCAAACCCGACGCTCAAAATGGTGTGACTTTTTTCTGAACATTATGTGGACCATATAGAACGATTTGGTGTTGAAGGATAACTTTCACTTTGGATGTCTGGGTTATGCCATTATTTGGATCAATTTTATCATACTAATAATTTAAAACCAAAAAAAAAGTCATTTTTCAAATTTCACTAAACGTGAAATGACAATTTTCAAGACCCAATAACATAAGTAAAAATATCATTATTGAAATTTCGAAGTAGGTACCTAAATTAGTTCAAAGCTTATTCTATAAATTTTTGGATGAGTATTTTGGATGCATTTCATTTTAAAACATTGTTTTTTAGTTTAGTAAATAGAAAACAAATCCTGCAATTATTAATATTTAAAACATTTTTTTCAGATTATTTTTATGAACACTTAGGTTTATTTAAGAAAAATGCATTTTCTTTTAAATTGTAAAAAATGTCATTTTCGATTTAATTAACTATTTCTTAACTATTAACTATTACATGGATCGTATCAATTATATCTAAATAAAGTTAATTTCAGGTGTAAAGCTATTCATTTCTATTAGGATTGTATTGATGAGGGTTTAATTGTTACATTTCAAAAAGAAAAAGCAGAAAGCGACTTTATTTTCGTCATAAGTCAGTCAGTTTTTATACAAAAAAAAATTGTCAAAGCTTATTTGAAAGGTTTTTAAATTGACTTTAAAATATGTCTGTTAAGTTTTCCCAAAATATTGCACCACATTTTAGTTATTTGAGATTGAAAGTTCTCCATTTCGAGTTTCTTCCAAAATAACCACCCTTTAAAGAGCAATAACTCATTCGTTATTGCGTTTATATAAGCCTTTCCGAATCTCTTTATTTTTTTTATTAGCTACAATTGTTTTTTCTACAAAATTAAAATTTTTAAGTTATTCATGAAAAACGGATATAAAACGTGAGTTTTTTGAATAAAAAATGCATAGTTTCAGTTGCTAATAACTTAGAAAGTATCAATTTTACAAAAAAATTCTATAGAACAAAATTTACTCAGAATTGGCCACTCTATCGATTGATTGATATCATTTTGATTGAAAAATTGAAAAATTTTCATCCCTTAGATGGGGTTGTTTTCACCCCGAGAGCAAAAGCCTGGTTCGGCATAGGGTAGATTTTGAAGAAGAGGGTCGACCGATAGTCCAGAGAAATAAGGTTTTTGTCGGGACACTTGAGCAGCCAGGTTGCAAATGAGCTTTTTGGGTACTATATACCTAATACATTTTAAATACAAAAATGCCCGTCACAGTTCGGACGAGAATTTTAGTTATTACAAATAAGTGTCAAAAATGACAATTTTTTCGTTTAAATCGCTACAGGTAAAAATAGGGTAATTAAATATCTTATTTAGAGTATTCATATTTTAGTAGATGAGCAAAGGTTCAAAATAGCAGTTTTCGAATTTTGGTATGATCATTTGTTGCTTCGCTAATTGCAAAATAAAATTAAAATTTCGAAAAGAAAAAATTTGCCATAACTTTGCGAAAATGAACTTTAGACTTTGATATTGCATGAAAAGTTGAGACAACCGGTACGTATGATGTACAAAAAATTTCAAGACGATTCGTCAATTAGATTAAATTTTATTCAATTTGTTTATCCCAAATAGATTTTTTTGCAATATTGTTCAGAAAATAATAATGATACAGCAATTATGTGGAAGCAACACAAAATAAGAAAACTTGTATTTTCAAAGCATTTAAAAAAATTAATAAAAAGTAATTTTTATCATCCCGAAAACATTTTACTAAAGTAGTCATTTTTGCCTTAAAAACAATTTGAGTAGCTTTGTTAATATTGACTATAAAGTAAATCTACTTTGGGATTTCAAAAGCTGGTATTTTTATACGAATTTTCAAAAAAAACTTATTGCCTAAATCAATTGCAGTCGAAGTTATTCGTTTTAATTATTTAATTCACAAATACTTCTAAATACACAAAATTCTCATGTAACAGTTTTAGTTACCATACTCCTCCGAAACCAATTTTTATGAAATTTTACACATATATATTATAGGACTGAGAATAGGTTTTAATCTATTTTTCATACCCATAAATTATAAGGGGGTTTACATACCCTGACATTTTTTTTTATTTTTTGGGACAAAATTATCTACCTTAATTTTGTATGGTGTAGAATTAAAATATACATACAACCCTTAATTTTCACTCTTCTATCAGCAACCCCTATTTTTTAATGGTCATCTATATATTTACATCTATAAAATTCTCCTCTCACAGTGTTAGTTGCAGTACTCCTCCGAGACCACTGGACCGATTTTTATGAAATTATATATGTATATTCCGTAGGACTTAGAATCGCTCGTAATCTATTTTTGTTACCCCTGAGTGATATGAGGGGTTCCCCCTAGCATTTTGTAATGTTAGGTGGGGACATGTGTACATAACGTACTCTACAAGAGTACGTGTACAAACAAATTAAAAAAATTATGATCAAAATACATCAACAAGCTCCGGAGAAATTAATCGCAGCATATGTTTGAAGAATCAATTTCATTTTTTGAGTGCACGGATTTTAATAATTCCCCTCCACCAACTACGAATCGATTCCGTTAGGACGTCATTTTTAAAGCTTCATTAACCACTTTGTTGAAGTTCAAAGTTTACTCAAACTTTTACAAATTACTTTTTAACTATATACCTTGAACTTCAAAGCTGTGCCAGTAAGGTTGCTTAATTGTTATAAACAAAGTAGCTGTGAATTAAATAAAAAAAATGGCTAACTTTGACTGTAATTCACCTAGGCAAAAAGTTTTTTTTTAAATTCGTGTAAAAATACCAGCTTTTCAAATACCAAAGTAGTTTTAGTCTAAAGTCAATATTAACAAAGTAATTTAAATTGTTTATAAGCCAAAAATGACTCTACTCTAGTAAAATGTTTTCGTGATGATAAAAATGACTTTTTAATTGTTTTTTATATACTTTGAAAACATAGCTATTCTTCTTTCACGCGGTTTCAACAGAATTGCTATATCGTTATTATTTTCTGAACAATAACATTGCAAAAAACAGTTCTTTGGGAAAAACAAATTGAATAAAATTTAAACTAATTAACGAATCGTCTTAAAATTTTTTGTGCATTATATGAACTATTTGACTCAACTTTTCGTGTAATATGGAAGTCATAAGGTTATTTTCGCAAAAGTTATAGCAAATTTTTTATTTTCGAAAATTAAAAAATTGCCGTTTTAAACTTGTGCTCATCTTTTAAAAGAAGGATACTTTAAATAAGATATTTAATTACCCTATTTTACCTGTGGCGATTTAGTCCAGAAAGCCACTGCGCATCCGCTAGGAAAAATATTCTAATTCGGATTTTTTGCACAGTCTTACTCAAAAAGGACTCCTTTTAACAAATTTGCATCTTGCCAGGACCAAAACGTGGTCAAAACTTTTTTAAACGTTTTTTTTTTGTTTTTTTCCTAAAATTATTTTTTTGCATGGAAAAAAGTTTTTTTAGGTTTTTTGGATCATTCCAAACAGAAAAGGTCTTTAGTAACTTTTCTCTAAAAATGATAGTTTTTGACATATAAGCGATTAAAAACTGAAAAATTGCGAAATCGGCCATTTTTAACCCTAAAAAACTATGTGAAAAACTGAAAATTTGAATGTTGCCAAGGTAGATAGATATTCTTTAAACTGCAATTGATGAAATCCCGAAGAGTTTTTTGCAATACAATATTCAAAACTCCTTTGTTTTTTAATTGCTAATCAAGCGTGCGCGACACTATTTTCCACCGACCGACAGTATGGTGCAAATGGAAGGAATAAATTCGTTATTTCGTAAACGGGCGACTTTAAGGAAAAATCCCGAAACCGGTCGATTTTTATTTTTAAGTTATGATATTGAGGCATATATGGTATACTATGACGTCATCCGTCTGGGCGTGATGACGTTATCGATGATTTTTTTAAATAAGAATAGGGGTCGTCTGGTAGTTCATTTGAAAGGTTCTTCAATTCTCTATTCAGTAATTTAAACATTTACATAATTATTTATACAGGGTGTCCTTCTACTTCTTTTTTTGTCAAATAATTTAATTTAATAAACATTTTTTGGACACCTTGTATAAATAATTATGTTTATATTACTGAATAGAGAATTGAAGAACCTTTCAAATGAGCTAGCACACGACACCTATTCTCATTTAAAAAAAGCATTGATTACGTCATCACGTCCAGATGGATGACGTCACTAGTATACCATATGTGCCACAATATCATAACTTACAAATAAAAATCGACCTGTTTCGTGATTTTTCCTTAAAGTCGCCGGTTTAGGAAATAACGAATTTATTCCTTTCATTTGCACCATACTGTCGCATGTCGGTGGAAAATGGTGTCGCGCACGCTTGATTAGCAATTAAAAAACAAAGGAGTTTTGAATATTGTATTGCAAAAAACTCTTCGGGATTTCATCAATCGAAGTTCAAAGAATATCTACCTACCTTGGCCACATTCAAATTTTCAGTTTTTCACATAGTTTTTGAGGGTTAAAAATGTCCGATTTCGCAATTTTTCTATTTTTAATCGCTGATATGTCAAAAACTATCATGTTTAGAGAAAAGTCACTAAAGACTTTTTCTCTTTAGAATAATCCAAAAAATCTAAAAATCTTTTTCCATGCAAAAAAATAATGTTAGGAAAAAACAAAAGAAAAACGTTTAAAAAATTTTTGACCACCTTTTGGTCCTGGCAACATGCAAATTTGTTGAAAGAAGTTCTTTTTTAGTAAGACTGTGCAAAAAATCCGAATTGGAAAATTTTTCCTAGCGGATGCGCAGTGGCTTTCTGGACTAATTTAAGCGAAAAAACTGCCATTTTTGACATTTATTTGTTAATAACTAAAATTTTCGTCCGAACTGTGACGGGCATTTTTGTATTTATAATGTGTTAGGTATATAGTACCCAAAAACCCATTTGCAACCTGGCTGCTCAAGTGTCCCGAACATGGTATATTTTTACCTTATTTCCGTGGTGTACGAGCTTAAATCCAAATTTTCATTAAAGTCGGTTTTTATTCTCAAAATTCCACGGTTTTACAGATTTTTACCGCTGATGAGTGATCTACTAGCTGGCTCCTGGACTACGTCCATCGATAGAAATTTAGCCGAGTAAATTCCTGAAGTCCTGAATTCAATTTCGTGAAAGACGCCGACACAGGAGATAGGACGACACGGGTGAGGGAGGGGAGTTAATTACTTCTTGGCCAGGAGTCGTAATTCAATTTATAGAAGGACAAATTGACTCCCAGTTCAATTTGAGTTTGTTTGAGACGTACTAGTACATTTTAATCAAGCAGAGATTTGAGAGATAATCAACAAGTAAAATTGTTTGTCGACGTTGTTCAGAAGTTTTACAAAACAAATTATGTGGAAATATGGAATTGGATCAGGAATTATATTTCCTTGTTGTTTTAATTATTATTCCGCTATTCATTAAGTTTTTGTTTCTAAAATATGTACTAAAGGGAACAATTCGTAAGTCTGTCAATTCGTAACGACGACACATCGTAACGGCGACGATTCGTAATTATACCTATTTGTAACGGCAAATTTCGTAACGCCACAATTCGTAACACTAACATTTATTTTTTTGCAAATTTAGTATTACTGATCTTACCTTAGTATTATTGGTCAATCGGATAACCTAGAGGGAAGAGAGGTGGCTCGAACATCACTTCGCCGTGATGAATGGGAATTTAAATTCTGGCCCAGTAAACGGAAAAAAAGGCTAACGCAGCAGTTTAAAATTCATATTAATCTGAGGCTTAGTCTGGGCGTTTGATCGACCTATGGGAGAGCAGTACGGCAAGGGATGAGGGCTTGCTGCTCAGTGACACTCCTCCATAGATCCGCGATAGGGTCTGAAGGTAATTACTTCTTGGCCAGGAGTCGTAATTCAATATATAGAAGGACAAATTGACTCCCAGTTCAATTTAAGTTTGTTTAAGACGTACTAGTACATCAAGCAGAGATTTGAGAGATAATCAACAAGTAAAATTGTTTGTCAACATTGTTCAGAAGATTTACAAAACAAGAGGAAATATGGAATTGGGTCACGAATGATACACTAAGCATCAAAATTAACGCACCACCTTAAAAATGCGACATTTTTATGTCTCGTATTTCCTAAACACGTTGTCCGATTTTAGTGATTTTTTAGTGTAGTATAGCTTTATTATGCAAGAATATCAATGTAATAATATTATAGCTCAGCAGGCAAGTGTCAATGATAGTGTGTTTTTTCCTCAAAATTTGGAACACCCTGTGGAATATTTTAGCGTACAAAAAATATTGAAATTAAAACTCAGCTATAGCGTTAGGCTTTCTTAACATTTTGCTTTTTGACTCATTCGCTTATGTGAAATAATAAAAAAGTTAGGTACTTTAACAACCAGCCATGTTATTCATCAATAAAAGGTGTTTCTAAATAAGTGCAACAAACTTTAAGGAGTAATTCTGCATGAAAAAATAATGACCGTTTATTTTATAAACATATGTCTACAAATGCTTCGTTTCCGAGATACGGGATGTTGAATTTTTTCTTACTGACGATTTATTTATTGCTCTAAAACCGATTGAGATATACAAATGAAATTTGGTAGCTTTTAAGAGGTGGTTATTGCGCATTTTTGACATACAATTAAGAGTTTTATACTCACCATTGCACGCTAATGATGAATATAAAATTATTAATTGTATGTCAAAAAATGCGCAATGCCTACCTCTTAAAACTTACCAAAAATTTGCATATCTCAACCACTTTTAGACCAATAAATAAATCGTCAGTTTGTAAGAAAAAAATCAACATCCCATATCTCGGAAACAAAGCATATGCGGGCATATGTTTATAAAGCAAACGGTCATTATTTTTTTATGCAGAATTACCCCTTAAAGTTTGTCGCACTTATTTAGAAACACCCTGTATTGATGAATAACATTGCTAGTTGTTAAAGTACCTAACTTTTTGATTATCCAACATTGGCAAATGAATCAAAAAAGAAAATGTTAAGAAAGCCTAAGTCTACAGTTAAGTTTTAATTTTAATATTCTATATAAGCTAGAATAGTCCAGAATCCGGAAGAGGGTGTTTCAAACTTTGAGGAAAAACACACTATCATTGTTACACCCGGTATACAATGACACTTACCTCTTTAACAGTAATATTATTACATCGATATTCTTGAAGAATAAAGCTATGTATAACATTCAAAAAAATATCACTAAAATCGGACAATATGTTTAGGAAATACGAGACATAAAAAATGTCCCATTTTTAAGGTGGTACGTTAATTTTGATGATTAGTGTATGTTCTTGTTGTTTTAATTATTATTCCGCTAATAATTATAGTCTGGGCTGATTATCGGAGAATAGGCCATTTTTGGGAAAAGTTATTTACCAGCAATTTTATTGCTGGAATCGAATCTTATGATTGTATATATTAATAATATAGATATGCAAAGTCTGCAGATAGTGTGCTACTTTTTTTATAAACAAAATGGCGCCAGAAAATCGTGTCTTTTTCAATTTTTGCTCTATAACTCCAAAGATTTTAACTTTACACCAAAAATATCCAAATAAAAATTCACCGCAATTAAATTCTGCATAGCGACGTGTTTTCCCCGATTCACTTCGACGAAAGCTTTCCCCGGAAAAAGCGGGTTTTTCCAACAAAATCTTTAATTTTCAACTAAAATTTTAGATAAGTAATTGTTAATCAATAATTAAATAACTTGGTACTGTAAAAGCACTTTTTGTATAGATTATAATTTCAGAAGCCGATGGAAATTGAATCAACAGTTTAGCAACAATTGAATTGTTAATTAAAAATTTACGGTGGCTATAATAACGACAATAATTATGATGTATAAGAATGACTATGATTTTTTCATAAAAAGACACGATACCTATCTAATGTACTTTATAGAATTGAAATTGGACTATTTAAGCGGCCTCAGGAATATTTTAAAATTATAAAGAATTTTTTGGCTTATAAACAAATAGAATATCTCGGGAAATATTAAACTAAATTAAATTGTAAAAATGGTATTCGAAAAACAGCGGCAGGACGCTACTTTTAAAAGAAAAAATGTTTAATTACGACCAGTGGTTCCTGAGATACAACCGGTGAAATTTGACCCGAATTTACGGCAAAGATATAAACAATAGGATCATAATTTTCAAACCATCACCTTTTTATTTTTGTCATATTTCTCCACACCAATTTTCATATCTTTAAAATACTCATAACATATATTATTATAATAAAAACTATCGATAATACGTGTGAAAATTGCCAAAAATAGCAAAATTCCAATCAAAAATTAGGTTGGAGAAAATGTAACCCTCAAAATTCAAAATCGGTATACGTTAAAAAATGCATTTTCTCGGCTTCTCATGGAGCAATTTCTTTCATTCTTTTTTTGTTCCCAAGTAACTCGAGTAGAGCCATCGAACTAACGCATTATTAAATGTCAGACTTGCTTTTATTTTGTTATAATAATTTAATTTATTTATTATAACACAAAATTTTAATTTGTTTAAATAAAAATTATTTAAATAGTTATACAGCTTTCAAATGAGAATATTTATGTTTTTAACTTTAAAAGGTACACTTGTAGTAAGTTTATCTAAAAAAAGCCTACAACTGGAAAAAATGTAGTTTTCTGTTCTTATAAAAAAATTAATCTATTATAACAAAACAAAAGCAAGTTTGACATTTAATTATGCGTTAGTTCGATGACTCCACTCGAGTTATTAGGGAACAAAAAAAGAATGAAGGAAATTGCTCCATGAGAAGCCGAGAAAATGCATTTTTTTAACGTAAACCGATTTTGAACTTTGAGGGTTACATTTTTTCCGACCTAATTTTTGACTGGAATTTTGCTATTTTAGGCAATTTTCACACGCATTATCGATACTTTTTATTATAATAATATATGTTGTGAGTATTTTAAAAATATGGAAATTGGTATGGAGAAAGAAGACAAAAATAAAAAGTTGTTCTGAAGCTATTTCCTTGTGGCATTTTTATGATTAATTATTTATATGGGAAATAAGCCACAATTAAAATGAAAAAAATAATTTTATTAACGTTTCGACGCCCAAATCGGGTGCCGTTGTCAAAATACAAAATATTACTAAAATAAATAAAAGTGTTGTTGCTAAGCAAAAAAATTCTTCTAATAATTTATTTAATCTCACTCATTTATATTGGCAATTCAGACATATATTATACATTTTAAAGTAGAAGACTTTAAAATGATATTGCCAATATTTATGAGTTGCGTTCCTGGGACGACTTACTGAAAGATAGTTCATTCGATTACATGAAATTAACCCCAACTCAAGAATATCCGTCATAAAAAATTATAGCATGTGATATGTCTTTAAAAAGACAACCAAATGCAACGACAGTAAAATTCTCGAGTTAGAGACTTCATAGTAAATCACAAGGGAAAACCAGGAAAAACCCTGTGATACTATCCCGACATCGTAAGTATTTGGTCTTACATTAATTTACTCTCAAATAATAATACCAAATTCTGACTTGTAACATGTTTAAATTATAAATAATATTAATAATACTAGATATATAAGTAATACTAAAATATAAAATATGTACTAGCTCGATATTATTGACTTACTAATCTTGGTATTTTCTTTCTATTGACTTCCTCTTTCAGTATGGGTAACCACATCCTACTGCATTCTACCGAGGAATTTGCGACACAATTGGTTTCATTTAGCATAATTAGAGCCGCTTCTTTGATTTTTCTCTTTTTACTATCTGATTCTTTCAGGACTATACTTGAATCTCTCCACTGAACTCTATGTTCATTATCCCATGCGTGTTGACATATTTGAGATCTCTCAAATTCTCTATTTTTAATATAAGATTGATGTTCACTTATTCTAACGTCTAATGGTCTTGATGTCTCACCTAAATAAAATTGTTCGCATTCACAAGGTATTTTATAATTACTTGTTCTAACGAAAATTCCTTTTTAGCAGAAAAACAATTGTTAACATCTGTTTTATTAAAAAATGATTATCCTTTATCGTTTATAAATAAGGAATTGTCAAGATTGGATCGAATGGAACAGAACAACTTAGAACGGGATCCTACAACATTCACCAGAAATAATACGAGGAAAATATCAATACCATATATAAAAGGACTATCCGAGAAACTTAAAACAATAGGAAATAAATTCAACATTTCAACAACATTCAAAACAACAAACACATTGAGATCTATTCTATCTAAAACTAAACCTAACAATGATCAAGAAAGAACAAAGAATTGCATTTATAAAATACCTTGTGAATGCGAACAATTTTATTTAGGTGAGACATCAAGACCATTAGACGTTAGAATAAGTGAACATCAATCTTATATTAAAAATAGAGAATTTGAGAGATCTCAAATATGTCAACACGCATGGGATAATGAACATAGAGTTCAGTGGAGAGATTCAAGTATAGTCCTGAAAGAATCAGATAGTAAAAAGAGAAAAATCAAAGAAGCGGCTCTAATTATGCTAAATGAAACCAATTGTGTCGCAAATTCCTCGGTAGAATGCAGTAGGATGTGGTTACCCATACTGAAAGAGGAAGTCAATAGAAAGAAAATACCAAGATTAGTAAGTCAATAATATCGAGCTAGTACATATTTTATATTTTAGTATTACTTATATATCTAGTATTATTAATATTATTTATAATTTAAACATGTTACAAGTCAGAATTTGGTATTATTGTTTGAGAGTAAATTAATGTAAGACCAAATACTTACGATGTCGGGATAGTATCACAGGGTTTTTCCTGGTTTTCCCTTGTGATTTACTATGAAGTCTCTAACTCGAGAATTTTACTGTCGTTGCATTTGGTTGTCTTTTTAAAGACATATCACATGCTATAATTTTTTATGACGGATATTCTTGAGTTGGGGTTAATTTCATGTAATCGAATGAACTATCTTTCAGTAAGTCGTCCCAGGAACGCAACTCATAAATATTGGCAATATCATTTTAAAGTCTTCTACTTTAAAATGTATAATATATGTCTGAATTGCCAATATAAATGAGTGAGATTAAATAAATTATTAGAAGAATTTTTTTGCTTAGCAACAACACTTTTATTTATTTTAGTAATATTTTGTATTTTGACAACGGCACCCGATTTGGGCGTCGAAACGTTAATAAAATTATTTTTTTCATTTTAATTGTGGCTTATTTCCCATATAAATAATTAATCAAAAATAAAAAGATGATGGTTTGAAAATTATGATCCTATTATTTATATCTTTGCCGTAAATTCCGGTCAACTTTCACCGGTTGTATCTCAGGAACCACTCATCGCAATTAAACGTTTTTTCTTTTAAGGGAAGCGTCCTGTCGCTGTTTTTTGAATACCGTCTTTACAATTTAATTTAGTTTAATATTTCCCGAGATATCCTATTTGTTTATAAGCCAAAAAATTGTTTATAATTTTAAAATATTCCTGAGGCCGCTTAAATAGTCCAATTTCAATTCTGTAAAGTACATTAGATAGGTATCGTATCTTTTTATGAAAAAGTCATAGTTATTCTTATGTATCAAAATTATTGTTGTTATTATAGCGACCGTAAATTTTTAATTAACAATTCAATTGTTGCTAAACTGTTCATTCAATTTCCATCGCCTTCTGTAATTATAATCTATACGAAAAGAGGTTTTACACTACCCAGTTATTTAATTATTGATTAACAATTACTTATCTAAAATTTTAGTTGAAAATTAAAGATTTTGTTGGAAAAACCCGCTTTTTCCGGGGAAAGTTTTCGTCGAAGTGAATCGGGGAAAACACGTCTCTATGCAGAATTTAATTGCGGTGAATTTTTATTTGAGTGTTTTTGGTGTAAAGTTAAAATCTTTGGAGTTATAGAGCAAAAATTGAAAAAAACAAGATTTTCGGGCGCCATTTTGTTTATAAAAAAAGTAGCACACTATCTGCGGACTTTGCATACCTATATTATTAATACATACAATAATAAGATTCGATTCCAGCAATACAATTGCTGGTAAATTACTTTTCCTTGTATTTTGCTAATTAGCCCAGAGTATTAAGTTTTGGCTTTAAGGGAGCAATGGCGAATTTTCAATATCTGTTGGTTTATTAACTCTTTCTTCCTGCACGGACCCGTGTCAGGACGAGTTTTCAGACAGTACGCGTGGCACGGATATGCGACACATGCACATTCTCACTTTCATTGCCAGTAAGAACTGCTCCTTGTGGGCATGTCTTCCAGGAAAATGTAGCAGTGAACGGGATAAGCTCAACAATCTACCAAAACCTGGTAACATTAGACAGGAAATAGCTAAGTACCTACAGCCGAGAGATCTGAAGTCATTGGTACTTTTTTTATTTAAACGTATCTTGCAAGCTGTTGAGTGTCAACAATAAACAAATGTAGTGACATTGCCTAAGGATAAGAAACATTTTATCCACTGGTAAAATCAAAGAACAATTATTATAAAGTTATCATCATCAATGGTGCTACAGCCCTGTAAAAGAGCCTTGACCTTCCCAAGTCTATTACGCCAGTCAGTTCTTTCCATTTCCAACTGTCGGTAGTTTGCTGCGCCTATTTTTTTACCATCCTCATCTACACCATCCTTCCATTTGAGTTTTGCCCATTCTACTTCCCAGAGGTTGTGAAATAATGATTCTTCTAGGAGGTTTGTTCTGCTGCGATTTTGCTAAATGTCCTGCTCATCTTAGTCTTTCTATTTTTATAAGAGATATTTATTTATTTATTTATTTATTTATTATTTATACATATGACCTGGCCTCTAGTGACTAATCCAGGTCGTTTTTTCCTGATGGGATTACAGATATTTTTTTTTATATTTTTACATTTTTTACTCAACTATTAAATCTATTTTTACAATAACAATTTGCCATAATCTCTTAATTACGTATAACAAACAAATTTAAATAAACAATTTAAAATATTTTTGGTACTATCAACTCCCTTCTAAGTTATAAAGACAGTCCCTCTATTTTCAGAAGAGAGTTGGTAGTTTTTTTTTTTTTTTTTTTTTTTTTTTTTTTTTTTTTTTATAAGAGATACTAGGTTTTTACCATAAAATATATGTTTATATCTGTGGTATATCTTGTAGTTGTACCTTCTCTTCCAAACACCATTTTCACAGAAGCCACCGAATATTCCTCTCAGGATTCTTCGTTCAAATATGTATGATCAGAAGCTTTTTATCTGCCTTGGAGATGGTCCATGTCCGATACATATGTCGTCACTGGTTGTATAAGGGTTTTATGGTTATTTTTGTTTTTTGGCTTAAGTTTCTGCTTCTCACATGCTAAGTGTGTGAATTTGTCCACCATTTCGAAGGTAGAGTTATGAACCGTGAATTGGTGACCGATGTTTCTGGGTCTAGTGTTGAGTGTGAATGGCATGATCTTAGTTTTCTCCTCATTATAAAGTTATCGTTACATAAAGTGAATATACATGTTTATTAGTTTATTAGTATATTATACCGGGTGTCCACTTATATTTTCCCCCATTTTAACTGCCTATAACTTCTAAACGGCTCTAGATAGAAATATGCGGTTTTCGCTGAAATGTTTTATTTTAGTAAAAGTTTTGTCTGAATGGATTGGACTTTTTATATCGCTTTCAAATACGAAAAGAAAAATGGAGGATTTTTAAAAAAAACTTTGTTCATTTTTTTTAATGGAACACCCAGTATATTTTTTGCAAATTGAAAGAAAGGTCCTTCACCTATCCAGCGATATAAGGTTTTTCAAAATCGGTTGTCAAATGACTGAGTAATTAATTTTTAAAATGAGAGGTGCAACATGGATATCACATAACATAATATCAATTTATGTGATTTCCACATTGCATCTCCCATTTTAAAAATTAAAATTTTTTATATCGCTGGATAGGAAAATAAACGTTTTTTCAAGTTTTTAGTTAAGCGACCACTTTTTATAACGCTTTTAAATAAAAAAATGGCGGATTTTTGAAACAAAAACTTTGTTGAAATTTTTTATTAAAACACCCGGTATACTTTTTTGTAACTTGAAAAAATGATCATTTACCTATCCAGCGATATAAAAAATTTTAAAATCGGTTGTCAAATGACTGAGCAATTAATTTTTAAAATGAGAGATGCAATGTGGAAATCACATAACATAATATCAATAATTTGCTTAGTTATGTTATTTAGGTATGTGATATCCACTTTGCACCTCTCATTTTAAAAATTAATTACTCAGTGATTTGACAACCGATTTTGAAAAACTTTATATCGCTGGATAGGTGAATGGCCTTTCTTTTAACTTACAGAAAAATATACTGGGTGTTCTGTTAAAAGAAATCAACAACGTTTTTTTAAAAAATCCGATATTTTTTTTTTCGTATTTGAAAGCGATATAAAATTTAATCCATTCAGACAAAACTTTTGCTAAAAAAAAATTTCAGCGAAAACCGCATATTTCTATCTTGAGCCGTTTAGAAGTTATAGGCAGTTAAAATGGGGAAAATATAAGTGGACACCCGGTACTACTAATTAATTAGTTTAAAAGTTTATTCTATATGGTAAGTCCAGTGGTTTGAATCTCTTTGACCTACGTTGTTGTTGTGAAATTGTTTAGGAGGTAAAGTGTTTTGAGGTCACAATTCTGTTGTTGATGTACTACGGTGCATTAGTGATAGTTCTCAGGTTTATTGATTGGCAGCGTTGAATGAATTCGATGATTGGTGAAGTATTGCCTTATAGAGCAGTAATTTGTTATCCAATGATATTCTTGATAAATGGAGCAGTTATCCAGTACATATTTCTGAATTGGAGACCTAGTTTCTTTCTCTTAATCCAAATATATTTCCTCCATGTGACTTCTGTCTAAATGTATACCAAGATATGTTACTTCGTTCGCTGAAGGTAATTGATGATTATTCAAAGTTACAGGAGGAGAGGTTTCTCTTCGTGTTGTATATTATGTAACGTGAATAGATTTTCCTTCGTTAACTATAATTGTCCATTCCAAAAAACAAACATGCATTCTATTTAAATACGCTTGAAGAAAATGCGAGGCATACATATACACAGGATCATCATATGAGGCTAGATTGCAGTATTGTCGGCCAATGTTTCTAGCATCATTACTTCTGTAGGTGGTCTAGTGGTCCCTGAGGAGGTTTAGGTATATTTGCGATACAAAAGAGACACAAGATGGTCCCAGCACACTACCCTGTGGTACGCCAGCTTTAAGAGAGTAGAGTTTGGAAGTTGCATATTGATGTTTAATGAAGTAACACCTACCTAATTTGGAAAAAACAAAATACCTACCCATAGGAGCTGAGTTATCCAATATTGAACTAAAGAATAATGAAGAAGGGACCGCCGCCGGTTAATGTCCAGTTACATAGCACCTCGTCTTGTCGATGTTCTGGGCTCTTCTTCGTCATCTTGGGCAACAGCAGCGTATTCTGCGTTTGTTTACTTCACAAAACATGTGAAAACCAAATTGACATTTGGCACAATTGTTAATAGTTCCAGCTTTTTCCAATAAAGTGAATACTTGTATTTTGCCCCACATTGTATAAATTAAAATTACGTTCGAATTAAACAGTCAACAGTTAAATTATATGACTTTAGGTGACTTTTGTGATAAGTTCTATAAATATAAAAAAATTACAACAGTTACTGTATAGGATAGCACAAGATTATAAATGTATAAAAATTTTATTTGCTCACGAGAATAAAACGTGACTTATTTTGATAGCACTGCTTTACATCCATTTAAAATTATAAAAAAGACGTCAAGGCTGAATTTCCTCGGTGTTTTTCTTATAATTTTTTATTATTCCAACAGAAATTATTTCCAATATTTCAACCACTACGAACTCAAACCAAAAATTCTCAAGCATATTTGTGTAATCAATTTGGATTCCTTCCCACCAGCTTTCTTTTGGGGCTACGCTTATGAATAAACAAAGGGTGCAGTGTACTGCCGGCGGCAAATTTGAATTTAATTTGTCTCGACATCCGGATTGAATTATTTTCTTTGGTTGGTTTATTCGACGCGTCAATAATAAGAAATTTTTCTTGGAGCGAATTTCTCTCCTTAATGTACGTAATAAAAGAGGAGCAGATATCGCAAGTGACCATCATCTCATAAAAGGAACCGTTAAAATCAATATGTCAACAAACAAAATCACGCCAAACCCAAACACCAACAGACCAACATACAATCTAGAAAAACTAAAAACGACCCTAGGAAAACATATATTTAGGGAGGAACTTCAACTCAAAACAAGAGATCACGAGGTAAATAGCTGAGAAGGTTTGGCAGATGTTTTAGCAGAGAAGCTGAAGGAAATCGGGGCAAAAAAAAACAGAAAGACAAAAAGAATGGATATCTGATGAAACTTGGATGGACCACGAGAATACGACAAAATAAATAAAGGAGTTAAGACGACTATAACAAGAGACAAAAGAAGGTCGGTAGAAGAACTAGCAAAACAAGCAGAAACAGTTGTACAACACAACAGAACTAGAAAGCTATACCAAATTACTGGACGCCTAACAAAAAATAAGCCCAACTCTTCGAAAATTGTAAGATCCAAGACAGGCGAATTATTTACTGTAACAGACGATCAAGTAGAGAGATGCAAAGAGCATTTTAAGGAAGAGCATTTTCAGGAAATGCTAGGTACACCCAGGGATAACGCAGATGATATTGTCGAAAACCCGAAGAATATAGATTTGCTATCAAATCTCTGAGAAGCAATAAGTCTCCGGCAATCGACAAAATTGCTGCAGAAATAAGTATTAAAAACTGATCCGTATCTAACTGCTGAACTTTTGCTTCCCATAATCAGAGAAGTGGAGGAACCAAACCAAATTCCAGCAGGCTGAAGAAAAGGTAACATTATAAAGCTTTGAAAAGGGAGCATTCATATATTTTGCAAAAATACCGCCACAAACAAAATTATCACGGCCATCATACTAAAAAGATTAATAAACAAAGTTGAATTTCGAGCTAATCAAGTAGACTTTAGAACAGAATCCTCCTGCATATTACATTAATACTGTGAGGGTAATAATAGAACAATCGGTTGAACGGAACACACCCCTATATATCGTCGGTCCGGAATCAGAATGACGTAACTGCACAAAGCCAAATTCCTCAGGATGATCTACTACACCCGACCAAACAAAAGAAGGTAGAAAATGAAATAAAGTTCAGAAAGTGGGGCTGGATTTGTCACACATTCCGAAAAAGTAGGTTCAGTATTGCAAAGACTGAAACACGTAAAGTACCTAGGAGTGACGTTGCACCAGAATGGAAAATGGGGGGGAGCACGTGCAGGTGGTGACCCGGAAGGCCGCAAACAGTGCGGCTGCGTTGGGGAGGGTGATGTCCAACATTGGAGGACCCAAATCCGAAAGGAGGAGGGCCTTGCACGGTGCTGTGCAGTCAATCATCCTCTATGCGGCACCAGTCTGGAGTGAGGCGGTAGGGATACGGGCCTACAGGGGGCTCATTACACGAGTGGACAGAACAAGTCTGCTGCGAGTGGCATGCGCTTACAGAACTGTGTCTGCCGCAGCCTTGTGAGCCGTCACTGGATGTGTTCCGCTGCATGTATTCCTAGTAGAAAGAGAAGAACTGTATGAGAGAAGAGACCTTGAGCTCACTATAGCCGAGAGAAGACAGGAAAGAGAAAGGTCAATTGAAAGATGGTAGCAAGAATGGAACAACATGAAGCATGTGGCACAGTGGACAAATATGTTGCTCCCTAACTTAAAAGATTGGATGTACTGTGGTCATAGGCGACTGGACTATTTCATGACGCAGGTGAGGACACGGGTGTTTTAGAGCCTACCTCTCCAGGTTTGGAAAGGCTGACATTGATGAATGTCTCTACTGCAGACACCCGGACACGGTTACACATACGATGCTAGAGTGCAACAGATGGATAGTAGAAAGAAATAGAATGGAAAGAGAGACAGGTGTGAATTTTGTGACAGTGCGAGAAATGATTGAGAGAATGATTAAAAATAAAACTGGTTGGACTAGCATACACAACTATATCCGTGTAGTGATCAAGAAGAAAGAAAAGGAGGAAAAACAGATGTACCAACGATAGGGATGAGAGGGAAATATATTGTGAGTAGAAGGCAGAGGGAATAAGTTTTGACGAGAGGCGAATAGGTGAGATATATTGTATGAGACAGACTGTGGAAAAGAAGCTCTAATAAAAAAAGCCCAATCTTGGGACCAAAAAAAGGGGGAACGGAGAAAATGAAGGGCTTCCTTGCTTACAGTCTGTGGATAAATGAAGGTAAAGTGCTTCGGAAGCGATGTCGACTTTGCCGCTGCCATTCCGCTTTCGGAGCGCTGATGACAGAGGAGGGTCTGGTTTAGCCGGTAGGCATTCGGCGTAGCCTCAGCGACGAGAGAACATTTTAAAGTACCTCGGGAACTATCGCTGGTACTACAAAGAATGAATCCTGCACTAAGGTTAGTCAGGCGGCGTTCTGGACTGAGGTGTCTTTTGAAGATTCCAGACCCCCCCTCTTTAAAGATGAAACAAAAGTATTGCAAAGACTGCCCTAGAATGGAATCCCCAAGGAAAACAAAAAAGAGGTCGCTCAGCACAAACATGGAGCATATCTATCGTGGATGTGGTAAGAAGTCAAGGAAAGTGGTGGAATGAGGTGAAGGCATTATCGCAAAATGAGCGCACTGAAGCTTTATGCTCCACTTTGGAGTTCAGAACCTCCAGAAGAAAAGTGACACAACTCAAAAAAAATGTTAATTCTAGTTAAATTGATTAATCTTATTAAATTGACTCCAAATATCCTATACTTTTACCAGGAAAAGTATCACGAAGATGTTTACTTTCAATCTCGTAAGATGGTCCCAAGTAGCAATTTTTCGACGCATTGGTTGTCAGTACAAACAAATGCACTGTATATAACGTTGCCTGAGAGCATTTTCAGTTGTTTCGGCCAACGACCCCTAACCCGACTGACATTACGATGTTACAACGTTAAGTAATATCTTTAGTTATATGGGCAACTAAGTTATTACTATTGTGACAACTACATATCACAGTCAAGTTTTTTCAACAATCGCAACTACTTAAAAACGTTATAATGCTAAACTAATTTACGCCCATGGGTTTTCTGGCCGACTAGGTAGTTGTCTCTCACGACCACAGGGCCTTTACGTATAGTTCTATAGATATGTGACACGTTTACGGCAACTTCAGGAGCAAAAAAAGAATTTACTTTATAACCTTACTTTTTTTTTATTATTTTATATTTTATTTTGCTGGAAATTTTCGATTTATTTAACAACCTGTTTATTTGTTTTTTATTAGCTGGTTTCTCCATTGTCCATTGTTTTATCAGTAGATTTGATAAGCTCTAATCTTTGTATCAGCTTTGCTAGACAGGGTTGCCAGGCCAGTTCTTACTCTTTCAGTACTATATCCGTTGCAAGATAATTTGGCTGAAACTCCGACAAAATATGTACTTTTTGTACATATTTTGTCTGAATTTCATCCGAATCTCTTGCAGCGGATAGTAGGTTTGCTTTCAAAAAATCAATAGAAATCAGTAGATTCTTTTTAGGCCCTGTAAATACAGTAAAATCTGTGTTAACGGTTACCTGTCAAAATCGCCCGATTTCATAATCAACTTAAAGTAAACATTAAGGGCCAGTTGTTCGAACGCTAATCAAAAATGATCATTATCAAATATTTAATTACAATTATGTTTGATTAAGCGTACTTCTGACAGATGTCACATTTTGAGGTTATGTTGACATTGTTGACTGATTTATTTTATTATTTTAATTTTAATCTAAAATAAACCGTAATTAAACTCTTTCTGATGTTAATTTCTTGTTTTTACTTACAAATCAATAATAATAATAACCAATTTTTAATAATTTAACAGCTGCGGCTAGGTTTCAATTACTGCTTTACCTAAAATCAACGAATGATTAGTGTCTTACATGTATTTTTGATGTCTCGATTTGATTCCCATCAAGAAAATTAATTACATTAAACTGATTGATTATAATCAACTTCCTGATTAGCGTTCGAACAACCGGCCCTAAGTAAAGTTCACTTTAAAGTTGACATTTACCCATATATGAATTGTGATAAAGGTAGAGGTACCAACTTACTTAAAATTAAAAAAACTGATTATGAAACCGAGCGTTACAATCATTTTGAAAATTCTCCAAACCAATTATATGAAGATTTCCTTATTTAGATCTGGTATTTAGCAGTTTCATTTCTAGACAAGGCGAAAACGGCGGGTTCGAAGGGAAAAATATTCCCATGAAACTTTTTTTGCATAATCACATTCGTGAGACATCCCAGAATAAGGTTCAAGAAGTCACCCAAGTGAAAAGAGGGCCAATTTTTTTTTAACAATTTTTTTTTTAATCAAGTTGCAAGAATCAATATTTTTGGCCTGAGCAATTTTTTCTTTAATTTTTTGGACCATTCTGGACAAAAAAGGTCTCTAATAATTTTTCTCTAAAGTTGATCGTTTTCGACTTATAAGCAATTTAAAATTGAAAAAAACGAAAAATGGCGATTTTCAAGGCTTAATAACTCGGTTAAAAGTTATTATTATGAAAGTCAATATATGACTGAATCAAAGTTTGAAGCCCCCCCTACAAGATCCTTAAGAAATTTTTGTCATTATTTTATTACTAAGCTGTTATTTTTAAGTAATAATAATAAGCGCCATTCACGTGTGCGGGGCTGTAAATGCTGAGTGCGAGAGAGAAGCTATTCCAGCCGTCCTCACACTCACATTTACAGCAGCGTCAATACGATACAACCACTCATTGTTATTAATTAAAAATAACAGCTTAGTAGTAAATTAATGAAACAGATTTCTTCGGGATCATGTAACGGTGACTTTAAACTTTGATTTAGTCACTTTCTGACTTTCAAAATAATAATTTTTGACCGACTTATTAAGCCTTAAAAATGGCCATTTTCGCGTTTTTCAAATTTTAACTTGCTTCTAACTCGAAAAAGATCAACTTTAGAGAAAAATTATAAGAGACCTTTTTTGTCCAGAATGGTCCAAAAAATCTAAAAAAAAATTGGTCCGGGCCAAAATATTTATTTTTGCAATTTGATTAAAAAAAATTGTTAAAAAAAATTGGCCCACTTTTCTCGTGGGCGACTTCTTGAACCTTATTCTGGGATTTCTCACGAATGTGATTATCCAAAAATATCTCATGGGAATATTTTCCCAACGAACCCGCCGTTTCCGCCTTGTCTATTCTCTGTCCATCTATTATCATCATCTACGTCCTGAATCTTATTTTCGGTAATGACATTGGGAAATTGTAACAAAATGTCTGAAAATAAATTTAGAAATGATGTGAATACTACTAAAAAGAAAATTTTATTTTAGTGATAACAAAATATTGAAATATACCAAACATCTAATAAAAAACATTGCCTACTAGAATTTTTTAAATAATATCAAAAATATACCAAAACAGTAGATATCTACTAAATGTGGCAACGCTGTTAAGGAGAATGATGCACTTCATTGCACTGGTCACATGACCTCTGTCACCCAATAAGAGAGTGCGTTCTAAAGTGGTTGGGATAGTCGGTCCAGGCCGTGTTTGGTCGGCGATTGGACTTCTCGGTTGTCTCATCCGTCTATGGTTGGTAATAAGGTATATTTTAAGTAATATTGGTAATGTTGTTTAATGCACCATTTTGGTTTTTTTGGGATGTAAAGAAAATAAAAACACAAAATATAAAAAATGCAGGCATTTTCTAATACCTTTAAAAGCACCATCAATACATTAAATTTATACAAAACATCTTTAACATAAATTCTGGCTTTTATATTAAAATTAGATTTTTTAAATTTACATATTTTTTGTTAAAAAGGTGATAAAAAATGAGCGCGTTTGTTTTTTAAAGGTGGAATATCCATATATGACGGTAATCTGAGATGCGTTTATAAATTTCACATCAGGTAATTTTGTTTTTATGTAATTATATAAATTTAAATACCTGATATGATGTCAAAATAGTTTACTTTTTATATAGGTAAAAAAACATAACCAGTCCGACTCTTTGAGCAACCATTGCACGCAGGCACTTTTTATAGTCGCTTCAGTTGTCTTATGCAACGCTTAAGGTTGCCTAGGCAACGTCAAGACAACTCAAAAATCGTCCACCAAATTAGTGCAGAATTGGGTCATCTTCTAGGCAATAACAACGTTGTAACAAAACGTTGCCACGCGGTAGACAACGTTGTCGCGTCGACAAATTGCTACTTGGGGTGGTACTGTCTTTATTCATGTGGTCGTAAAATGAATATCTTTATTCCGGAACAACGATACTTTTGAGGTTATGCTCTGACGTTCGACGTGAATCGACGTGCATCTATCGTTATTTATCACGGCAACCGTTTTATTTCGAGAAGTTTGCTAGGTGTATTTCGTTAATGTTTAAGAAAGTGACCAATATTTTAAAATAAAAGTGACATAAATCAAAAATATTTTTGTTTGTTTGTTAAATTAGATATTATTTTAGCAGTTACTGTTTAAAACTTACAGTTAAATTAAGATCTAAAAAATCCATCTTTGTTCCTCCTGAGAAAAGTTTGAGTTTTGACACTTTTATTCCGGATGAGCGATTTGTGTAATCAATTTGGATTCCTTCCCACCAGCTTCCTTTTGGAGCTACGCTTATGGTCCAAGAGCTGTGAGACATTTTTGAGTAGGTATTTTAGGCAAGCCGAAAATTTTTCAGGTGACTCTTCCATAATAGCCTAATACAAAAATGCCGGTCTGGCTGGAGGGTAGCGGTTATTTTCCCCAAAAATCCCCCCCAAATTTAAAAAAGGGTAAAAATTGTTATTACAAAAAATATCATTGACGTGACTTTAAAGTAAATTTAAATATTCAAATATTAGGAAAATAAACAAGCCAGGCGATTTGAGGGCGATTTTAGCTCTGCAAGATACTTGCATGGGCGTCCCAGGATTATTTTCAGGGGATGCATATTAACTTCAGAAGATTTTATCTGAATCTGTACATACTATTAACATGTATAAAATATACAACTATACATGCATAGCTATGTATATTCCTTCTGGACAGGGAGGTACAATTGTTATTTTGACAGGGTATTTTTTAATATTAAAAATAAATATTCTAAAAAAGGCAGCTTTTGGTGAAATTTTCCAACTGCCATGTGATCAAACAAATTACGGGTTCATATAAATGAAAAGCGCTATAGGTAAGCAGCAGTGTGAGAAAGAGCGTATACCGATAGCTGTTTGCGTCCTCTGTTCTAGCGAAGTGAGTCCGTTCGCTCGAGAAAAATCACGTGACCTGGTGATACCCGATGTTGTTGTGCCTCGAAACGTTAGAGTAATTGTTATATATTATAGTTTTTTAAGTAACTTTTCCTTAATTAAAGGAAAATAATACGTACTATACAATAGATTTTGCAAATATGATAGGAAATGACAAATTTATTATTATAAATATATAGGTAGAAAATTATAAAACTATAAACTAAATAAATTCTGTGTCCGAATCTTGTACTTCTTCTTCAAACTCCTCATCTGAGCTTAAATATTCATTCTTTTCTTCTTCGTCAGACTCCCCTCGAGACTCAGATTATTCTTCTACATGAACTGTAGATAGTTGTAATATGCATTTAGAATTTATTAAAAATTAATTACTGATTAATTAATTGATTTGCTACGTATTCTCTGTCATTTTGTACGGAGTCGAAGCCTGCACAACCACGGGCGCATCTGAAGAAAGACTTGCCATTGTTGAGATGTGGTGTTATCGAATAATGTAAAAAAATAATGTACACAACACGTAACAAACGCGGAAACATTAAGAAAGATGAAAATTAGACAAGAAATACTCAACACTATGAAGGAAAAAAATGAGCTACTTTGGTCATATACTAAGAAATAAAAAACCTGATGTGATTGGTTATATAAGGAAAAGTATTAAGTATTGGTTTTAAAAGAAAGAATACGTAGCAACTCAATTAATTAATCACTAATAATCTTTTAATTAACTCTAAATACATATTATAACTATTTACAGATTAGGTAGAAGACGAATCTGAGTCTTGAGGGGAGTCTAACAAAGAAAAAGAGAATGAATATTTAAGCTCAGATGAGGAGTTTGAAGAAGAAGTACAAGACACAGAATTAATTTAGTCTATAGTTTAATACTTTTCTACCTATATATTTATAATAATACATTTGTTTTTTTTTTCTATCATATTTGCAAAATCTACAGTGATGAGCGCGCTAATAACCGGCAAAACAGCTCAAAAGATGGAAAACATAATACATCTCGAAACAAAAAGAGATGAAACTCTTTTTGTTTCGCAATGTGTTATGTTTTCAACCTTTTGAGCTATTTTGCCGGTTATTAGCTTGCTCATCACTGTATTGTATAGTACGTACTATTTTCCTTTAATTAAGAAAAAGTTACAACAACATGGTTATCGCTAGGTCACGTGATTTTTCTCGAGCGAACGGACTCGCTCAGTTAGAACAGAGGACGCAAACAGCTATCGGTATACGCTCTTTCTCACACTGGTGCTTACCTATAGCGCTTTTCATTTATATGCACCCGTAATTTGTTTGATCACATGGCAGTTGGAAAATTTCACCAAAAAAAACCTGTCTTTTTTAGAATATTTATTTTTAATATTAAAAAATACCCTGTCAAAATAACAATTGCACCTCCCTGCCCGGAAGGAGTGTACATAGCTATGCACGTATAGTTGTATATTTTATACTCGTTAATAGTATGTACAGATTCAGATGAAATCTTGTGAAGTTCAGATGCATCCCCTGAAAATAATCCTGGGACGCCCATGCAAGTATCTTGCAGAGTTAAAATCGCCCTCAAATCGCCTGGTCTGTTTATTTTCTTTATATTTGAATATTTAAATTTACTTTAAAGTCACGTCAATGGTATTTTTTGTAATATCAATTTTTGCCCTTTTTTTAACTTTGGGGTGGATTTTTGGGGAAAATAACCGCTACCCTCCAGCCAGACCGGCATTTTTGTATTAGGCTATCATAGAAAAGTCACCTGAAAAATTTTCAGGTTGCCTAAAATACCTACTCAAAAATGTCTCACAGCTCTTACACTATTATGAATAAACAAAGGGTGCAGCGAATTGTCGGTGGCGGCGGCAGATTTGAATTTCATTTGTGTCGATTCCGCACATCCGGATTGGATTATTTTCTTCCGTTGGTTCATTCAGTGCGTCAATAAAAAGAAATTTTCCTTCGAGTGGATGCGATAATGGGAGCTCGAGTGGCGATTAATGTGAAACGTTTTGAAATCTGAACCAGAACCGGCTTTCTATAAATACTCGCCAATTAACGGCAAATAAACCAGACACCATTTGGTACAACTACGATTTTATACTACTACCACAGTACAAAGAGGGACAGTAAAACCTCTTCCATGTCGGTATTTTTATCTCAAGAAGTTAAACGGGCAGTACGCAATTGGTAATTCACCATTGGTGGATGCGGGTTTTCCCTGTTAAAACCCGTACGTTTCTACGCGACTAGCAATGCAAGAGTGATGACCTAGCGACTGGGAACCTTGCGCGGTCGCCATGCGCGTTGTAAGATTTTATTTCCAATTTTTCGGAGAGTATTTCTACTGTCCCCCTTTATACTGTGCTACTATTATCGGTTTACAGCGTTCTCCGACGCCTTCCGTCTCCTAACCGTCATTTATCTCTGTTTAACCATAGACCTGGAGGGATTTCCCTTTCCTCTAGTTCTTTTACAATTCCCACCCTACGGCTTCTTTTCAGGCAGTACCTGTCCGTACCATATTAGTTGTTTTGTTTTTATGTCATCAATTATTGTATGTGTGACTCCCATCATTTCTCGTATTCTCTCATCTGGTATCCGATCTCTTGTTGATTTGCCTACTGCTATAAAATTAATGGTTTTCTTTCTGGGAAACAAATTCCTCATTAAATAGTTACCTTATCAGACCTTATGTCAATAAATCACTTTTTAAATGCATTCGAAGACGCTTCTTAAAACTACAGAAGTGTTTTCAGCTTTTAGAACACCAGATAAAGGGCCAGCCTCTTTATGTCGATAAATTAGTCTTCAACGTAAAACTTCACACATGTGTTTTTAGTTCAGCCACATCAGTCGATACACAACCCCAGCAGGTATCGGTCGGTCATACAACCCACGCTGGGCCCAAATAATAACAAGCCCACTTACCAGATATAAGCACGCCTTTTTTTAACCAAAAATTAATAAATATATTACTGTTCGTTGTTTTACACTTATTTTATTTTAAGTTAATTGTTTCCGTTAACCATCCACGGAACATTGATCACGTCGGGGTCACCAATATATATATATATATATATATATATATATATATATATATATATATATATATATATATATATATATATATTTATGCACAGATATCAAAGTGAGGTCCTGACATTACGCGCACTTAGTGAGGACCGGTAGAAAACGTAGACATAATCGTTTCAACTCTTCATAGTGACCTTGACAAGTAAATAGCAATTAAAAAATGACGAGTATACACAAAAAAAATTACGTATATGTGCCCCGTATTGTTCAAGTATATTGCCACCCAAGTGAGGCCATTATACGCAGCTATTAAAGTGAGACTGTATATACTTTTTCGTTATGCGCACAAAGTGAGGACAACTTTACGTGTATATTTCCTTACAGCTCATCAAGTGAGGACCATACAGTGTTGTCGATAAATATGAGATTAATCGTTTCTACTGCCTTTTTCTGTATAACACAGTAAGAATTATTATTGTTTCGATGTTTCAGTCACTTGTAGTTATAAGAAGATGTGGACTCTTTGTTCTTGCTCGTACTGTTTGTTAATTTTATAACATTTTAGTACCTCAGCATTAAATCACGGTAGCCTTATCGGAGACTAGCGTTAATAAAGAAATAGTTTTATATTTTTTAATAATTTACGTTAAAGATGGATAGGAAAGCAAGAATTTTGAAAATAGCGTTAGTTGAGAACAATAATAATCAAAATGGAGGACACAGTGATAGTTCAGTTATGTGAAATTTATATTGAACTTAACATATAAATATAAAAGCCCGACTTTTGATCTAAGGGGAACACAGTTTTTACGGTACATACATATCTGTCATTTGTCAACCCCCTCCCTTCCATTTCCCCCACCCCTTATTTTTAAATAGGGAAGAGGGGCGTGTGCTAGCTCATTTGAAAGGATATTCAATTCTCTATCCAGTATTATTAACATTGACATAATTATCTATACAGAGTGTATTTTAGTATAGGTACTGTTGCCCCTGTCGATTTTCATTTTGAAATGAAAATTTTAGAACCTTAATTTTAGTATACAAGATGATTTACTTAATTTAATTAAACTTAATGTACCTTTTTTACTGACTTAATTTTACAGTTATTCCACTAGATGGCAAATACAGTGAATATTTGCATATGTTTTATTTCGAATAATCATTTTAAAATAGTTTTAGTTTTCTATTTTCTCTGAAAATTGTTGCAAGCTTCTTGTTCTTATACTTAAAATCATGTCACTACAAATTTATACGAGACTACATATTAAGAGTATAGAAAGTATTATAATATATGACATACATGCTTTTTTCCATTTATTGAAGATATTTCACCTTATCCTGAAACAATGCAATGTGACCAAGTGTCCTCAACTAAAAAAGTATATCCCACTATTTTGATATTAAATGTATATTTTGTACTATAAACCGTATTGAAATAGATTGCAACATGTGTGCGTGGTTGGGATATTGACTGCGAAACCTAAGGCTTCATTCGCCTAATCATATTTACCTTTGATTCTTATAACAATAAATAAAATTGATTAACATTTTATATCAATATTATTAGTGTTTTTAAACAATATCAGTATGATATATCAGTATGATAAAGTCAAGATAAACAATACTATAACAGAAAGCTTTGAGGTCAAACAAGGACTGCGACAGGGTGATCCATTATCGCCTATAATGTTTAGCATATTACTAGAAAAGGTTATACAGGAATCAAACATTAATAGAACAGGTCTGATCTACCACAAAAAACATCAGTGCTTGGCATTCGCAGACGATTTGGTAATCTTGGCTAGGAGCAAAATAGAACTTATAGAAACACTCATGAAACTCGAGGAGAGGGCAGCAACCAAAGGATTGTATATAAATGAAGCAAAAACAAAGTATATGGAATGGACAAATAAGCAATTCGTTCGGGGGCAATACATAACAATGACAACAGCGAAGGGAACACAGTATAAATTCGAAGAAGTTGAGAGATTTGAGTACTTAAGAACTGTCTTCACAAGAGATCCTAACTGTGAAGAAAAAATACAAAAGAGAATTATGTCGGACAACCGCGCTATATTTGCTTTTAATGGGTTGTTAAGAAGTAAACATATATCACGAAGAGCAAAACTAAGAACTTACAAGACCGTAATAAGGCCGATAGTAACGTATGCTTCTGAAACATAAGTCACAACAAAAAACATCAAGAGTTGTTATTAGTTTGGGAGAGGAAAATGCTGCGCAAAATCTTCGGTGGGAAAAACTTAAATGGACAATGGGTAAGAAGAACAAATAAGGAACTAACTGAGCTCTATCAAGATCCTAACATACTAGCAGTAATTAAGGCGCAAAGACTTACATGGTTGGGCCATGTGCAGAGGATGATTCCATCTAGAATTCCCAGAATGGTACTATCTAGTGCATTGGCAGGGAAAAGACGAAGAGGAAGACCGAGGTCACGATGGAGTAATGGAGTTAGAGAAGATATGAGAAGAATTAACTTAAGGAACTGGGAAACAAAAGCGACTGACAAAAGGGAGTGGAAAAGAATAGTACATCAAGCCATGGGCCTACTAGGCTCGTAGTGCTTACATATTATAATATCAGTTTTCTAATATTATCCAGTTCCATATCCAGTTCCGAATCCAGTGGTTATATTTCTTCCGTATTGTTTAGTTTCGCTTCCAGTGATTGTATTTTTTTTCTTGTTTTTTTTTGAAATATTTATTTATTATTTTATTAATATATTTTTTTATTGTGCTCATAATAGATTGCAAAATTGTCTACAGACATGAATGCAGTAACAATAAATAAAAAAATCGGAGATCCACACCCCGGATTTGAAATCGAAACCTCTGCTTTACGAATCCGAGATCCGAGGTCTACCCACTAGGTCACTAGGCTATCGCTCTTAGACAATATTTTTTCCTGAAACGGGGAACTTTTAAAGCCGGGTCTAGACTATGTAACAAAACATGCTAATAACAAAGTTGTACAACAAATTTGTTGTACAACTTGGTTATGTAACTTGTTAATAGCATGAGTATCCAGACTATATAACAAAAAACAAAACAACAACATGAGCATAAAGTTTGCAGCATTTTAGATGGATAGCTGGTGGGTTAGGTAGTATATAAAATTGCGTCATATAAGTATGGAGGATCTCTTCATAGCAACAGCAGCTTGTGTAATATTGTGGAGGCGACACCGGCGTGTTAAATTAATATTTTGGATGTGTCCTTCATTAGCAGCTCGAGCAAAATATAGGTAGTGGTACAGCTCTTTTAGCTGATCTGGAAAGAGATAACATAGACCCATCGACAGGAGACATTAAATGTGATGGCAGTTTTAAAAACTTCTTAAGAATAGAAAGTTCTGATTTTGAATTTCTTATAAATGAAATCGGCCATAAAATAGGCAGGAAAGACATTTCGAGATGCAATTCCAGTAAGAGAAAGATTAACAGTTATATTATTAGCAAAGTATATGAGGCGTTCTTTGCAAAAACCCCAGTTGTCCTTTTTTTTCGGAAATGGACTTATGGCTTCTATGGATTGAAGGACTAATTACCTACGTTCCTTGCGTAAGAAACTTGCATTAAAATTACAGTAGTTCAAAATATAAGCGACAAAAATATAGGCGATTCCGCCTAAACCCCATATGTCAAGCGCAATTCCCTTCAAAACCATAGTTGTTATTGGTGTTTTTGCGGGAAACTTTATCGCTTGGCTGTCAGAACCGTGGGCTGTCAGTAGGTTTTTATAGGTTAAATATCCTTCGAATAGTTGTGTTGCGTGATATTATAAGTAAACACCATTTTTCGTTCATTTTTTATTTTGGTTTATTACTATAAATATCGTTTTTCCTATAAATTAATGAAAAATTCCTGCAAAAACCCCATATGTCAAATGAATAAATGTCCTTCATAAATAAACAAAAGGAAAAAATAATGTTATTTATATTGTAAACTGTGTGTAATCATCAAAATAATAAATCACTAATTTGAGAATTTCCGTAAACTTAATAGGGTTCAATTAAATAACTTTTTTTTAAATATCTCCGATGTTGTAAAAAGTGACATATGGGGTTTTTGCAAAGAAGGCCTCATATTTTTTAAACTTTTTACTCATTGTTTCAGAGAGGAAGTATAACATTTCTGTAGAATTTAATTCCTCAGTATTATCGTCTTCACCTGTTCATGATTGAGTGTCACTGTCTGTTTGAATTGGTGTAGCTGGAGAAGTAGCGGATGTAGGTGTAGTGGACGGAATAGAAAGGCTCAGATATATTGTATGATTGAGTGCCTGTTTGAGTAGCTGATGAAGCAGTCTGCATCTGTGTAGCGAATGAAGTGAATGTTACAGGTTTTATGTCTGAACACTCTGCTCTGTAGAGAATAGTATTTATGTCAAATTTAGAGTTGATTTTCACCGATTTGCTGTTAAGGTTGCGCGTACTGCTTTTCTTTTGTTGGCTTGAGTTATAGGCGTACGTGCATTGCATTAGTTTTAACTACAGTTTCTGTATCTATTTTCACTTCTATTTCAGTCTATTCATCGTGTTTTTTATTTGTTTTTTAAATCAATAAATGTAGCTCATCCCATAGCAATCCCATAATACTCGTTACTTACGAAATAGCTCAATTAAATGAGTAGTCAGTTCTTTCGACAATTTCATCGCGTAAATAACCCTACGTGAACAGAGCAAAGAAAAATCTAGCACAATCACTCCAGAATGAACAAGGCGATATGACTCCAACGGTTGCTGCTCGCGTAGGTACTATGCCAGAGAAATGTTTCAATAACATGTTTTTAGGTGTAGATCAGTCGCGGTGCGGTTTTATAACTTTCTTTGATGTTTACCGACATCTGTTGGATAACATAAAACATGCTATATAACCAGAAAAATGTTATACAACACTGTGTTTTAAAACTTGTTTATTTAAAATTTTGTAACAAGTTACAAAACTTTGTTATTTAACATGTTTTGTTACATAGTCTGGACCCGGCTTAACGGTAACTTCTTATAGGTAATACACTACAATTTCTGAATATTTTTTCTGAAATCTATCGAATGGTACCAAACACGACCCCACGGAGGTGGGGGGGGGGGTTACTTTAAAATCTTAAATAGGAACTCCTTTTTTTTTATTTCAGATTTGGATTCTTTGCGTAAAAATAAGCAACTTTTATTCGAAACGTTTTTTTCTAATTACGGATAGGTGGCGCTATAATCGGAGAAAACGGGTATTGGAAATGGAAAATTAAATTAAAATATGGAAAGTCCCCACTAAAATGGAAAATTTTACTTAACTTTTTTGGTTTTAGAACCTAATAATCACAACCCAATAGGTCCCCAAAGCGCTCGAGTGACTGCACATTTAGCATACTTTGCTCCCCTACTATATATGTATTATAAATAATATGCGAAGTAATTATTAACCCAAACAACCATAATTCAACTTTTATTTACTAATAAAGAACTGGACGAAAATGTCACATCAGCTTTTATGAAACACATGAATATTTACATAAAAAGGTAAGTGATCTGCTTGAAATCGATATTCCCAAAATCATCTAAAAATTGTTTATACTTGAGTACTTTGAGACTCTTGTATGAAATGTGAATACCGAAATACGATTAGGAATCTCCATTATGTAATTTTTAAATAATACATAATTCTTAGGAAATGAAAGGTATTATACAAATGTGTTAAAAAATACTACCTACTGAAATTTTTTGATGGCAATAAATGATGAATTGGTTTATCGAATTTATTTTTAAGGTGATACAGTAGCGATCAACAGGTAGCCAAAACGCGTTCCAAGATTGAGGCTGTAATTTTGAATATTTTTTCGAGATATTTGGCACACGTATTTGTAATATAATAAAGAATGGCGGTACAGAGCCCAATTTGAAAAATATATTAATATGTGGAAATTACTCTGTAAATAAATACAATATTAAAAAAACGAGTCTGTACCGCCATTAAGAAGAACAAAAAAATACACTTTCTTCAAATAAACTTTTTTATCAGATGCCTAGATTTTGTGTCATTTTGGAACTACTAATGAAATAAAAAATTTTAGTAGTTCCAAAATGACACAAAATCTAGGCATCGGATAAAAAAGTTTATTTGAAGAAAATGTATTTTTTTGTTCTTCTTAGTGGCGGTACAGGCTCGTTTTTCTAATATTGTATTTAATTACAGAGTAATTTCCACATATTAATATATTTTTTAAATTGGGCTCTGTACCGCCATTCTTTATTATATTACGAATACGTGTGCCACATATCTCGAAAAAATATTCAAAATTACAGCCGCAATCTTGGAACGCGTTTTTGCTACCTGTTGATCGCTACTGTTTCCTCTTAAGTAAAATATGTCATTTGGATATTTTTTTAAACTCGATAGATCCTAGGGACATGTCGGTAGATCGGTAGGATCATCACTTTTGGGAGTTTTGGGAATATCCCAATTGACAACGCAATATACACCGACGCCGTCTACAACGAGCGACGAATCAGAGATGCCAGATTGGGGTACTTTCGCCCATTTTTAGGGTAATTTGAAAGCACATGGGAAAATTTTTATAGGTTGAATTGGTTGGGGAATTTTTCGGGAGGAAAATTGAGCAAACTGAATTGCAATATAAATGTATTGTTATGATCTGCTTTTTATTAATTATATATTAATTATTATTTATCTGATTAATTATTTAATTGTCGCAAATCATACATAAAAATGAATAAAAAATCTCAGGGTGCCTTTTTATACTATAAAAAAAATCTAAATTATCTCACGTTATACTTATCTTCTCTCGTGGGTTCAGTATCTCTTAGTTGATCCTAATCGGGATAAAATAGGGAAAAGAAATAAAGCAAAATATTAAAATAAACATACAGAATTGTCTTTTATTTGTCAAAATCAATACTCTAAACTCTATCAAATCTAAAACCTGTGGACACAGATGTCTGAATGAAATCTTTACCACTTAAATTTATTATAGTAAAAAAAAACAAGTTATCGGTTTGTTCCCGATGACTTTGGTAAAACAAACTAAACAAAACAAATTTATGTATTCGCAAGATTAGCTATACTTCCTATTTACTTTTAGAAATATTGGAATTTTAATTCATATGCCTTTTACTCAAAATTTTAGTTTCCGAACATAAAAATATCTTTCACATAAGTTGACTGACCTTTTGCTTCACTCACTCTGATGTCTTCTCGTGACCCAAAACAGCTCTCCCTCGTTGACTATGTTAAAGGCTACTCATCAAAGCCCTCTCCGTTCTCCAGCTTCAAAACTATCAGCATACCAGCACCAATTCTCCAACAAGCCGGGCCTCTTTTGACACGTACTCGATTCAAACAAAACTCCAAAAATTCTCTGCTCTCCTTCTCACAATAATACAGAATCAAAGAGGTATTTCGTCTCAATTTGATCTGTCTCTCGTTCCACTTTTCAACACTATTCTCCACTATCAAACAGCCACTGGTATCTGCTAACTATCTATCCACTAAAACGTCGAACCGGTCCTCAGCGATGCCAAAAACATAATGTCTTCCCCTTCAAACTCTCTTAATCATTCAAACTACTTTTCCCCTTCCACGTTGCCAAGAATCTGAAACATCGACTTTTCCATTCGACAAACAAAACAGTCACCCTCAAAACCATTCCGACCATCCTAATTACCTTCTGAGAACTATACAACATTTACTCGTGTTGAAACAAAGATACTAAAATTCCAAACTTTCTCCTAAAACCACTTTTCTAGAAATTGATAATTACCTCTACCCTAAACAATCTTTTTCCATTTTAAATCAAAATACATCGTTATTTTCACTTTAATTATTCACAAAAGTCTTTAATGGTTCATCGGAAAGCTCATTAAAAAAAGAAATCCACTTACATCCAAACTAAATTCTAATAAATATTTACAGATCAATATACAGGGTGTATCAAATTTATGTGCCCGCGTTATTAAAAAAATATTAATTTAATTTTTATTTTGCCTTTGATTGATAAAATTGAAAACACAATATTATGTAACACATAACATTATATTAACATTATAACCTATCGAGTATTTGCTTCTGATTAAAAAAACCGAAAAATGGTTTTTGGAACAACCGCTTTTTTTGACCAGTTATAACCGCTAGGTTAAACCGTAAGTAAAAAACCGGTATAACCGAAAACCGGTTTTTTGTTCAACAACCGCCATCCCTACCTTGGTTGTTACAAATACAGTTCGCTGGAATAAGTTTTACCCCCCTTATTAACTTATTTATTTTTAGCACATAAGAAAAACGCTCGGATAGGTCGATTTTTAAAATAATCATAGTATATTATAGCGTAAATGTTTCGAACTTTACGCGATCCCTCTTCTTCAGGTGATAGGCACAACTTTGATTTTTTTAAATAGGAAAGTAAGTACATCATGTGACACCTCATTTAAAGGCTTTTTTCTACAACCGTGTTAAAAATGCAATTTTTAGAACTCCATACGTGCGTTAAAAATGCTACTTTAAGGCAGGGCCGGTTTTAGGGTTCTGAGCGCCCCTGGCAAAATAAAATTTGGCGCCCCTTCATATAAGAATATACAAATTTACTGCAAATATAAAAAAAATAGGAAAAAATCAAAATTTTACCATAAAGAACTATGTAAAAATATATTTATTTAAAAAATAGTAGGATAGTTATTACTTACAACTTATCCAACATAGGGCATAGCATAGCGAGCACATTTTAAGTTCAAGCGACGAAGAAGCGAGGTAAAAGATAAATGCACATTATCAACAACCAGTAAAAAATGTGTATAAATAACTATTTAGATGGAAAATAAGCCACAATTAAATTGAAAAAAATAATTTTATTATCGTTTCGACGCCCAAATCGGGTGTCGTTGTCAAAATACTACTAAATTAAACAAAAATGTTGTTGCTTAGTAAAAAATTCGTCTAATAATTTATTTAATCTGACTCATTTATATCATTTAGTGTGTATAAATCTTCTACAAGACTAAAAAACATGTTGATTGTGCGCAAGATATAGCTGCATCCCCAATAACTAAATTGAGGGAGTGGCATCCACTTAGCATAAAATAACATGCGGATATTCTTTGCAAACGCGAGCTTGTACATCTTTATTTTTTCTCTTCCTTTTAGAGCCGTTGTGATATCCTTGGCCTTACAATCATCTATGCAAATTCAAATAAAATCATTCATTATTTTTTTTTATTATCTCATGAGCTTTTTATTATCTCTATGACTCGATACCTATAGAACCAAGCTATGGTTTTAGGTATCGAGTTACTAGGACAAACAATATGCTGCATACTAAAATTAAACCCGGTACTGTGGGATAAGAACATCAGTATAAAAACAAAAAGAAGAATATAATATAACACCATGACAAAAAGTATTCTGAATAATGGGTGTGAAAATTGAATAAAAAATACGAAAACCAAATGCAAAATAAGAGCAACAGAGATCGAATACCTAAGTAGAAGCTGTAGAAGGGATAGAATAAATAACATAGAAATTAAGAAAATAATGGTAATGAATTCAAGGGATAATAGACAACATAGAACAAAAGAGATTAACCTGGTACGGACATGGCAGAAGAGCAGACCAAAATCGTTGATAAACAGAATAACAGATTGGAGCCCGATAGGAAGAAGGAAGAGAGACAGACCCCGAAAATCTTTTAGAGATAAAATGGACGAAGCAATATTAGAAAAGAAACCTGCAGGACTGGAAAAACAGAAAGAACTGAAAATAACGGTCAAGTGAAATAATACAGGAAAAACTATGGAAATCCAGGGTGGTCAAGAAAAAACAGGATGTTTCTAAATAAATGCAACAAACTTTAAAGGGTAATTCTATATGAAAAAATAATGACAGTTTGCTCTATAAGCGTATGTCAGCAAATACTTCGTTTCCGAGATATGGGGTGTTGACATTTTTCTTACAAACTGACGATTTCTTTATTGTTCTAAAACCGGTTCAGATATGCAAATGAAATTTGATGTGTTTTAAGAGGTAATTATTGCGCATTTTTTGACATAAAATTAATAATTTTATATCTACTGTTAAAATGGTGTGAATTTTTTTAAAGAAAAACATAGTACGCCACTGAGATATTTCAAATAACAAATCATTTTGGAATTACTCGTTCAATTTATGATATATACAAAAATCTATTATGTATTCCTTTTTTTTTCATACGTCGTTCGTGCCGTTTTTATGCAAAAAGTGAAACATCTTAACGCGTACAAAGTATTCGAAATAAATTTCTATATATTCATATTATGAAAAAGAACTTGTCAATTCTAATTCATATAGATATACCTGGTTTGTTTTTTTTTATTTCAAATTACACACCCACGGACACACGACAATGTTGATAAAGCAAAGTTTACAGAACAGGAAGACAAAACTATCTAACCAATGAGGCTATAATGACAAGTAGCAGTATAATAATATCACTGACTATTCATAAATTTGTTGATACTTCGTAAATCTGATCTTCGTGTATTTTAAGTATGTATGTATAACATTGTAATACAATAAAAGTGATAGGTATTACCTGACAAAAATGACCTTTAAAAGCCATAACAGTTTTTAGGTTGCATTATTTTTATTAGAGAATTTTTGTGAGCTAGAAATAGTTTTCTTATTGTTACAATTATTTAATATTAATTGTCTTAGGAGTAATCTTAGCCCAAAGATAATCTATAAAGTCCAAAAAAATAGTGAATGTAAAAAATATTATATTTTTTTTTTGTTTAGCTAATGCCTCGACAACTAATGGCCATTGGCATGGTAGGTACGGTAATTTTGAACAGTTAGGTACCTAGTGTCATGTGTAAGTAGTGTGGGTGTTGAGTAAGTGGCTTGTTACTTTGCAATGTCGACGTCATTGTCTTTGCAAAGAGACGCTAATTGTATCCGAACGTCTGCGGTCCCTCCGGTGAGAACCGATCCCACGAGGACAGAAACTATATTCATTTATTAATTTATAATAAATGAAAAATTTCCGACCCTGGTGAGATTCGAACCCACAACCTTTCGGATTTTTTCGATCCAAAGGCAGGCGCTCTTACCACTGAGCCACGGAGGGGGGTAAATATTATATTTATATATCAGCGTCTCTCAAAATTTGGCGCCCCCAAATTCTGGCGCCCCGGGCGGTCACCCGGCTCGCCCGCCCCTTTATCCGGCGCTGCTTTAAGGCACTAGTGCTTTAAAATTTTTATGGCACTGCAATTCGTATTGATCGTATAGACAATTTTGATGTAATGTCAAAAAAATATAAAAATGGAATGTCAGTCAAGTTCAAGTAAAAGTTTTTGTAGATATTGTCCTGTAATTACGTTTGTAGAAAAAATATTGCATGATATGCGTGTTAAAAAGTGCATTTTTAAGGCACTCATGTGAATTGCAGAACTCGCTGTCGCTCATTCTGCAAACTTTCACATGCGTGCCTTAAACGTGTACTTTTAACACTTATATCATAAATAACTATTGAAATACTGATTACAAAAATTTATAGTATTTTAAGCCTTTCTGAGAGCATATGCGCAAAAATTTCGCTCGAATTATTTTTAAATGCGCTCATTTTTTTCGAATACTGAGAAAACCTTAAGTATTTTTAAAAAATTTAAACGCAGAAAGAAATATTACTGTATTATCCATGGTCGAAAGTCCTTGAGAACTTCTATAATATTTATTTTAATAAGTCACAGGGGTGAAAAAAAATAGTCTGATTTTTAATTTTAAATATATATTACAAAAGAAACTTTTTGTTCATTATAAGGGACTTTCTGCCCTCGGGAATAATGTAGTCTTCTATTTTGCGTTTAAATATTTTAAAAATACCTATTAGTTATCTCAGGATTCGAAAAAAATAAATGCGTTTAAAAAGAACTCGACCGAAATTTTGCGCCTACGCTCTCAAAAAGGATTAAAGTATTAAACATTTTTGTACTGTTTGAATTTATGCGACGATTGACGATCCACTGTTTTAAAGATTGGTTGAACAGATGTTGCCAGTTGTATGGTCCTCACTATGTGTATCGTAAGTTATTCAACAGGGCATAGAATATACATGGTTAGAAAATATACGCCAAAGTCAGCGCCTCTATGCGGAAAATCTCTGAACTAAAAATTGATGTGGACCATACAAAGTGAGGTCCCACTTTTTTTTGTAAAAAAACAGTGTTTGCTATCAGTACATGTCTACGAAAAAGTCTTACATTGATTGACTAAGTGAGGTCCGTATACTGGACCTCACTTTGTACAGGACCTCACTTCAACCGCAGTTTCTTTTGATATGTGGCTCACTTCATACGCTGGGAGTAAATATATATATATATATATATATATATATATATATATATATATATATATATATATATATATATATATATTGATGCACGTTAAGTTGTGACTTCCGGTATACAGAAGAGGCTGTCCGACTTCCACCTTTTCTACTAGGAATTATTTTTTAAAAATTGTGTATTTGGTAAAAGGGGGGCTTATAAAATGGGTCTACCTATTGAGGGGAAAGGATTTACCAAAATAAATTTTGTATATATATACGTATATACCGAAGCGTACAGCATACGTTATGGCTTCCATATATAGGGTAGTTCAAGGTGCGTTGTCACTTCCAGCGGTGTTGTCATATTTTGGAAGTCACAACGACTCGTCTGCTGATTTACCTCTTACTTTAAGCGTAATCTGTGATCTTTTGAAACTTTTACTGTGAATACAGTTGTGAATGCAGTTCTATGTTTTACAGTGGTCTATTTAAATTAAAAGATTGATATTCTTTTGATTAAACAGGTTTACAAAAAAATACATTTCGGAATATTTGACGAAATCATATGACTAGGGGGTTTTTGGGGTCGCTGGTCACGAATCCGGGGTCCGCTGACCTTTATCACGTCAGGTAATGGTCATCTCAAGGTCAAATCAAGATAAACCGACAGTCGCTCCGAAAAAGTATATTAGGGGGCTTTTGTGGTCGCTGATGACGAATTTGTGTCCGCTGACCTCTATCACGTCTAGCTCAAGGTCATTTCGAGGTCAAATCAAGATAAATGGACACGATCGCTCTGAAAAAGTATATTAGGGGTTTTTGGGGTCGCTGATCACAAAACTGGGGTCCGTTGAGCTCAACCGCGACAGGTAAAGGTCATTTCAAGGTCAAATCAGTTTTGTGGACTTGTCCTGATTTGGCCTTGAAATGAGCTTTACCTTACGTGGTAGATATATGCTCCCGTATATATGCCCCAACCATCTAACACTGTGCTGAAATCTGAAAATCTGGAATAATATCTACCCGGGTCGAAACATTTTTTTTAATATATAAAAATAGTTATTTATGAAACAGTTCGTGAAGTATACTTTTTACGAATGCACGTGATGTTTAGAGCACGAGCGACAACGGAGCGAGTGCTATACATCGCGTAAGTTCGCAAAAAGTACTTCACGCACAGTTTCATACAATATTTTATCTACGATAAACAAATAAAAAAAATGTAACTCTTCATCACTGGAATTCATTCCTATTCTACAATTTTTAGAACTTATTTAAACATTCTAATTTCTTTCAAACCACAAAACTGTCAAATTTTTTTTTTGTAATTTATTGCTCATTATGTCATCACCATGACAACGCGAAAGTTAAGGATATTTGATTATATGAAAGTGTGTCAAAAACAGTGCGAAAAAGTAAATCCCGTTTAAAATACATTGTTACTTCACGCACACGTTATCCATTAAATAGATCGATGCAGATCGGCCTTATATCGGATCCTCTACTATTAGTCCGTTCGCTGACGGTAAAATATTGCAAAACCCATAAATTTTAAAAAACCGCTTAGATTGACATGAAATTTGGCATACACATAGGTAACATGTCAAAGAAGCACATTGATATTGTGCCGATGTGTGCTTTTGCCATGGGGGTGACTTTTACCTCGTCTCGGGATGAAAAAATATACGTTCAAAATAAGTCCGGAAATGGATTAACTGACTAATTCTAGGCAACTTTTGTTCTATAGCATTTTTTCACTTAGTTACTTTTCGAGTTATTTGCGAGTAAATATGTTCATTTTTCAACAAAAAAAAAAACATTTTTTAACGGTTTTTTGGCAATTAACTCAAAAAGTAAGTATTTTATCGAAAAAACCATTCTTAGGAAAAATATAGCCCATAAAAAAGTTAAAAAAATGGTGTGCTTATGAATGAGATCCCTAGACCCAGTAAGAGAAGAGCTGTAACTAATGAAAAATACATTCATACACGCCAAATTCCAAATTGAATATTTCAACGTGAACTGTCAAAAACTAAAGCACTTCTTGGGGAACACTCATTACAACTTTTTTGTAGTGTTTAAAAAAAGGTTAAAACAGTTTTAGCATTAAATGAAGGAAGTTACGCTCAAAATGAAGATCTTTTTTTTGTAAAAAATTATAAAATTCACCCCCTAATTAGCATCCGAAATGAAATTAATAGTCACCACTTCAGAAGTTGATTTACTCGTGTGTGTATTGTTTATAAATATGATCTGTAAGCTTCATCGGTTCAAAATGCTTATTTTAAGGGGATGTAATTGAAAGGGATTGAACTAGTCACTAACCAACTGTGTAAGCCAATTTTAAACAGCCATATCTTAACCAATATTTGTCTCAAAGAAAAACACATAATGCTAAATATTCAGAAAAGCAAAACCTACATTTTTTACTATTCGTAATTTTTAATATCACTAATAAATTTTATGTCATTTTGAAACAGCATTTTTTTCTGCAAAAAATTTTACTTTAAAACCAATTTTTTTCAAAAATTAGCCCTTTGAGCCGATCATATAAGATATACAGATCATATAAATATTACATAAGTTAAGTAACTTGTGAAGCGGTAAGTATTAATTTCATATGAGATTCCAATTAGGGGGTGCTTTTTCGAATTTTTTTAACAAAAATAGGACCTACTTTATTTTGATCGTATCTTGCTTAATTTTGATGCTAGAAAGTTTTTTAGAAAACATAAAAAATATTTTTTTAAAACTTTAAAAAAGTTGTAATAAGTTGTCTCAGAACAGTGCATCATTTTTTGGTTGCTATCATTTTTTGGTTATTTCACGTGAAATTATTCGTTTTTAAATTTGACGAATATGAACCTGTTTCCTGTTTTACATTAGCTACAACTTTGCTTCTACTGATTCTAAAAAGTTCATACGTACATCAATTTTGTTACTTTATAAGCTATATTTTTAATGTTTTTCCCGTTAACATACTTACTTTTTGAGTTATTGGCAAAAAACCGTATAAAAGTGTTTTTTTTATGATAAATTGCCATATTGACTCGCAAATACCTCAAAAAGTATTAACTTAGTGAAAAAATTCTATATAACAAAAGTTGCTTAGAATTAGTCAGTTTATCCATTTCCGAACTTATTTTGAACGTATATTTTTCACCTCCGAGAAGAGGAGAAACTCGCCCCCCAGGGCAAAGTTTTCTTTTCACTTTTTTCTTTGACATGTGACCTATGTGTATGCTAAATTTCACGTCAATCCGTGCTTTAAAATTTGGAGCAAAAACCGTTAATGAACTATACTGCAGTCAAACCCGCTTATTCGAATACCTCTTAAAGGAATATCCCGGTTTAAGGAATAGAAATTTGCGGTCCGGAAACGTTTCTACTAGCGACCAATGATCGGTTATTAGAATATCCCGGTTATAGGAATACTTTTGATTGGCACGAAGGCTATTCCAATAAGCGAGTTCGAATGTATTTCGGTAAGATCGTAAAAAACGAATCAGAATATTTTTCCTATCGACTAAGATACAACCTGGACTAGGTAAAATAAAATACCTACTTTCAATACATCAATAATCATTGCGTTTTTTATAAATGTATAAAAACAATATTTTAGTGCATATTTCAATTATTCAATTGTTTTTTGCATAATTTAAGGTTTTTTTAAGTGCATATTTCCCGAGCTCTATTAATTTGATGTATTTCTCCACGGGTTTACAGCAAAAATCTTGATAATTACAATTGTTTTGTTTGTATAATTGAGGCGTTCTTTGCAAAAACCCCAGTTGTCCTTTTTTTTCGGAAATGGACTTATGGCTTCTATGGATTGAAGGACTAATTACCTACGTTCCTTGCGTAAGAAACTTTCATTAAAATTACAGTAGTCCAAAATATAAGCGACAAAAATATAGGCGAATCCGCCTAAACCCCATATGTCAGGCGCAATTCCCTTCAAAACCATAGTTGTTATTGGTGTTTTTGCGGGAAACTTTATCGCTTGGCTGTCAGAACCGTGGGCTGTCAGTAGGTTTTTATAGGTTAAATATCCTTCGAATAGTTGTGTTGCGTGATTTTATAAGTAAACACCATTTTTCGTTCATTTTTTATTTTGGTTTATTACTATAAATATCGTTTTTCCTATAAATTAATGAAAAATTCCTGCAAAAACCCCATATGTCAAATGAATAAATGTCCTTCATAAATAAACAAAAGGAAAAAATAATGTTATTTATATTGTAAACTGTGTGTAATCATCAAAATAATAAATCACTAATTTGAGAATTTCCGTAAACTTAGTCGGCGCACACAGTGGAGGCGGTTTCCGCTAGCGGGCAACGCTAGCGGGACCCGCTTTTAAACGTTTTCAAAAAGAATGCACGTCTTTAAATGTACACGAACATAGTCAAAGCAGGTCCGCGCGGGCCAACCGCCTCAACCCGCCTGACCGCTTTTGCTAGAATGAGAATTTAGTTTTTTCCGCGCGGTTTTAATGTTTACTGCAATGATAATTTAGTTTATTCGCTCTTTTATAATAAGAATTAATAGTTCTCAATGGATTAATTTTATAAATAATTGTACATTATAATAAACAAAAGTAACAAAGTCAACCTTATTGAAACCGTAATTTTGTGTGACTTAAAGGTATTTCTAAAACCATTCCAGTATTAACTATTAACTAAATCAGTACTTGAAAAATAAATTTACAACAAAACTACTTACCTCAATGTTATAACAAGCCTTTCTTCCGGAAGGATAGCCTGCTTATGTAAATTACACCAGTTTTTAATTAAACGATACTCCTTCTTCTTCTTAAAGTGCCTATCCGTTCCGGATGTTGGCGATCATCATGGCTATCTTGACTTTGTCTACCGCAGCGCGGAACAGTTCAGTGGTGGTGATATTATACCACTTTTGTAAATTTTGAAGCCAGGAAATGCGTCTTCTTCCCGGTCCTCTTTTACCATTTACATACCTTCCCTTGGAGAATCAGTTGGAGAAGGCCGTAACGTTTTTGATTTCTCATTACATGTCCTAGATATTCTAATTTTTTTGTTTTGATGGTTATGAGAAATTCACACTCTTTCCCCATTGTACGCAGGAATTCCACGTTAGTAATTCGGTCAACGCAGAATATACGTAAGATCCTCCTATAACACCACATTTCGAAAGCTTCGAGCCGATTCATAGATGTAACAGTTAGTGTCCAAGCTTCCATTCCGTAGAGCAGAACTGTGAATATATAGCATTTCAACAGACGGTATTTTGTTTTTAATGATATGTCTCGACTGCTGAAAATGGGTCTCATTCTAAAGTATGCTGCTTTCGCTTTTATTATTCGCTGTTTAATTTCTGAGTAGTCCCATTCGCTATTTAAATTCGTACCCAGATATGTATATTCTCAACTCTTTCGATATTCTGTTGGTTGACTGTAAGTTGAGCGTTTAATATTGTTTTTATATATTTAATATATTTAATATATTTAAAAGTCTCTTGAGTCATTCTCATATACTGGAAGAATCGTTCATTATCTTTTAATTTTTGAAATAGATGATGATATTCTCCATAAATTAATCTTTCTCGATTAATAGGATGTACATCAACTCTCTTTTCAGTTTAGTCAAAACAGAATCTAAAGCAATTATATCATCGGAAGACGACATTTTGCTACAAGTAGTAGACGCAACTGCCAGATTTGAACGATCTCTCTCGCTTTTACCCGTCTTCACTGTGTTACCATACCCGCGCGAGAGAACCGCGCGGTTTGCCCGCTAGCGGAAACCGCTTTCACTATGTGTGCCGCCTTAATAGGGTTCAATTAAATAACTTTTTTTTAAATATCTCCGATGTTGTAAAAAGTGACATATGGGGTTTTTGCAAAGAATGCCTCAATTATTGTTTTATCATACAGTCAAGTCGCCCTTGAATCCTAAACATTTTTAAAAGAAAATAAAATTTTTATTGGATATGTTCAAGCAGACATTTCCGTTCAAGCAGAATTTTTAGTCACAACATATCAATGTTAAATATATTATTAGAACAACGTTACGGTGCGGTGTCACGTTTCTTTTAATGACCGACACACATATTATATTTTAATTACGGATCCCACATTTTGCTAAACAGTTAAGAATGTAGTAGAAACATCAAACTTAAGAAACATATTTTTATTACCTACTGCTGATAAATTAAACAGTATCAAATATCACTCGTTGACATCTCTGTATTAATTTTAAATAATAAAATATATGTAGTTTTGTATTCTAAAATATTTGGAAAAAATACCTATGTATTTTTTTTCATTTACACATCATTTTAAGGGAGTGTCCGTTGAAGAGTACAGGTTCAATATTATCGGCAAATGAATTTTGTCTTAAATACCGTCCGTATAGAGGAGGTGTTCGTTAAGGAGATAGGCGCAAAATCTTGGTAAAATGCTAATTAAATGCACTAATTTTTTTCGAATTCTGAGAAAACTAATAAGTATTTTTGAAAAATTTAAACGCAGAATGGAATATTACATTATTACCGAGGGCCGAAAGTCCCTGAAAACTTATATAATGTTTATTTTAATAAGATAACGGGATAAAAAAACAAGAGAAAAGTTAGTGTGATTTTTAATTTTGAATATTTCATTATCAAGAAACTTTTTGTTTATTCTAAGGGACTTTCGGTCCTCCGCAATAATAATCTTTCATTCTGGGTGTAAGTTTTAAAAAGTATTTATTAGTTTTCTCAGAATTCGTAAAAAATGAATGCATTTAAATAGCATTGGACCGAGATTTAGCGCCTACCCCCTTAAGAGACAGTTTACTATATTTCATATTATTACTAGAATTTATTACTTTAAACTTTTTATCGCTCTTGATTCATTTTTTCGTGTATTTAATTCCATTCAATTGTAATTGTACATTCAATTTTTTTGTATATTTTTACACGTTTTATTACTTTCGAAATAACAATAACTATAAAATCGATTTTTCAGCCTACTTGGGTCAAAAAAATACGCAATTTTCGGAAATTTCGTTAAATGAGAACATTTACCTACATTTCTTGTATTTAAGCTTTTAATAAGATTTTTAAAAATAATTTAGATTATTTAATAGATACATTCACCGGCACGAAAAACGGGCACCCCAAAAAATGGGTCATTTTTGATGGCTCGTATCTCCTAAACCTATTCTCCGATTTAAGTATTTCTTTAATATGTTATAGCCTTATTCTTTAACTATATCGCTGTAATAATTGTTTCTAGACAGGTAAATTATCATTGTATACTGGGCGTACCAATCAAACTGGTTTTTTTTTTCAATTTTCACAACACCCTGTGGAATATTCTAGCCTTTATACAATATTGAAATTAAAACCCAACTATAGCCCCAGGTTTTCTTAACGTTCTGTTTGTTATTCATTCGCTTATGTTGGATAATAAAAAAGTTAGGGACTTTAACAACTAAACATGTTCTTTATCAATACATGGTGTTTCTAAATAAGTGCGACAAACTTTAAGGGGTAATTCTGCATGAAAAAATAATGATCGTTTACTTGATAAAGCTATGTCAGCAAATGCTTGCAAATATAAAATTCGTTTGCCAAACGATCATTATTTTTTCATGCAGAAATTACCCCTTAAAGTTTGTCGCACTTATATTTAGAAACACCTGTATCGATAAAGAACATGGCTAGTTGTTAAAGTCCTTAACTTTTTATTATCCAACGTAAGCGAATGAATAAAAAAACAGAATGTTAATAAAACCTGGAGCTATAGTTAGGCTTTAATTTAAATATTTTATAAAGGCTAGAATATTCCACAGGGTGTTGTGAGAATTGAGAAAAAAAACCAGTTTGATTGGTACACCCGGTATACAATGAAAATTTACCTGTCTATCAACAATATTATCATAGCTATTTTGTTAAAGAATAAGGCATATTAAAAAATTACTTAAATCGGACAACAGGTTTAGGAGATACGAGACATCAAAAATTACCAATCTTTTGGTTGCCCGTTTTTCGTGCCGGTGAGTGTAGATTGAATTAGAAGTTCATTGTAAAAAGGAAGTAAACAAAAACACGAGAAAAATGAATTTATATAAGTAAATAGGTAAGTAAATATTATAGATTAAAATAAGTACAGAAAATATATAATTATAGAGATATATAATCACTTATTGTACCTTCATTTAAGGCTAACTTTAAAAGTAAAGCAGATCTGCTATTATTCATGTTTAAAAACAAAAGGCACACAAAACACTAAGTACGATTAGGACCGCGAATCTACAACAGATAAATGTCTGGAAACCGTTACACAGGGTTGCCAAAAAACGGAAGTCCCACCGAGCGGTGTGGTATACGGAAGACGCTACGCGTTGTGTACATAACCTGTATAGTAGCACGGGAGCGACACTAGCGCTGGTGATATACCGTCGAACTAAAATCTGATCTTATGAGTATGTTAGATACGATATGACTTCCAGCGAAATTTTTAATATAAGCCTTCTGATACCATCTAGTAGCCAAATTCGTAAAAATATAGGCAAAACGTTGTGACTTCCGAAATCGGAAGTCATAACGGTATATATGAAGTAACAACGTATTACGAGAATCTACTTTGGAAGTCACATGGATACATGTATCAATATATATATATATATATATATATATATATATATATATATATATATATATATATATATATATATATAATATATATTAATTGATTTTTGGTTAAAAAGGCATGCTTATATCTCGTAAGAGGGTTTGTTATTGCTTGGGCCCAGCGAGGGTTGTATGACCGACCCATACCTGCTGGGGTTGTGTATCGACTGATGTGGCTGAACTAAAACACATGTCTGTGGTTTTACGTTGAAGACTAATTAATCGACATAAAGAGGCTGGCCCTTTATCTGGTGTTTTAAAAGCTGAAAACACTTCTGTAGTTTTAAGAAGCGTCTTCGAATGCATTTAAAAAGTGATTTATTGTCATAAAGTCTGATAAGGTAACTATTTAATGGGCAATTTGTTTCCCAGAAAAAAAAAACATTAATTTTACACAATCTGGTTTTGTATTTTAGAAGCGAAACACGTGAATTTTAAATTACCCTTATTATTTTCGTTTAGAAAAGAAAGTTAATATTTAAAATTAGCAAATAAAAAAAATATAAATGAAGCGTGTCGCTATATCGCACACCTAGTTCAATAGTGCCACAAGTGCAAAACACAATATTCTCGAGAAATGAGCAAAACGTTCTGTAGCAAACGCGTTATGCCCGGTAAATAATTTATTTAGAGAATGACTGGCTTCGAAATTACAATTTCGGTAGCATATTATACAGTTATTCGCTGGATCTTATTACAATTATTAAAAATAAAACGTTATTATGATTTTGATAGTTATGGCGATATTTCATTGTGAAAAAGTCATTTATAAAACGATACCTAGGAGATACGGCGGCAATATAATGAAAAAAGCAATTGATTTTTGCAGTTGTGGCTGTATTGAATTACATCGGTTGTATTGTGGCAGTGTATATTATCGCCACTTCTCCCAGTTATGGCCATATTGCATTTTCAAAACCTCCAAAAACCCTACAGTGAAATACCGAAATAACTTACTTTATACTTATCCAAAACAATATTTTAGTTCAGGCTGTATTGAATTAGATGGGCCATTATATAGGCAATATTTTACAGCCTTAACCCAAAATTCGAATTTTTTGCAGTTGTGGCACAATTGAACTAGGTGTGCGATATGTGATTACACTTTTAAGTATGGTGTTGTATATGAGCTGTTTGTTCGCTTTAGATATTTTTTGATCCCACAAAATGCCGTTCATCATGGACACGAACTGTATGTTTTTGTCTTTTATAGCTGCATCGAGTGTATTCATCACAGTGTTTAATTTCTACCCTATCGTCTAATGTAATGGACTGCTTTTTCCTTCCAATACAAATGGCTTCAGTTTTCTTAATGTTGACTTCGAGGCCCCATTTGTTATATTCTTCTATTAGCTTCCGCGTCATGTAACTCAATTCGTCATATCCTGAGCAATCAGAATTTTATCATCAACGATTTTATTGGTGAAGTGTTGAAAAATATTCAGCGTAATAGGTATATGGTTCTTAAAAACTACACAAAGAAATCCTGTGCTCAAGATAAAGGCTTGCAACTTTCCTAATGGAATTTTAAGAATTCTTCCTGTAAGATCGGATGGTTCGTTTATACCGTTGATGATGACGTGTTTCGCAGGCGCTGGAGTGACGCTTGGATGGAGGTTGGCGCGAAGATTCTTGGCAACGGGATTTGGATTGGTATGCATAGTCCATATATCCTAGCCAACATGTTTGAGCATTGATGTTGATAGTGCTCGGGTATTGAAGTTTTCCATAAAGATATTGGCCGTTACAAGAGAGAGTGGAGTGCCCATTGGAGACACCATTTATTTTCTGTAGAATTTTTTTTGGATGATAAAATAAGTGTTGTATATACAATGCTTAAAGAAGGATAAGTAGTGTTGCTGGATACTGTATTCAGTTTCCAGAATATTTAGGGTCTCGTCAAGAGAAATGTTTTTAAAAAAATAAAGGGTATCGAATCTTACTAGAATGTCTTAGGGTAATAGGGTATCGTTTAGAAAGTTTGACGAAATGAAAAGAATTTTGGACGCATTTTCGGAGAGAGATTGAAGAGTTTTCACCAGGTGCTTTGCCAATGGTTGTATAGGGCAGTGGTGTACGCTGACAATGGCACCTAGAAGAATATAGGGGCGTGTGACTTTTGGGTAGGCCACATCTAGAGGTGTTCTGGAAGACTTTTCACGAGGATTTCATGTATATTTTACGCCAACAGGAAGATCGGTTTCATTAAAGATACCTTTTGTTGTTTTCTCTAGATAGGTTGTGGTTAGTAGAAATTGGTTTGTAGTCTGGAGTATTAACGATATTTGAGAGTTTATTAATGTTGAAAGAACATTGTAGTTGTAACAAGAATGTTGTTTATTAATGTTGAATAAGTGTTGAAAAGAAATCATTAGGTTTGGATTTGATTGAAGTTCTTTCAGGTCTTTTCTCTCAGATTTACTAATCTTTGGAGTAGGAGGTTTTGAGTTTCTATGGACTCTAGCGATGCCTTTGGAAGGTAATTTAGAGATGGCTTCTTCAGTTTGATAGAAGATAGTCTCAATTGGAATGTGACTTGGGGTAATCGAGTAATTGAAACAGATCTATCAGAAAAATTGTGAACCACTGCTGTGAGTTTCAAAGCCATAGGTATTGGAATTTTTTCGGCAATTAGATGAGATAATTTGCGCTTTTTAGTTTTAGTCTTAGATTCAAAAGTGTTTAGGGCTCTCTGCGTGTTTAAACGGTCTAAACTCTCCCATAAAATATGCTGTACATTAAAAGAATGAATAAATAACCAAAAATTAAAAATGTGGGTGTTTGTGGCATTTATTTTTCTTCCAGAAGTGAAATAAAATTTCTTCACGGAGAAGTGCACAACTGGCCTTTTTAAGAATTTTGGATATAGAAGAAGAAGAGCACGAAGAAAAAGTATAGTGTTTGAGTTTTAGAAATTTGGGAATGACTTTAATGTCTGGGCAAGCCTTAACCCGGCATTGGTCGCTAGGTAGGTTGTTACGCGAGTGGTCGCGCGTGAGATTTTCTCTCACATATCCAACTTGTGCCTTTCAGTACAAACTTTTACAAAAAAGATGAGATTTCATCGACTATAAAGCCATTTGCTTTAAAAAGACACGACTTTTTTGTGTTTTATTATTATTATCTTTATATTAAATGTGTAACCGCAAATGCCAAAAACGGCATAAACGACATTAACTTGATTTTTCAGAAAACACAAAAAAACTGATTAATTTTATTTTCACCAATTCTATTTATCTGCACAGTGGCTCAAAAAATTTGGTGATTTTTTTTTTAAATCTTAATAGCATGTGAACATAAATGTGGCTTAAGGTACTGTCTGAAATAAATTAAAAGTTTAAAAATGGAGCTTATGCCTAATCAAGATATAACACTGGTGAATATGCCAAACTTACCTCTGGCGTTTATGTCGATCGCATAGCTGTAACGTTAGCCAATATGGCGCTTAAAAGGGATATATGCTACAAATGAAAAAAGACGAGAATTAAAAATTTTTGACAGTCTTTATTTTTAATTAATCAAAAATAGGTTCTAAGTTTCTTATCGGGATTTTTCTCCTTTTTAGTGTAATCATCAGTTTCTGAATCAACGGGTACTTATTCATAATCACTGTCACATTTAATATTTGGATCAACATCCTTATTGGTTTCCTTGCTTGCATTTCCTTATCCTGATTAATTATACTTGTATCCAAACCATTATCTGCTCCCAAGTTAAAACATATGAGATCATGGATAAATTATATTTCTTCTTCTACTATAGCGTTTGTTGGTTCATCAAAGATAATAATAGCATTGCTAAAAGCTTCTGTAATATAAACATCATAAAGGTTTGAGCTTCTAAGGGGAATGTAGAAGTGAGTATTATAGCCAATACAATCATTGTCTGTACGGTTTAAATTCTCTAGTTTCTCGATGTTTATCACTAAAATTACAATAATTCTTATCATTTTGTGCTGCTATGTATTATTTTTGTTTGGTAACGACATTATTTTCTTAATACTTCTGCTATTCATCTGCAACAAAAAAAATGTCATAAACGCCAAAAATCGATCGCTGTTTTTAGCCATCTAAAAACAATTTGAATTGTGCTGTAATACATAAAAATAATCGTTCAACACACTAGTATAAAGTTACAATAGAAAATTTTAAAATAATCTTTTTATCTGCGCAATTTTTAAATATGAAACTTGCATAAGAATACCATGGAGGGATGCCACTTTTGTCAACCACGATGTAAATATTTGGTTTTGGCACAAACGCCTCTTAAGTTTTTAAAGAAATTCGGTATGTTTACGCTTTAAGAATCGATACAAATTGAAAATATAGCAGAGGTAAGTAAAATTGTTACTGGTGTATAAAAATTGTAATAATACCTACTTTTACTAGTAATACTGGACCGAACTATACACAATGTTTCTCTTACCGGCGAGCGGCGCTTGGCGGTTATGTCAATCGGTGTTCACACACGTGACTAAATTGGCGTTTATAAAAACTTTAAACCAATATTACAATGTACTTTGTGTGTAGTTATGCCGTGTTGACTGTCTGATGTGGATATTAAAATCCTATTTTTTGGAGAAGCTAATTAAAAGGTAGCCATTTTGGCGTTTATGCCGTTTTGGCTTGGCAGCGTCGATATGGTAATTGACCATCTACAACTAACCCGTGAAGCAGAATATAGGATTTTCATATCATCGACCACATCCACGGCGCCTTTTATTACATTATAAAAGGATATTATTTTAGGTTTTAAGGAAAAAAATTAAATTAATTTTTATATACAGTTGGTGACGCCGGTGGCCGCTTGATGAGAGAATCTCTCACATGAAGCGCACTGACTCAACAATATTGTGATAGTAAGTAAACTGAGTCACTATCTGAGCGGACGAGTCTATTAGATTGTCGAGGGAGGATAGTTAGGAGACTAGAAGGAACTACAACTCGTATGATTTCCCAGAAAAAAAGTTGTGCGCAATTTTCTGAAACTGTGAGAGAAAATCTCATATAGCGACCACTGGCGGGTTAAGAAATGTTTTGAAATTTTCGGCAAAATGTAGAAAATGCATACAAAAGCTTAACTCTGCAACTTTAAAACGCATTTTGAGTTTGCCGATAGGACATTTTGATAAAAAACTATCGAGTTTTTACTGTTGGGTTGATTGAGTTGACTGAGTACATTGAGATGGATAACAATGGCTAATCAAGCAATCTTGCAAAATTCTTACGGTTTTTGGCATGATTTAAAATTTTTGAGCCAGTTTTTTCATTAGTCAGAATCGTTAGAAAAATTTACGGTCCGGACCTGCAAAGTTAACCTCTCGGGAGGCGTAAAATATCGTGACGGAAGTTTCTTGGACTTTTGGATTAGAGGGTAATTGTAAGAAACGATAAAAATTTATTACGGCACTCTGGTGGGAAAATTGGATATAGAAGTCGACGTGCTGGATAACCCTTACAATAAATTTAAATAAAGAGTTAATTTTTTTGCAGTTTAAGTGAAAATCATATATTAAAATGTCTTAATAATAATGTATATATTGTTAGAAAGTTCCAAATCGACTGATTATTTAGCTAAACGTCTTAGATCTACATCCGGCTTACCAAAAAAAGTTGATTAATAGTAAGCTGAAAATTTGTTAATAGCTTGATGGTGTCTAGTCGGACAAATTTTGATGTACGGGAACACTGGAACAGGGAAAGTTTTAACTGTGGAATAGTTTAAAAATTTGGAACGTCAGATTACGAAAACGTCACGTGTATTTTGTCGGACAGAACATCCAGTTGATTTGTTAGCCTTTCAATTAACTCTCATACAAAAATCAGACTGCTATTACAAACCAACATGATTTCTGTCATTTGACATGTTCTTCGTGTTCCACTCATTAAAATGCCAGGTTGGTGATAAAAGTATTGTCAACTTTTATTTTCATAAGAAAATAAAAACAGCTGTTGACCATTTCTCACTACGCTCAAGCGCGCTGGCGCAAACTTACTGCAAAGCGTGTCGAAGGTAGGGAGGTAGGGAGATAGTGTTGAATATCCCTACCTTCGACTCGCTTTGCAGCAGGTTCGCGCCAGCACGCTTGAACGTAGCGAACAACGGTCAACAGCTGTTCTCATTTTCTTTTGTAAATTACTCCTCGATTCAAAAAGATATTCCGGTGTGCATCATTTTACCATTTGATAGACAAAGAAGAAATTAGATAATATTTTCAACGCGTTTCCCTCAAAACTGCTTTTTTCAATGGCTGTAGGCATTGTAACTCAAAAACTACTTCACCGACCCACCTGTAATTTTGCAAATATTTTCTTTAGGCATTTTTTGAGGTAACGCTGTTGAGATATTTTTTGTTTTATGCTTAGTTTGAGTTTAACAATAATGTTAATTTAATGTTATTGTTTATTTTCGCCCTTTTTGCAAAAAAAATCGTTGTTTTGATTTGTGTGCCATCAACAAGTCAAAATTTGATAATACTAAAAAACCCGACAGCGTTACCTCGAAAAACTCATAAACTAATAAAATCTTTTTGAATTTTTTGTTTACCATGATACAATGATGAGTTCTGATGTCCAACGCAAAATTCATTGTTTTTTGAGGTGTCTTTACAAATTTACCATCGTTGGCTTACTTTCCAATTTTTTCATTAAAAATTTAATTAGAAATTTAAATTCATTATACCTAAACAAATTACACAAAAATAAGTTAAAATATTAATGCACTGCCTTAATTTGTTTAAATTTTAACTATTCTTTTAAATAATTATTCCAAAATAATGGCACATTTGACGTTATAATTATGCAGTCACGGTGTTCCACCAAACCTAGGTACTTCATTCGACGTATCTTGTTGAGGTTGCTAAATCCTTATTAGTTAATTGATAATAATTATAAAATATTTATTAAGAATAAAATTGTAAAATATTGTGGTTTATTTGGATCTATATGACTGCGGACACTAAATCCATTCGCCAAATTGTAAAATAAAACAGTTGTAACATCCATAATTTAATTTCTATTCTATAGTTAATTATAATAATTGCCTTATAGGTTATATATTTGTCTAAACTTTAACCACGGATGTAAACAGAATATGACTTTACTCAGAATGAGGTAGTCAACTGTGCAGAAAAGAACTATCCGGCACAGAAACGTCACTTTTCTGTACACTAATGTCAATGTCAAATATCTTATATTGTGAGAAAATATCAAGTTTGCTAACATAAAACTGTGCAGAAAAGTGCATTTTGAATAGTGGTTGTAGAAAAAATAATCTTAACATAATTTCAAAAAAAAAAATGTGCTTGGAATATTGATTTCAACCGCTACGGCCCCCCTTAAGGATATCTATGACACGATTTTGATAGGCAACCCATGCTAGAAATATTTGTTTATGTATGAAATTTATTTAAAAAATGATTTCATCCGGAAAGCAAATGGGTACAGATCGAGCTATATTCGGATCCCGTACTATATCTTTCACCTTGTTCATTTAGTTTCAAGATTGTAAAAGTATACAAAATTGCATATTATCCAATACAGTCCATAAATTAACGCATAAATTCATTATTTCGTAAACCGGCGACTTTAAGGAAAAATTTCGGCGACCTGAAACAGGTCGATTTTTATTTTTAAATTACAATTTTTTGGCACACATATCATACTAGTGACGTCATCCATCTGGGTGTGATAACGTAATCGATGATTTTTTTAAATGAGAATAGGGCTCATATGATAGCTCATTTGAAAGGGTATTTAATTGTCTATTTACTAATACAAACAATAACATAATTATTTATACAGGGTGTCAAAAAAGAATTTTTTAATTAAATTAATTGAGACAAAAAGAAGAATGTATGTAACCTATTTAATTCAAAATTTATTTTACTTTTGTCAGAATCCAGGAATACATGGTTATTTGACAAATAATAAATATTGCTTTTCGCTTAAATTCAATGTTACAGCTGGCACCCACAGCCCACATGCCTCTTGGAAGTTTAACATTACGATTAAGCGAAAATCAATGTTTATTTTTTAAATAAAACATTTTTATGTTTTCTGGCACCAACAAAATATATTTAGAATTTAAAAAATTACATACATTCATCTTTTTGTACCAATTAATTAAATTAAAAAAAAAACATTTTTTGGGCACCCTGTATAAATAATTATATTCATGCTTATATTATTGAATAGAGAATTACATACCCTTTTAAATGAGCTATCACATGACCCCTATAATCATTTAAAAAAAATCATCGATTACGTCATTACTCCCAAATGGATGACGCCACTAGTATGATATGTATGCCAAAAAATCGTAATTTAAAAATAAAAATCGACCTGTTTCTGGATTTTTTCTTAAAGTCTCCGGTTGACGAAATAATGAATTTATGCGTTACTTTATGGACGCACTGTATTAATCTGCCATTACTAGGATTGCTTCGCTAGTGGACTACAGAGTAACTTACTAAACTCGAATTAAATTGAATATACATGTAACCTGGAATGCATATGTTGAATCTGCATATAAATGCCAATTCACTTGAGCGTTTCCAATCTCCAATAATTAGTTAAATAGCAGGAATGCGATGGGGTGCTAAGAAGGGTTAATCTCAACAGCAAATCGATCGAATGTGTACTATCTGGTAAATAACTAGTTCGAATTTTCTCACCTAAGTAGTTGTGGTTTGCTGGTAACGTGACAACTTAGAAATCTATATACCTAATTGCTGTGTGCCCACACTGTAATAATAAATGCTTTGGGATTAAAGCTTTGTCCAAATTAAACCTTGGCATTTTTGTTTTAGAAATAGAAAATTATCGAAAGTCTTCTTATCACTGGACGTGTGCATTAAGATTATAGTTAATTTTTTGAGCACATTGTTTTTCTTTATTCAGTCCTGGCCCTCCGCGGATGGAGTATACTGGTCAGCGTATGTCGTGTATTGTCTGTGCCTAGAGATCTCTACCACTGGCTATTTCTTTTAATTCATGTATATGTAAGACTTTGGCATATTTCTGTAATTTGATCGATCAATCTTGTTGAGGATATTCATCGTGCTCTTTAGCCGTATATCTTTCATTGTATAATAATAGTGATATATGTCACTATTATTGAATAATAATAAAGATCCTAGATATAAAGTGTGGATAGTTGTTATATTATAAAGTCTATCCATTATCATGATATTTCCTTTGAAATGTTAAACTGCGTACCAAACATTTGACTTTCGTTTTCAACCAGTCAGTTAATTCTTCTTGAGGATTTGCAAGAATGTGTCTTCTGCAAAAGGTAGATTGTTGAGTTTTCGGCCCATTTTCCCATCCTTCAAGCGTAAAGCTGGTAATATGCTCTCCACATACGTTAAATAATTCTGGGCACAGTATGCATCCTTGTCTGACACCTTGTTCTAAATAGATCGTTTAAGATTGTATCAAGCCCTTTCAGTCTTCTAGTAGTTTGTTCATTTGGTCCAGTAATAAGTGTTGTGGTACCTCTTATGAGTGTATTTCCCTTTGCAGGTGAGTTTTCAGCCTCTCATTGATTATATGTAGCATTATTTTATTGATATGTGAGATAAGGGTGGTGATTCTACAGTTGTCGCAATTATGGAAGCTGCCTTTTTTATGTATTTGTGTTATTACAGATTTTGCCCAGTCGTCAAGTTATTGCTTTGCCATATTTTGTGACATAGTACGCAAAGTTCTTCTGTGGATTTGAGCATTTCTGCTGTTATCATATCTGGATCTTGTGCTTTGTTGAGTTTATTGATATCCAGTCTTTTTCATTCTCGAGTATATTAGGTTCTTCTTCTCAGTTTCTCAAACAGCGATTCAGCGCACACTCTGTTTTGACTGAATTATTTTTAACAGATTTTGGACCAAGTTGATTTTCGTTTTTAGGTTTTCCACTCCATACGATATATTTGTCACTGCGCATTTAGGTTAAACTCTATTTTACATGATGCCTTTTAGTAATTTATGTTTTAAAACACACTCTCAACTTTAGACTTGAATGTATCCAAATAGCTTAACTAAAAAGCACCAAATATCACGTTATAAAATATTGAGACTTACGTTTAATAATTAAATAAAAAAGCGTAGGATTCTTTACAGAGAAGCACCATTATAAAGCTCGTGTAAATGTGTTTGACATAAATCCTTAAATTTTATTAAATAAAACATCAAATCTTCATTTTATTATAATAATGTGCAAACGTAAGAAATTAGGAATATGGAAACAGGTCGATTGTTATTTTAAAAAATTATGATTTTTTGGCTAATATATCATACAAGTGACGTCATCCATCTGAGCTCGATGACGTAATCGATGAAGCCCTATGCTAGCTCATTTGAAAGGTTATTTAATTCTCTATTCAGAAATACAAACATAAATATAATTTATTGTACAGAATGTCCCAAATTTTTTAAAATAATTTAATTTACAAAAGAAGAATGTATGTAATTCATTTAATTCATTGTTCAAACTGACAGCCACCATCCTCTCTGTGGATTGACATTCTTTATGTGTTCTTAGAGCAGTAAATTGTATTCTAAATTAATTAAACTACATATTATAATAGTCTCTCCTTTTATACCGCTAACGCGGCTTTGGGATTATAGCGGGGTAGTCTGCTATCACTAGGACTTACGGTATACAAAAAAGGTAACAGGGCCAGTGCTACGCTTCAACCGCCTATTATTACCCCTGGTTTTACCCAAGGTTCTCATTTTATTCAGGCTAAGTCGATCAGGAGCCTATAGACATTTTAAAAATATCTAGATTTGATCTGGGATTTGATCCCCGGCCTAGCTGCGTGGAAGTCAGACATCTTACCTTCTGTGATATCCAGTCTGCCAAATAAAATAAACTAATATAAATATAAATAAATAAATAAATATATAAGTGTAAAATAAATTAAATAAGTACTTCTTATTTTTGTGTCAATTAATTTAATTTAAACATTTTTTTATGGACACCGTGTATAAATAATTATGGTAAACTTCATATTACTGCATGTAGAATTAAATAACCTTTCAAATGTGCTAGCACAATACCCCTATTCTGATTAAAAAAAAAACGATTATGTCATCACGCCCAGATGGATGACGTCATCAGTATGATATATTAGGTTCTGATTAATATTCGTTCTATAAGAAATAAAACTGACGAATTATTTTTGTTTCTAGAGGAATTAGGATTTCCCGCGATAGTTGCGGTTACAGAGCACTGGCTTGAAGTCAACGAGCCTTTTTTTTTGTAGAAAAATAAACCACAATTGCTAGGTATGATCGTCCAAGTTCAGCTCATGGAGGCAACCTAATTCTTTCTAGAAATAATGATTTTTCATTTGCCCTTCCAAACCCTGAAAATCTAAATGAATACTTCGTTAATGTGAGTAAAAATATAACTTCTACTATTTTGCCGCAAAATGATCCCATTTCGTAATTCAGGAGTGTACTTGAATTCATTCTTTATAAGACCAGTCGATAAATCTGAACTGATCCAAACGATCAATAGCATCAAAAGCAAATTATCCTATAGTACTTATGGCCTATCCATAAAAATCTTCTCAAATCTCACAGAAAATGTGTTGGAACTCCTCGTCCCACTAATTATTGATTCCTTTGAAAGAGGTAAATTCTCAGAGGGCCTAAAGATAACCATTATTATTCCTCTTCATAAGCATGGTCAAAAACCTAATGCTTGCAACTATAGACCTATTGCCTTACTACCGGTACTCTCCAAAATTATTGAGAGACTCATAAAAACCCGACTTGTGTCCTTTCTTATTGATAACAATATCTTATCCCAAAATCAGTTCGGCTTTTTAACTAATAAATGTACCACTGATGCCATGTTTTCTGTGCTTCATGAGGTTTACCAAGCAATAAACAATAATCTTTATACTGCCACTGTTTTCTGTGACTATGCCAAAGCTTTTGATTGTGTAAATCACGACATTTTGATTAAAAAACTAAATTTTTATGGGATTCGAGGTATTTCTTTGAATTGGTTCCAATCTTACTTGAATTATAGGAAACAACTAGTTAGAGCAAATGATACTGACTCTAGTCTCAAAAACATTGTATGTGGAGTACGAGTACCACAAGGTTCAATATTGGGTCCTCTACTGTTCCTAATCTTTATAAATGACATCACTAATCTAAAAATCGATGGGATAATTTTTCTTTTTGCTGATGATACCAGTATCACTTGGAGCAACTCAACTATTGCATCTCTTCATGCAACTGTAACTTCTGATTTTCTTACGATAAGAACCTGGTCTGTCTCTAATTTACTCTCTTTTAACGTGGATAAGATAGTAGCACTATCCTATAAAAGTGTTTTTCAACCCCTGCTTGTTAATAAAAATCACATCTCTACCGTTGATTCTGTAAAATTTCTTGGTATTTTTTTAGACAACAACCTCAAATGGTCCCTTCATATCGATTTGTTAAGTAAGAAACTCACCTCAGCCTGCTATGCTATAAGATATGTTTCGAAAGAACTCAATTTAGCATCTTCTAAACTAAATATTTTTCCTTGTTCGAGTCTCATCTTCGATATGGTCTTCCTTTTTGGGGTTCTAGTACAGCTGCCCAATTAGCTGTTATTTTTAAATTACAAAAAAGAGCAATAAGGTATCTGTTTGGCCTCAGAGGAACAACACATTGCAGAAGTTACTTCAAAGATCACGGAATTTTAACCCTTCCATCTTTATATATTTTAAAAACTGTTTGCTTAATTCGTAAACACATGCAAGGCCTCATCATGACTACTCCACCAGAAATTCAACTTTTGATGTCTATTTACCGATCCCGTCCTCTGAGTTAGTAAAGAAATCTATATTATATTCCGCAAAAAAACTATACAACCATCTCCCTTTACAACTCAAATCTGCAACATCTTTCCCCAAGTTCCGTAAAATGACAAAAGCTCATATATCTAAACGAGCATATTATTCAGTAGAAGAGTTTCTTAATGACTAACTAAGAAATTACAGAAATGTACAAGTAACCAAACTTACCTACATTTGGGTGTCCCATGCAGCAGCTTAAACTTATGAGTTCCTATGTCTGTATTTTACTTTCTTGTGTAAGTTCACTTTGCAATTTCTATTAATTTTTGCAATATATCGGTTTTGTTTTATTTTCTTTACTTTATTAACTTATATTTTTTATATTGACGATTTATCAAATTTCAGAAAATTGTATTTGTTATTGTTATTGTTATTATTTATTTTTTTTTCTGACTTTATGTTAAGCTTTGTCCATAAAATTTGTATAATTTTCAGTGACAATAAAGCATATTTCTATTCTATTCTATTCTATATATGCTAAAACATCTTAATTAAAAAATAAAAATCGACCTGTTACGAGATTTATTTCCAAAATTGCCCATTCACGAAAAAATTAATTTTTTCCGTACATTCGCACCACACTGTATGTATCCATAAAGTCAAATATTACATTAATATTTATTGTCAAAGTTAAGCACGGAACGTGAACTTATAATTAAATAGTGTCCTTTTGGCTTTGAAGCGAGAAGTGAAGCTTTAACTTTGAGAATTTGCGTGCTTGGAGAATATGCATGCATACCCAATTATTGCATTTCCCCAAATAGAATTTGGTGGCTAAAGGCACATTTACTCCTAGCTTTCTGAACGAAGCCGTGTCTCTATAGATGCAGATTGCATTGTGCTGGGTTTGATTTGGTTGCCGAAGGCTCTCAAATGCCGGAGCTGCTAAGTACTTAACTTGATTTCAATCTCAGATAATTTATGATTATATATTATATATTTATCCCCAATTTTTAACCAGGTTTAGAAGCATAGCTTTGATCGAGAAGAGGAGTAAAATAAAAATAAAAACGCTATGTACCGACTGTATTTCCAAATACGATTTGGTAGCTAAAGACAAATGGATGGAGATAGAAAAGGCCCTTATGACAGCTGGTGAAGGCTCCTTAGCTCCAAGCAAAATTAAGAGAAAGGAATGGATGACAAACGAAATTTTGTACCTCATGGAGGAAAGGCAAAGAAATAAAACCAACAAGACAAAATACAAATAAGTGAACCGTGAGATTAAGAAAAAAATTAGAGAAGCCAAAGAGAAGTGGGTTCTGGAAAACTGCAAGGAAATGGAAGAATATGAAAGAAAGTACGATAACTTTAACATGTATAAAAAGATCAAGGAAATAACAGATAAAAAAGTGAAACAAGCATCCATCGTAAAGGACAAAGAAGGTAAAATAATTACAGATTTAAATGAAAAACTGGCAAGATGAACAGAATACATTGAAGAACATTTTGCAGACGAAAGATCAGAAATAGCAGTGGCAGAACCTACCGACGACACAACATGGTCTGAAATCCTAAAAAGCGAGGTAGAATATGCTATAAGGAACACAAAAGGGGGTAAAGCTGCAGGACCAGATGAAATTCCTGTAGAATTGGTAAAACTTGTAGACGACGACACACTTGAAATAATGGTGAACCTCTTTAACACGATTTATAGAACAGGCGTCATACCAAAGAAATAGCTCTCCTCTACTTTTGTCACAATCCCGAAGACGAATAACACCAGAGAGTGTTTAGACCACAGAACTGTAGCATTGATGAGCCACACACTACAGGTATTTTGAAAATAATTCACAAAAGAATATTTAATAGGTTGGAGGAGGACATGAAACACACAGTTTGGATTCAGAAGTGGCATGGGAACACGGGAAGCTTTGTTTGGTCTGGGTGTGTTGATGCAGGGATGTTTGGATGTAGACCAAGACCTCTGCGTAGGTTTCATGGATTTTGAGGGGGTCTTCGATAAAGTCAGACACCAAGGGCTGTGTGAGATCCTGAGAAGCAAAAACGTCGACAGTCGCGACATTAACATCGTGTCCAGGTTGTGCTGGGGACAAACAGCAAAGGTCAAGGTTGATAATGAGTTGACCGAAGAGGTTGATTCGTCGGGGTGCGCGTCAGGGTTGTGTGCTTTCACCACTACTATTCAATATATATAGCAAAACAATATGTCAGGAAGCGCTCCTAAAGCAAAACATTGGTATGAACATTAACGGAGAGTTAATTAGCAATATGCGATACGCTGATGACACGCTAATAGTAACAGATAACCTAGCAAATTTACAGTATTTGATGGAAAACATCAACACTCATACCAATAAGTATGGTCTAAAACTGAACATCAAAAAGACTAAATTCATGATTTTTACAAAGAAGTTATACACCAATATGAATTTAACCATAAATAATCAGCCAGTTGAAAGAGTTACGTCCTACAAATATTTAGGGGTTTGTTTCACTGATACTAATGACCAGACAAGAGAAATCAAGAGGCGAATTGAGATAGCGAGAAAATCGTTTGTCAAAATGAAAAAGTTCCTATGCAGCCGGGACATAAATATAAACTTAAGAACGAGAATGTTAAGGTGCTATGTTTTCTCCGTTCTTCTGTACGGCATGGAAGCTTGGAATCTGAAAAAGATAAACATCAAAAACATTGAGTCATTCGAGATGTGGTGTTACAGAAAAATGTGGGGAATACCATGGACAGAAAGAGTATGGGAGTGGTATGGGTGCAGTTCAATACAGTTGTTCCGAGCTTTAGCCAACAAAGTTAAGATTGCTGTGATGGTAGCGAACCTACCCCGATCAATGCAGGCCAGTGTGAGACGCTGTATTCCCACTCTCTCTAGTAACTTTTCTTCGATCTGTATGGCTTGCTCGAGCCCCGAGTCCTCGCTCTGGGTTACATCCAGTTAGGTGACTCGGCGCTCGAGGGTGTGGGCCCCTATTACTCGTTTTTTTGGTTTTATTAGAATTTTTTGTGGCTTGCGCATATTAATACAATGCGATGCCAAAGGTGAGCGCATTGCTTATTTGATATAGCTACGATTACCTAGTCTCTATATATATTTACTGGTATTTGCTCTTTGGGTGCTTTGTGCTTCTATCTATGGTACACATCGTACCTTAATACCTATTGCAGGATCCGATTTGGGTGGTCTTCTAGCTCCGCAAATTTTGTTCTTAATCTTTTCTTCATCATATCCAGTATTCTTATTTGTTTTAAGTCTCTGAATAGGAACCATTCGGTGACTATCTGAACTTGTCTGCAGCTTCTCTTAAGCAGCTGTTTTGTGCTGCTTAGATCTTATTTTTTTACTTTGGCTTGTGTATCCCCATGCAAGAAATGCATATGTATATTGGTAGTATAATGCTGTTTATCAGTGTTAATTTTGATTTCATAGCTAATTTCCCTCTTCTTTCTGCCAGTCTTATTATTGCGGCTCTGGTTGCAAGTTTATTATAGCAAGGTAAAAATGTCATGTTTTTTTTTATTGGCTTTAGGATTAGACCATGCGGCCAGAAACAAAATAATAGTACATACATAAACATAATACATCTTATTTAAACTATCTAATTGGTAATCTAAGTTAAGGTTATCTAAGTCTGACCGACCTTTTTGTTAAGAATATATTATGTAATAAACACTTTGTTTTCAAAGTGAATTTTTGCTAAATTAATCTTAATAAAAATTTTGGGATAAGGACAAGGGTCACACTTTTCTCGTCCAAGGGTTTTTCTTTTTTCTTAATAATTATTGATTACCTATATACCCACCCCACACTGTAAGGCAGGCATGTAGGCAATCAAAAGGAAAGACATTTAATTTCATGTTTTATGTATTATACGGGGTGTCCCGAAAATATTGGTTATAAATTGTACCACACATTCTGTGGTTAAAAATAGTTCGATTGAACCTAACTTACCTTAGTGCAAATGTGCTCATAAAAAAAGTTACAGCCCTTTAAAGTTATAAAATGAAAATCGATTTTTTTCAATATATCGAAAACTATTAGAGATTTTTTATTGAAAATGGACATGTATCATTCATATGGCAGGAACATCTTAAAACAAAATTATAGTGAAATTTGTCCACCCCATAAAAATTTTATGGAGGTTTTTTCGGTATTTTTTCGATAAGCTAGTTTTTATCGAGATGCGGATTCTTTTTTAATATATTTACATAAAAATTTTATGGGGGTTTTGTTCTTTTGACCCTCCAAATATTTGTGTACGTTCCAATTAAACTATTATTGTGGTACCATTAGTTAAACACAGTGTTTTTAAAACTTTTTTGCCTCTTAGTCTTTTTTGACAAGTCAACTTTTATCGAGATGCGGCTTCTTTTTCAAAATATACTTAAAATGTAAATTACAAATAAATGTTTAGATTATTAACAGGTCTCTATAATCGTACTTAACCATTATACAAATATGTGGTGGATTCGACAACTATTCAAAATATGTCGATAAACACTAACTTATCAAAGAAGTACTAGGAGGCAAAAAAGTTTTAAAAACATTGAGTTTAACTAATGGTGCCACAATAATAATTTAATTGGAACGTACACAAAAGTTTGGGGAGGTTTAAAGGAACAAAACTCCCATACAAATTTTATGAGGTGCATAAATTTCACTTTAATTTTTTTTTAAGATGCTACTGCCATGAGAATGCCACATGTCCATTTTCAATAAAAAATATCTAAGAGTTTTCGATATATGAAAAAAAATCAATTTTCATTTTGCAACTTCAAAGGACTGTAACTTTTTTTGTGTGCACTATTGTATATAGGTAAGTGAGGTTCAATCAACCTATTTTTGACCCAAGAATCTGTGGTATAAAATTTATGACTAATCTTTTCCGGACACCCTATATATTAGTGAATCTTTGGTATATATTGGCAGCATATTTGTTAGTTTTAGTCACTTAAGAGTTGCGCAATTTTTGATTGGGGCAGGTGGTACCCAAAAAAGTCTCAGTGCACTATATGGGGTGGGGAAGGATCAAATGTCTTTAAAAATTGCGTTGCCTATTTAACACTTAGAGTCCCCCCTATACGGATTGTACAATTGTACTGTGAATCATACCGTCTCCGACCAGTAATTGCAATATCGTGAAATTCTATACAGCGGAGTTGTGGAAATGAGATTTTCCTCTTAAACTTCTGTGTTTCTTAATACAACTGTAATTAGAGCGCAAACTGTGCCAACAGGGCACTTTTTAATGAGGTTTACTCTTTTGTGGATGTATAATTATCCCGCTGTCGAATTTACCGCACAGGGAGTTAAAACTTTCGAAAGTTTTCCTGCAGCATTCATTTTACTCTTACTTTTATAATATACTTTAATTTTTTGTTGATGTTGGGAAAAAGCAGTGTTTATAGAAAGTAAAGTTTTCTGTAGAATTAAACAACTAAGTTAAAAAGTTTTGATTTCTTGAAGAAACGAAGTAAATTTATTGAAGTGCATAATTTTAAGTTAATAGTAGCGGATATACTTGCTTACTACAAAAATAACTTAGATTATACATTCTGACATTATTCATTCCAATAAACTTGGAAATAACTGTCAATGTGAAACAAAAGTAAAGAATACTGCCTGTACAATTAAATAACCTAAAATAACTGGAACAGATTCACTAAGAGATGGAAAACTCCTACACATCTAGATGTGTAGGAGTGTAAAATACACACATAAATAGATACGAAAAATTTTTAATTAGTATTACATAATTAGCGAGATTATTTCATTCAAAGAGATTCTCCCAAATAGAAACCTATAACATCGATAATTAGTCCAGAGAAATAAGGTTTTTCTCGTGACACATCCCCCTCCAGGCCGAAACCAAATTTGTTGAGTAGTATGGACATCTATATTATTAACCTATATGTTTCCTGCAGCCGATTTTGATGATATACATAGTTATAAACAAATGAAGATCGAAAAACGGTAAATTATCGCTTTTTTCGTCTATTACCAAAAAGTTAAGCACTTTAAACAAATTTGAGAGTAAGAAACTCATAAATCGTATAAAAAACTTCAATATGGCATTCGCTGAATATGTCTAACCTTATTGGTTGCTTAGAAAATTGCAAAATAAATCATAAATATTGAGTTTTTATAAATATTCGTAACTTAGGTAAAAATTAACTTAGAATCTTCTTATTACGCGGAATGCCGAGACTTCTTGTACTTAAATTATATTTTAAATTTCAAAGCAATTGGTCAAATAGTTTAAAAGTTATTTAATTTATTTTTCCCAAATTCATTTTGTTTTGCAACACTATAAGTCAGAAAATTATGAAGTTACAATAATACTTCGGACAGTTTATGAAAGAAGAACATTTATACTATTACCTTAATTAAAAATAAATGACAAAAAATAATTTTAAACAGTGTAAAATTATTTTGCAAAAACATGTCCATTTTTTGCTTACTTATAAACAATTAGAATAACTTTTTAACCGTTACCCGTAGAAAAATTATTTGTTCATATTTAGAAAGACTGAATTTTTATACACATTTAGAAAGAAAAACAACTGTTCTAGGACATTTAGGGACAAAGTTAGCCCCCCCCCCATTTTTTTAATTCACATGTTTTTGCAAAATTATTTTGCAATATCTATAATTATTTTTTGTCATTTTTTTTTAAATTAAATTAATACTGTAAATTTTCTTCTTTCATAAACTATCCAAAATATTACTGTAACTTCATCATTTTCTGACTTAGAGTGTTGCAAAAAAATTAATTTTGGATAAACAAATTAAATAAATTTTAAACTACTTGACCAATTGCTTTGGAATTTAGGGTGTAATTTAAGCACCATAAGTCTCAGCATTCCATGTAATAAGAAGGTTCTAAGTTAATTTTTACATAAGTTATGAATATTTATAAAAACTCAAAATTTATGATTTATTTGGCAATTTTCTAAGTAACCAATAAGGATAGACATATTCAGCGAACGCCATATTGAAGTTTTTTATACGGTTTATGAGTTTATTACCCTCAAATTTGTTTAAAATGCCCAATTTTTTAGTAAGAGACGAAAAAAGCGAAAATTTACCGTTTTTTGATCTTCATTTGTTTATAACTATGTATATCATCAAAATCGGCTGCAGGAAACATAAAGGTTATTATTATAGATGACCATATTACTCGAAAAATTTGGTTTCAGCCTGTAGGGGGATGTGTCACCAACACGATATTTTTTTTCCTTATTTCTCTGAACTAAATTTTCTACTGCACAAAATTACAGTAGGAATTTTTTTAAGTAGATTGTTTCTGTTTAGTTGCAACCAGTTTCCTAGTTTTGACGACTGTCACATTTAAGAAAATATCCATAACAAACTTCTACTTTTGCATCAAATGTCAAATTGTCACGAGAAGAACACAAATCGACAAATTCAGGGCCTCGATTTACTTCGGTAAGATTATTTTATGAATAAAACTCTAATATTTTTCGAACCCCGTGGGCTCTCGGGTCTATTGCCAGCCAACAAGTTTTCAAAAAAAATGTCGCATTATTGTCAGTTTATTCTCACTCTCTTGTGATATTAATGCCGATAATTTTTGATAATTTATCGTCGTAAAATATTTTACGTCAGCTGCCTTTCGTTGCTACGCGAATATACATTTACTGACAGTAACGAAAATAAATGTTTTACAACTTGTCACAGAGAGCAACAAGAAACGGGTTTAGCAAATATTGAGGCGAGGATATTAATAAAATATTAGTTAAAATGATTTAAAAAGACAGTTTTATTCATGAGATAATCTTACCGAATTACTCTAATGGAATTATCGATTTGTTTTGCCCTTGTGACACTTTGACATAATTTCAGTCCCCTTCAGGCCGTCAAATTAAAACTGTCAAAGTGTCACTCGGGATATAAATCGATAATTTCAGAGCTCTCGTGTAACTACTACTCTGATAACTAGCAGAGATACTAACATTATGTTTTGACTTAATAGGAAGCGATTAAAATCATATTTCCTCTTAGTCTCCCTTTACATTTGGCACTAACGCCCACAATGAAGACATATATGCCAACACGCACGATTGAAGAATTGTGCTGCTACGCCATATATTTGGCTTTTTAATTGGTCAAAGCAATAGCAATATACTTGGTTATTTATTTTTGAATATTTCATAAAATGCTGAAGACGTGAATGGGTACTATTAATTCGTTTTTATTTATGACTATCAAAGTAGATGATACCTTTCTACGCTAACCACTTGAAGTTGGAAATAAACAGGACACATTCGTTAGCCGTTCCGTGTTCGAATTTGTATCAGACCGAGTGTCTGACTAAGCAGAGATTCAAATACGGGCGGTTGATAAGTTTGGATCCTAAGTTATACAGGGTGTTTCATTAATAATTGTCCATATAGTAACTGGAGAAACCTTAGCACAAAATACGAAGATTTAACCTAAAACACTTAAATAGAATGTGGTTCCTTACTGAGTTACAGGGTGTTTTATCTAAAAATTTAAAAACTATTTTTTCTCAAAATTTTAAAACTATTCGACGTATCCTTTTCATACTTGGCAGGAACTATAGGTACTGTATAAACTACTAAATTATGTTAAAAAAACGTTTCTGGCTGTTACCAGAGGCGTACGACGGGGGAAAGTGAATGGTTTACCCTTTCCAAATTCTACGTCACTGGCGAAATTACTATTTTAGTTTAATTTTTCGATTCTCCAATATTTTCTATTTTCCAATATTAAAAATGAAACGACACGGTTTATTTGATTAATGTAGTGTGTCGCTTCATTTTTAATTTCAAATATCTCGAAAACTAATCATTTTATCGTTACGAATGGAGAGTATATTATTTACGTAAAAAGTATTGGAAAATCAAAAAATTACACTAAAATATCAATTTCGTCAGTGGCGTAGCATTTTGAAAGGGTCAAACAGCCACTATCCCTGTCGTACGCCTCTGGTAGTAGCTAGAAACGTTTATTTATCTTAATTTAGTAGAGTGTACAGTACCTACACTTTCTGCCAAGTATGATAAGGATACGCCAAATAGTTTTAAAGTACTGGCTACAAATAATTTTTAAATTTTAATCATATGAATCATATCATAAATTAATCAAAATAACTGTGCCGTTTCATATTTAACTTCAAATATCTCGAAAACTAATGGCTTTATCATTACCAATGAAGAGTATATTATTTACCTAGAAAATATTGAAAAATATAAAAATGGCACTAAAATAGTAATTCCTCCAGTGACGTAGAATTTGAGAAGGATCAACCATTCACTATCCCCTGTCGTACGCCTCTGGTAGTAGCTAGAAACGTTTGTGTATCATAATTTAGTAGGGTGTATAATAGTCGCACTTTCTGCCAAGTATTAAAAGAGTATGTTGAATAGTTTTAAAATGCTGAGCAAACATAATTTTTAAATTTTTAGATAAAACACCCTGTAACTCAGTAAGGAACCACATTTTATTTAAGTGTTTTAGGTTAAATCTTCGTATGTTGTGCTAAGGTTTCTCCATTTACTATATGGACAATTATTATTGAAACACCCTGTATATTTTATGTTTTGTTTTCTTGCTGGAAACAATCAACCTATTAAATTCATTACAGTAAATAGAGTGCCCTTCATTCGATGGGCTCGATAGGCTATCCCTCCTACATATAAAAAATATCCATGTGATTCAACAAAATTGTGAGTCACAAAGTTGGAGCCATTCAAATATGCCTAATTCAATATTCTACTTTATATTTCCGAATACAGGACTCTTCTTCTTCTACATCTTCTTCTTATTATTATTATTCTTCTTCTTCTACTACTTCTTCTTCTTATTTTTCATCTTCTTCTTCTTCTGGTTCCCATCCTATTCCGTTGGAAATCCTATTGGCAATCATAACCCTGCGGCTCGAAACAGTGCTGACTCTAAGAAACAGTTTCAACATATGGCTCATTAGGCTGATTGGTCGATATTCTTCGTACTTTTTTGCCCACTGTTTTTTAGATATCGCTCTGAATTATGATTCTAGAAAGTTATCAGGGATTATTCCTGTACTGTATATTTTATTGAAGACATCTGTGATCCAGTGTATTCCTTCTTCTTCCAACGTTTTAAAATTCAGTATCAGGCCCTACAGCTTTCCTGTTTTTCATCCATTTTGTTGCTTCTTCTACCTCGGATTTAAGTATGCTCGGGCCTATCATCTTCTCTGAAAATGGATGCCTGTAATCCGTTCTTTGATCTTGACAAAGTGTCACCAAATATTTGTCCTACATCTCTTGGATATCAATAATTAATTTTTAATTGGCGTCTATGAGCTTCATTTTTGTTCGCTTTTTAAGAGTAAAATATTACAAGATTACAAGATTACAGCGATTTTAATATCATATTATACAGGGTGTCCCGAAAAGATTGGTCATAAATTATACCACAGATTCTGGGGTCAAAAATAGGTTGATTAAACCTCACTTACCTATATACACTAGTGCACACAAAAAAGTTACAGCCCTTTGAAGTTACAAAATGAAAATCGATTTTTTTTAATATATCGAAAACTCCTAGAGGTTTTTTTATTGAAAATGGACATGAGGAATCTTTATCGTAGCAACATCTTAAAAAAAATTATAGTGAAATTTGTGTACCCCATAAAAATTTTATGGGGGTTTTGTTGCCTTAAACCCCCCCAAACTTTTATGTACGTTCCAATTAAATTATTATTGTGGCACCATTAGTTAAACACAATATTTTTAAAACTTTTTTGCCTCTTAGTACTTTTTTGATAATCCAGTGTTTATCGAGATATTTTGAATATTTGTCGAATCCACCACCTATTTGTATATGGTTAAGTATGATTATAGACACCTGTTAATAATCTGAAAATTTATTTATAACTTAAATTTTTTTGGTATATTTTGAAAAAGAAGCCATATCTCGATAAAAGTTAACTTATCAAAAAAAGAATAAGAGACAAAAAAGTTTTAAAAATACTGTGTTTAACTAATGGTACCACAATAATAGTTTAATTGGAACGTACACAAACATTTGGGGGGTTTAAACAAACAAAACCCTCATAAATTTTTTATGTAAATATAGTAAAAAAGTAGCCGCATCTCGATAAAAACTGGCTGATCGAAAAAATACTAAGAGGCAAAAAAGTTTTAAAAACGTTGTGTTCAACTAAAAGTACCACAATAATGAATTAATTGGAACGTACACAAAAGTTTGGGGGGGTTCAAGGGAACAAAATCCCCATAAATTTTTTATGGGGTGGACACATTTCACTATAATTTGGTTTTAAGGTGGGCCTGTCATAAGAATGATACACGCCCGTTTTCAATAAAAAATCTTTGAGAGTTTTCGATATATTGAAAAAAATCGATTTTCATTTTGTAACTTCAAAGGGCTGTAACTTTTTTTATGAGCACATTTGTACTAAGGTAAGTTAGGTTCAACCGAACTATTTTTGACCCCAGAATGTGTGGTATAATTTATGACCATTCTTTTCGGGACACCCTGTATATTATTCGCAGTCTTTACGTACCGGGTGTTCCAATAAGAATGGCTCTCGGCCATATCTCAGGAACCGTTTATAGTAGAGCTTTGAAATAAAAAATTTTATAACAAAAGTTGCCTCAGGAAAAGCCTGGAAATTATTTTCATAATTGTGGGACCACCGCTAGAGGGCGTAATTGAATATCAAAAATTAAAAAATCTAAATTTTACAAAATTTTCCTAATGAAGGAGCACTGGAAATCCGATCGTCGTATTCTTCATAAAACTCTACGCATATTTGATTTGGCAAGTTTAACTCTACCTTTGCAAATAAGAGGTGGGGTGAGTGGGAACCTTGTTATGAAAAACTGGCTGTGAGTCCGGTTGTGCTTAATCAAATTTTGCAAACTTGGTCTTGTTAAAGACAGATCTTTTGCGTAAATGTAAAAGTTATGATTTCGAACCAACTTACTGAGTAATATGCCAGCTAGAAGGCGTTATTTAATTTTTTTCAGAAATCTAGTGTTCCTTGGAAAATATTGAATACAAACATGCATTTTTAATACCATATTAAAAAATTAGACGAAATTAGCAACAGAATAGCGAAAACCGCATGTTAATACCTTTTTTCTATCTCAAGATATCTCACAAAACGTGTCAATTTAAAAACATAACTGCTACTGTCACCGGTAAACGAAATTCATTAAAAGTAGTGTGCTATGGAAACAACAAAGAAACATTTTCCAGCTGTCAACGTATATTAGGTCTTTTTAACGCTTCTCATTTGTTTCGAGCCTCGTTCATATCTCGTATATTCTCGCATATGACAGAGGCTCGAAACAAATGAAAAGCGTTGAAAAGCCCTATTACAAAGAAATAAAAAGAACTATTTGGTGATGACATAAACGTTCAAATTTTTGCCCATCATTTTCGTTGCAAACATTTACTCTTTCAAGGGTAGATTGAACAGCAGTCTCAATTTATGCTCTCGATATGCTTTGAATGGCGTTTAGTATTCTCTGGATAATGTATTCTAGAGTAGTGTATGATAAGCAACAATTTGAATATTTAGGTCGTCACTAAGTAGTTCTTTTTGTTCTGTGTTATATTTAATTTTAATAGTATTGTTTCTCTTTATATTGTTGTTTTAATTAATTATATTTTTATACGTTGACATCTGGAAAATATTATTTTGTTTTTTTCCACAGCACACTACTTTTCATTAACTTAGTTTACCGGTGATAGTAACAGTTATGTATAAAATTTACACGTTTCTCGAGATATCTTGAGATAGAAAAAAGGTATCGACATGCGGTTTTCGCTATTCTATTGCTAATTTAATCTAATTTTATAAAGTATGGTTAAAAATGCATACTTGTATTTAATATTTTCCAAAGAAACCTAGATTTCTGAAAAAAATTAAATAACGCCTCCCAGCTGGCTTATTATTTATTAGAATGGTTCAAAATTATCACGCTTACATTGAAGAAAAAGATCTGTCTTCAACAAGACCCAGTTTTCAAAATTTGATTTAGCAGAACCGGACTTACAGCCATTTTTTCATAACAAGGATCCCACTAACCCCCACCTCTTATTTGCAAAGGTAGAGTTAAACTTATTAAATAAAATATGCGCAGAATTTGATGAAGAATATAATAATCGGATTTCCAGTGTCCCTTCATTAGGAAAATTTTGTAAAATTTAGATTTTTTTATTTTTGATATTCAATTACGCCCTCTAGCGGTGGACCCACAATTATGAAAATAATTTCCCGGCTTTTCCTGAGGCAACTTTTGTTATAAAATTTTTTATTTCAAAGCTCTACTATAAACGGTTCCTGAGATATGGCCGAGAGCCATTCTTATTGGGACACCCGGTACATAAAGAAAATATTGCAGCAATCACAACCACCAAAGTAGGAAGAAACATAAACCAAGGAACGTAATGATGTAGCACCTCATTACGTCACTTTTCAGCGAAGTAGTCCCTTGTCGTTAAAGTGAAATACTCAAAAAGCTCTACGGCTCAATGTCGCATTACAAAAAGCCAGTTTCATGACGTGAAAAAATCCGCTTCTTGTTGACATTACACCTGAAACAACCGGAACACAAATAACGCCCCTTCCACTGCCACTGCCAACGCTGGAAACGACAAGTTCATTAGTGTTTTATATTCGGAGCTGAGGGTGATTTGATATTAGTCCGTGTTGTAAGGCCGATCCCGTATGCAAAATTTTCTCATTCGGTATCTTTACGGATCTTTCCCTTGCCGTTTCTCCATTATTGAGGATCGTGATTTCTTCCAATATTCCTAACAATTTATTTTGATAGGTCTCTATCTTCAGCTGCTCAAAGAGCTTCACAGAATAAGTTTACAGCTGAATTCTTAATTTGGTCGGACTATCTAGTTGGTGATCGTTCTCTTGATCTTCTGCCCGGAACGTTTCCTGAAACAGTTAATCTCTTCAAACTATCGTCAACTCTGCGAACCACGTGAACCAAGAATTGCAGAATTCGTTGCAGACATATTGTGGACAGCCTTTTTTTAATTTCGAGTTGGTTTAGAACGGAAACGTTTGTCCTATGAGCTGTCCAAGGTATGGGCAGCATTCTTCTCTAGCACCACATCTCAGACACATCAATTTTTTGGCGCTCGCGTGCGCGGATTATCCAAGTCTCTGTCCTATATAGAAATATTGAGAATACAAGGGCATTCGCCAGTCTCATCTTAATATTTTGAGAGATAGATCTGTCTTTTCAAACTTTAGTTAGGAGACTCATCGCATTTTTTGCCATACCAATACGTCTCCGAACTTCTGCTTCACAGTTACCATCGTTAGTTATACTAGACCCGAGATAGACAAAGCTGTTTGCTATCTGGTATTCCAGTAATATCTTAGTGTTGAATAGTGTCGAATCTGTCGACCACCCTTATCTTTGTCTCAGCTTTAGTGATTTTCAGACCAACTTTATTGCTTTCGTACTCTACTCTTCGCAGGATATCATATATTTATTTCTTGCCCATTTGCTGCAATAAGTGTAGTGTCATCAGAAAATCTTAAATTGAAGATTTTCCTACCAGCTACTGTTACTCCACCGGCCCATCCTTCTAAAGCCGTGTTCACCATAAATGATGAATAAGTCAGGTGAGAACACGCATCCTTGTCTAACATCTCTCTCGGTATTGAATTGGTTTGAGAACTTCTGATCTAGTCGTACTGTTGCTATATGGTCCTTTTTAGGACCACTTGACCAAAGAACTCGGACCAAGCATACGAGTTTGCCATTTTAACATAGAAGGCATAAGCAGGGCAAAATGTCAAATCCTGCACAGACTTTTAAAAGATAACGAAGTTGACCTAGTAGCACTTCAGGAAACGCACACAGAAAACGAAGGTCAACTAAGCTCAAGAGGAAAAATCCCCGGCTATGATCTTTTGGGCGCTACCTACGATAGAGCTTACGGAGTGGCAACATATGTCCGTTCAAAAATAGAAAATGCAGCATTAATCGCCACTTCTACCGAGAACAACATCCACGAGGTAACTGTGAAAATAGGCAATGTCATAATAGCTAACATAATATACAAACCTCCTGCTATTACCTGGCCTGTCCAAGTTCTTAATCCCTATGAACACCCAGCCATATACGTAGGGGATTTCAAGAGCCACCATGAGATGTGGAAATACTCAGACACTGACAGAAATGGCACGTCCCTTGTGGAATGGGCAGAGGAACATGGTGCCCACCTTCTATTCGACGCCAAAGATAGAGGCACTTTCAGATCTGCGGCCTGGAGGAGAGAATATAATCCTGATCTCTGTTTTGTTACCATTGACAACAAAGGCCAACCGCTAGCGGCATCACGAAGGGTTATGCCTGACTTTCCACATAGTCAACATCGCCCCGTCCTAATCAAGATCGGTATCAGCATTCCGATTATAAGATCGTTCCCACGCCCCAGATGGAACTTCAAGAAAGCTAACTGGTCTGCTTTCACCAGTAACCTTGACAAATGCCTAGGATGGATTTCACCAAAGAGCCAGAACTACGGGAGACTAACAGGAGCAATAATCACCTCAGCAAAAGCGACAATCCCTAGAGGATACCGCAAAGAATATATCCCTGGTTGGACAGAACAGAGCGAAAAACTGTATGAAGAATATTGCGAAGATGGAAAGCAGGAGATTGCAGACGAACTACTCCACAGCATTGATGCTGCCAGGCGTGAAAAATGGACCCAGACAGTAGAACACCTAGACTTTCAGAAGTCAACTCCAGACCAAATAGCTACGCACATAGTGTCAACCTCTAGGGCACCTCAAAATCGTTTACATACACCTCAAAACCATAAAATCTAGTCTTGCACACTCAACAGAATATTCCAACCCATTTACGCATGAAGAAATATCGCAAGCCCTAAATGAAATGAAAGCAGGAAAAGCGCCGGGTTTCGACGCCATTCACGCTGAGTTCCTCAAACATAGCGGCAGATGGCAATGGCTCGCAAAATTCTTTTCTGACATCCTTCAAACGGGAAACGTCCCCCACCAACTCAAAAATGCAAAAATCGTCGCCATTTTAAAACCAGGGAAAAGTAATAATTCACCGAAAAACTACCGCCCCATCGCACTCTTAAGTATGGTGTACCAATTGTTCGAAAGACTGTTGTATAATAGAATCAGCAAAACCATATTTTAACACTTACCAGTGGAACAGGCAGGATTTCGGCCAAACCGGAGCTGCACAGACCAGGTACTCGCCCTAACCAATTATGTGGAATCAAACTTTCAAAAGCAATTAAAAACAACCGCTGTCTTCATCGATCTATCTGCTGCTTACGACACTGTGTGGCGACAAGGGGCAATATATAAATTAATCCGAATAATCCCATGCAGAAAGACCACTGAGGTTATTAACGCCATGCTATCCAACAGATGTTTTAAAGTTATATTGGGAGACAAGACTAGTACCCAAAGAAAACTGAATAATGGACTTCCACAAGGATCCGTGCTGGCTCCCATGCTTTTCAGCCTCTACATAGCAGACGTGCCAGAAACCACATCAAAAAAGTTTGGATACGCAGACGACTGGACGCTTGCCGCAAGTCATAAAGAATTCGAGGTCACTGAACGCATTCTAACAAACGATTTAAATGCCCTAGGGAATTATTTCTGCAAATGGAGATTGCAACCCAATCCAACTAAGACAGAAGTGTTCTGCTTCCATTTGAACAACAAGATGGCCAACTATCAACCTCAAATCCATTTTGAGGACAGACTCCTTAACTATAATAAACACCCAAAATACTTAGGTGTTACACTTGACAGAACGCTAAACTTTAAAGAGCATCTTACTAAGACTGCTGCAAAACTCCGAACTCGTAACAACATCCTGCAAAAGCTCTGCGGCACTACATGGGGCTCCTCAGCACCCACACTTAGATCGACAGCATTAGGACTGGTATACCCCGTAGCGGAATACTGTGCACCAGTATGGATAAACAGTCCACATACTCACCGTGTTGATGTCCAACTCAACCAAGCCATGCGAACTATATCGGGCACAATCAAGGCCACGCCCACTTACTAGTTACCAGCTTTGAGTCATATAGCTCCACCACCCATCCGCCGGGAACATGCCCTTGTCAGAGAATTTACAAAAATCAATACTGATCCTGAGCTCCGCTCCCATGTCGGAACTTCCGCCAGAGACATAAATAGGCTCCGTTCAAGACACCCGCCTCTAAAAACAGCAAAATGGCCAGTAGATCAAAACTTTAATGTAACTGAACGGTGGAGAGAACAATGGGAGAATAACGCTGCACCAGCTAACTGGAACATGCCATGTATTACAAGCAAACCTGAGGGCTTCAACCAACCGAGACGAATTTGGACCACACTCAATAGAATAAGGACGAACTGTGGCAGATGTTCCGACTCACTTTTCAGATAAGGAAAAATACAATCACCAAATTGCGACTGCGGCGCCGAAAGGCAAACAGTAAAACACATGGTAGAGGAATGCCCGATTAGATCCTATAACGGCAACCCTTCGGATTTCCTGGTTGCTACAAAAGAGTCAATCGAATATATTTATAATCTAGATGTTTGTTTGTAGAATATTTTTGTATTTACTGTTGTTTGTAATTTATATATATGTATATATATGAACCTGTGATGTAGCCATACGCTAATAAATATATTGGACTAATACAGATTTATAGTAAGTGTCACCAAGTGCCCATTTCTATTATAATGGACCACAGATTTATCCAGCTTACACAATCAAATCAATCCTTGCCAATTCCTGTTAAAAAATGTCCCCTTTAACCCTTTGGGTACATTTGACGAGTGAGACTCGTCATCGATATGAATAACCAAAGTTATAGATGACGAATCTGACTCGTCATTGGAATTGAACATAATATGCGTGGTGTTTTTCTTGCAGTAATGTGCACATGTGTTGAGGCAATTCCATAACACGACAGGTGGTCGCGTAACAATTGACGCACGAATATATGTAAATTTTGTTTTAAAACGTTTACATTTTTATTTTTTTATTTTTCGTTAACTTTACCCTAAAATGGCGAAAAAATTTATAGTTTATAAAAATAATAAGGAGAATGATCTTGAGCAATCGGATGTAGAATTTATTAGTGATTACAGTTATTTGGGAAACAAATATGATAGTGACAGTGGCAGAAACATAAATCAAATAAAAATTCAAAAAAATCGGAGCTTAAGGGAGTTTAAACAAACACAAGGGTGCCGAGCGGAATTTTTGGGCAGCATTTTTTTTAAACAATTTTTTTAAACAAATTCAAAAGATCATCTTTTTTGTTTCGAAAAATATTTTTTAGGTTTTTATTTGATTTTCATTTGAAAGGCGTTTATTTACGATTAATGTTTTAAGGATCCACGTTTCAAATGCACAGAGAAGAGTCGACTATCGTAGAGCTTTTTGATAAACGTAGTCGGATTTCGAGTTTTATTTGAGAATCACATAGCAGTTTTTTAGTTTTTCGAACGATTTTCTGACCTTGTTTATGCTCTATTTTAACCAACTTGATGACTTGGAATTTGCAGATGATATATGCCTTTTAACAGAAAAAAGACAACACATGCAACGCAAAACTGGAAAGTAGCAAAGGCAGGCAAAAAGAAGTTCGGATTTAACATAAACATCAGAAAAGCTAAGATAATTAAAATCAATACACCAAGAGAAATGGGAATATCATTGGCAGGCACGGAATTAGAAACGGTAGAGAAATTTAACTACTTGGGCAGTATTTTGAACAACAAGGGAGGGACGGTGGAGTACGTAAAACGGAGAATAGGAATAGCTCAAAACGCATTAAATATGCTAAGAAAAATGTGGTAATCACGTCAGATGACAAGTAAAACCAATATACGATTATTCAACAGCAACGTGAAGAATATGCTACTATAGGAGCAGAAACTTGGAAAGTGTCAAGAAAATGTATGGGACTGATGCAGGTGTTCATAAATAAACGCCTAAGGAAGATTCCTAATATTTACTGACCAAGCCGCATATCAAACCAAGAGTTATGGACGAGAACTAACCAGGAACCTATGTCTAAGACAATATACAAAACGAAATGCAGTTGGATGGGGCACACACTAAGAAGACCTAACACAGACATACACTCAACGAGAAAGGTACGTAATATTAATAAAAATGTTAGTTCAGACAACAAAAGCAATACTTAAAATTTGTCCAATTCTTGGTTTTATTGGAACAACAAAGCGATGTTCATCAATTCATTATGTTCGTTAGTTGATCCAATGCATTACGTTTATTGAATGGATGAACATCCATTTATTAATATTACGAACACTGTTCACTGAGCCAACGAACACAATTCATTGAAAAAACAACGTCGTTAACTGACCGACGAATACTATTCGTTGTGTCAATAACGTGTTTTTTCTCCTTACGTATTTCGTTTATTTCTACAATTATTTCCGTTTATTCTTACAATTAATTTCGTTCATTACCACATTAAATACGGTTATTCTTACAAGCAATTCTATTCATCCCTACAATCAGATTCCTTCATTCCTACTATGAACGTTCCTACTATTTTATATTGATAATTACTGATTGCATTAGGTCAATGTATGATATTAATTGATTAGTAATAATTTTGCAAATCCCCTTTTTTGTCCTAAACCTAATGGACTTTGCACTGTGTGATTTCTCACATGCTTTCACTTATACAGCGCTGGAAAAAGTGTTGCCCTCTTATTTACTTATTCATTTTTAGCACATAAGCAAAACGCTCGAACAGGTCGATTTTTAAAATAATCAACGTATATTATAACATCAATGTTTCGAAATTTACGCGATCCCTCTTCAGGTGACAGCCATAACTTTGGTATTTTTTAATGGGAAAGTACATCATGTGATAGCTCATTTAAAAGCGTTTGAAATAGTGATTCCAAAAATGTATCCTTTTGTAGAGCGTAGGTGCAAAATTTCGATCGAATTCTTTTTAAACGCATTTATTTTTTTTTGGAATCCTGAGAAAACTAATAAATATTTTTGAAAAATTTAAACGCAGAATAAAAGATTACATTATTACCGAGGGCCGAAAGTCCCTTAGAATAAACAAAAAGTTTCTTTTGAATGGTATATTTCAAATTAAAAATCATACAAAATTTTCTTTTTCACCCCTGTGACTTATTAAAATAATCATTATAGAAATTCTCAGGGACTTCAGACCCTGGATAATACTGCAATATTTTATTCTGCGTTTAAGTTTTTCAAAAATACTAATTAGTTTTCTCAGGATTCGAAAAAAATTAATACGATAATAGACACACGAAAACTTCCTTCCAGTACGGACTACACTTGGAACGAAATGAAATTATTCGGCACTTCGGCAGAGGTAACAGCATTGTTTAACAGAGAACGATAAGGATAACAGCATTTCAAATGGTCAAGCAAAATATTTATTGTTTCAACAACTTCCTTTATTGTTACCATGAACGCACTGATTGTGGTTATTAAACGCAGTAGTAGATTGATTAATGCATTTGTTGTCACAACAATCAGTTTACATCTATGGACTAATCAAATATTACTCTATATTAACAACATTTTTACATTGATTTAATGAAATTTGTACGTTGCCACGATAAACCAAGGTAAATACTTATCATCTACAAAATCAAGAAAGTGGATTGCTGCCATAATTACCATTATTTATTAAATATACGAAAGTAACTTATTGTCTAAATAAATTGAGTGTTATTGATTAATGTACTCTAGTTATTTTCACAATTATTATTCAGTCATTGTGACAATAACCAAATACATTGATCAATGTCTAAAAGTTCGTTGAAACAAAAAATTAAATTGTTGTTACAACGAAAGACTATTCAATAATCACTGCTAATCAATATTACGAACTAAATTTTTTTGAATGTAGCGAGGCAAGACCTAGATTACACACTACATGGAAAGAGAAGACCAGGTAGACCCGTAAAAACGTGGAAAAGAAGTGTCGAGACAGAAATTAATGTAATTGGGAAAACCTGGGTAGAAATAAAGATAAGTGCAAAGGATAGGAGAGAATGGGGGCAGACAGTTGATGCCCTATGCTCCGCGTGGAGTAAAGAGGAATAAGTAAGTAAGTCAGTATATTCTCGATCTTATTTCTAGCTCAGGATTTAGGGTGCTCTATCAATCCAACACCACAGGTACTTAAATTTATTGACCTGTTCTAAAATGGGCCCGTTTATTGTGCAAGTTTGAGGTACATTCTGGTTTTTCCGGTACTCTTCAAATTTGTTTAAACACATATTGAACAGGAATCCGCAAAGAAACCGAATCGGAAATATTCTCATACGCCAGCGGCCTCATACTACGGACTACATATTGTTTTATATTCGGAGCTGAGGGTGATTTGATACGAATAATGCTAAATTTGTACTTTTACATTGTTCCGTCTGACTGAAAAATAAATGAGTTTCAGCTAATTGGGAATATAGAAAAAATAATAATTTGGTAATTTCAAAATAAAACTAGAACCTAAATATAAATCACAAAATAAGTATTTTTGTATTTAAAAAAAGTTAATATTAATTTAGCAATATGCATATCCACAAAAATAAACAATCCATTGTATCTCTTTTCTAGTCTGGATCCCGCTTAGCAAAAAAAGTTGATTAATAGCAAGCTGAAAAATTGTTAATAGCTTAACATTGTCTAGTTGGACAAACTTTGATGTATGGGAGCACTGGAAGAGGGGAAATTTTAATCGTGGAACGTGATTTTAATTGGGGAACTGTGGAATTAGGTATCATCATGACTTGTTTTTAACTTTATTCAATAGCGAACTTTACTTAATATTATAAAAAAAAATTGTCCGACAAATATATCGGGCGTTTTAATAAGTCCGACACGTAGAATATTTCAAATGACAGGAATTATGTTGGTGATAAATTGCAGTCTGATTTTTACATGAGAGTTTAATAAAAGGGTAACAAATCAATTGGGAGTTCTGTCCGACAAAATATATGGAAAGCTTTCGTACTCTGACGTGCGAAACCTGTAACCTGTTCCACAATTAAAACTTCCCCTGTTCCAGTGTTCCCATACATCAAAGTTTGTCCGACTAGACACCGTTAAACCATTAACATATTTTCAGCTTGCTATTAATCAACTTTTTTTTGGTACACGGGATCCAGGCTTATTCATTTATATATTGTATTTTGTAAAGAGACATAAGGAATTGGTGAGTTTGGACTGGAAAATAGAAACGAGACAGGAAACAGATTGAAGGAATTCGTTTAAGCATTTGATATTCTTATAAGAAATACCTTTTTTCAATTGCCAGCTAGTAAACATACGTTGATGTGTTGAAACACAAAAAGTTAACAATAATTCTAAAGAAAAGGGTGTTCAACAGTTGTATTCTACCAGTTATGACCTATGGAAAGGAGACCATGACACTTACAGAGGTATTAGCCAATATACAGTGTGTTTGGTAAAGAATGGGCCATAGCTTAACCTCAGATTCATGAGGTTAAAATAGGTCGATTTAAGCTAACTTACCTTAGTACAAAAGTTGATAATAACCGAAATACAGGGTGTCAAAGTTAAACTTTTTTTTATTTTTGAATATTTCCTGATAGGCATGGAACAATAACACAAAATTTGGTAAGTGGTGCTAGTATCGTACAGTCTACTAAATTGTGTTAAACAAACGTTTCTGGCTGCTACCAGAGGCGTACGACGGGGGAACGTAAATGGTTGACCGTTCCCAAATCCTATGCCAATGGCGGAATTTCTATTTTAGTACAATTTTTTGATTCTCCAATACTATTTATGTAAAAAACATTAGTAACGATAACGCCATTAGTTTTCGAGATAATTGAAGCTAAAAACGAAGGAGCATAATATATTAATCAAAATAAGTGTGCCTTTTCATTTTTAACTTCAAATTTTTCGAAAACTAATGACTATATCGTTAAGAATAAGGAGTATATTATTTGCTTAGAAAGTATTGACGAATCTAAAAATTATGCTAAAATAGCAGTTTCATCAGTGACGTAGAATTTGGGAAGGGTCAACCATCCACTTTCCCGTGTCGTACGCCTCTGGTAGTAGCCAGAAACGATTATTTAGCATAATTTAGTAGGGTGTACAAATGCCTACACTTTCTGCCATATATTACACGGATAGGTCAAATTATTTTAAAGCATCTTTTTTAAATAATTTATTCTTTATTTAAAGCTTTAAGAAATATGTGTGCCCGGTACTATAAAACTATTTGACATATACTTATGGTACTTGGCAGAAAGTGTAGGTACTGTACACCCTACTTAATTATGTTAAATAATCGTTTGTGGTTAATACCAGAAGCGTACGACAGGGGAAAGTGAAGGTTGGCCCTTCCTAAATTCTACTCCACTAATAAAACTACTATTTTAGCATAATTTTTAGATTCTCCAATACTTTCTATGCAAATAATATACTCCTCATTCGTAACGATACAGTCATTAGTTTTCAAGATATTTGAAGTTAAAAATGAAAAGGCACACTTATTTTGAATAATGTATTTTGGTCCTTCGTTTTTAGCTTCAAATATCTCGAAAACTAATGGTTTTATCGTTACGAAGGAAGAGTATGTTATCTATATAGAAAGTATTGGAGAATCAAAAAATTGCACTAAAATAGAAATTCCGTCAGTGGCGTAGAATTTGGGAAGGGTCATTCATTAACGTTCCCCCGTCGTACACCTCTGGTAGTAGCCAGAAACTTTTAACATAATTTAGTAGGGTGTATAGTACCAGCTCCACTTACAAAATTTCGTGTTGTTGTCCCATGCCTGTCAGGAAAAATTCAAAAATAAATAAAGTAAAAGTTTAATTTTGACACCCTGTATTTCGGTTATTATCAACTTTTGTACTAAGGTAAGTTAGCTTAAATCGACCTATTTTAACATCAGGAATCTAGGGTAAAGCTATGGCCCATTTTTTAATAAACACCCTGTATTGAGGACGACACAGAGGGCGATCAAACGAGCTGTGTTAGGAGTATCTCTGAGGAAATATAAACGAAATGAGAACGTGTGAAACAGGACGAAGGTGAAAGATGTAATTGGATGAATTACGAAAATGAAATGAAAGTGGGTAGGAAACGTGGCACGACAAAACATCGAAAGGTGGACGAGAAATATTCTACGTTGGAGACTACGCGACCAATGGATCAAAGTATTTTGTAGCTGATGCTCTTCTGGAAAGTAGATTAGCTCTTTCAGTTTCATATATTTCTCGATGACCTCGATATCAACGTAACATATCAATATAAGGCTGCCAGCCAGTCTACCGAAGTTGTGTTGGCATTTGTTACATCCGCATTACATGCCCTACTCTACGTACCCACCTCAGACCTCCTATCTGTTAACCTTGAAATTACAATAACATATGAGTGTTTATGATTGTAAATACATAGACTGTCCAAGTATGTAGTACGTTCTTTAACGTAAAATATTGCAAAACCTCTAAATTTTAAAGAACTGCTTGGATTGACATGAAATTTGGCCCACACATAGCTAACAAGTCAAAGAAAAGAAGTGATATTGTGCCGATATGTGCTTTTTCTCTGGGGGTGCGTTTCACCCCTTCTCGGGAGTGAAAAGGTATACGTCCAAAATAAGTGCGGAAGCGAATAAACTGACTAATTTTAAGTAACTTTTGTTCTATAGATTTTTTCATTGAGTCAATAGTTTTTGAGTTATTTGCGAGCGAATATGCTCACTTTTTAACAAAATAAACACCTTTTTAGACGGTTTTTCGCAAATAATTCAAAAACTAAGTATTTTGTCAAAAAAAATACTTAGGAAGAGTATGGCTTGTAAAAAAGTAAAAAAATTGGTATCTAAATTAGATCTCTAGACATAGTAAAAGCAGAGTTATACCTATTGAAAAATGGGTTCATATTTGTCAAATTCCAAATCGAATATTTCAACGTGAAATAAACAAAAAATGAAGCACTTTTTGGGGAAAACTTATAACTTAAACTTAAAGCGTTTAAAAAAGCTTTATTTTTGTTATATAAAAACATTTTTAGCATCAAAAATAAACAAGTTACTCTCAAAATAAAGTTGGTCCCTTATTTTTTGGTAAAAAAATCGGGAAAATCACCCCCTAATTAGCATCTCAAATGAACTTAACCGTTACCACAAGTTTCTTTACTCGTTTATGTATTATCTATATGATCTGTGAGTTTCTTCCGTTCAAAGTCCTTATTTTTGAAAGGGCTGTGTTTAAAAAGCCTTGCACGGGTCACTAATCACGAGTGTATGCACATTTTGAACAGCCATATCTTAACCAATTTTTCTCTTACAGAAAAACAAAAATGTACAGAACATTTAGAAAAGAAAATCTGACTCTTTGTACTGTTTGAGATTTTTGGTATTTCGAATAATTTTTAAGTTATTTTGAAAAAAACCTTTTTTTTCAAAATAAAAAATATTAAAAATTTTACTATAATACCATTTTTTTTTTCAAAAATAAGCACTTTAAATCGATGAAACTTACAGATCATATAAACACAATATAAATAAAACAACTGGTGAAGCGGTAACGATGAATTTCATTTGCTAATAATGAAGTTGCTAATAAGGAGGTGATTTTCCCGATTTTTTTTTGCCAAAACCAAAAGGACCAACTTTATTTGGAGCGTAATTTGCTTACGTTTGACGGTAGAAACTTTTTATAAAAACAGAAGTAAACATTTTTTAAACCCTTTAAAAAAGTTATAATCATTTCTCCCCAAAACGGCTTCATTTTTTGGAAATTTCACGTTGAAAAAATATTCTATTTGAAATTTGGCCAATAAAAACCTATTTTTCATTAACTGTAACTCTGCTTCTACTAGGTCTAGCTATATTTTTGTTAAGACTGTTTTTTCGATAAAATACTTACTTTTTGAGTTATTTGTGAAAAACCGTCTAAAAACGTGGTTATTTTGAAGAAAAATGAAGACATTCACTCGCAAATAACTCGAAAAGTATTGATTTAATGAAAAAAACTCTATAGAACAGAAGTTGCTTAAAATTAAACAATTTATCCATTTACAGACTTATTTTGGACGTATATTTTTTTACCCTGAGAAGGGGTGAAACCTACCCCCAGGGCAAGAGCACATCGGCACAATATTTTTTTTTCTCTGACATGTTAGCTATAGGTATAGCAATTCATGTCAATCCAAGCGGTTCTTTAAAATTTACAGCAAAAACAGTGAAAGAATGTACTGACGTTTTGTGTTTTAGACTTCCTCATACACATTTAAGCTATAATAAGATTTTCCGGAAAATTTGTTTTCTTAAAAAAATTAGAAAAGTTTAAATAGGTGCCAAATTATTGGAGAAAGATAAAAATAAGGTCATTAAATTAAAAAAAAAGCGCAATTTAAAAAATGTAGAAATGGAGGAAAAATAGAAATTTAACTAAACAGTTGAGCTCAATCATTTCAATAAAAATTTACTATGTCTCCAACAACTGGAATAACATAGGTTGTTTATACACTCCCTCACATGCTAACATAATTGGCCGGAGCACCCAAGAGTAAATAATATAATCGTTTCCTTGCCATCGGGGAATTTTAGCTAGGGACACTGAGTAATGCCCGTCTATCCTGCTGTCTGGAGCATCCTGCTCTTGAGCATTTTGAAATTTGGTCTTTTCTCTCCCGATTTTTCTCCCGGTCTGTGGTTTTTATCGTAATACGGGTGTGACATTTAATTGCTATATTAGGGATACAACGACCGAGGGAGAACGTCTATTGGGGATTTAAAATTAAAATGCCCGGTTTATATTCAACTAATCTTTGCTTTTGAAAGTTTACCGCACTGAATAATTGTCAGCTGACGATGTTTATTTTAGGAGGCCTTTATTTAGCTGTTTGAATAATGTTAATATTATATCTAAAATACAGAAATATGAAGATACATAAAATTTAGAACATGTTACTGTGATTTAAAACATGCCCAGGATTTGAAGCCTTTTATTTTTATCGATTTGGAGTATTCAAAAAATTGGGGTACCGTAAAATGGGGTGAGATTGATCTCCCGGGGTGACATTGATCATTTTTGTCGTTGTATCACATATATGTAGATACAACCGGAAATAATGTGAAATTGTTTCTGGGCGTGGTACTATTTATTTCTTGGATCTTGGCTATGAGCAGTTCACGTCGTTGTTAGTTTTTAATTGGCATTGGGAAGAAGTTCTGTCGCTTTGAAATTAACCATAATTTTTGGCCTATTTTTATAGTTTGTGTACTTTTGATGGTAAAGAACGAACAGAGCTAAGTTCGCCATTTCTAGTGTTATAAAATTATTTTGTATGGTTCTGTAATAATAATTTTAAGTATCTAGCATTTCTACTAACGCCAGCTTTTTTAAGATGGCGGATAATATTGAATGGGGTGACATTGATCAAGTGATCAATCTAACCCTACGTTACGTACATTCCAGAAATTAATTTACAATTTTTGTTACAGATTTAAGAATATCCATCAAAATGGGAAGAACGTACAAAAGACAATTAGGCAGTAGAACGTATGGCAATTTTAATGAAGAACAAGTTAATCAGGCGTTGCACGATGTATTGGAAAATTGATTATCGCTAAGAAAAGCCGCAAAAAAATACAAATTGTCCTACGGAACTTTAAATAAAAAGTACCATGCAAGGAAGATTAAGAAAACAGGTGGACAATCTGTATTCACATATGAAGAAGAAGTAGCCATTATTAATAGCATTTTAACGTGTGCAGATTGGGGATATCCTCTAAGTGCAATGGATTTGAGAATGTTCGTCAAAAGTTTTTTGGACAAAACTGGTAGAAGTGTAGCTAGATTTAAGGAGAATATTCCTGGAATTGACTGGGTAAATAGCTTGTTGAAGAGACACGTAGGTATTGCTGGTAAAAGATTAGCAACTAATAATAAAAGAAGCCGAGCAGAAGTATCTCCTTACCTGATTAAAAAATACTTTGACAATTTACAACAAACGATTGAAAATGTTCCAGTTGAAAATATTTTTAATTACGACGAGTCCAACGTCTCAGATGACCCAGGGAAAAATTGTGCATCTACCGAAGAGGTACTAAATATCCCGAAAAAATATGCAACCATTCAAAATCTGCTACAACGATAATGGTTTGTGGATCCGCCTCAGGTATACTTCTGCCACCTTACGTCATATACAAGGCGGAAAATTTATGGGATATTGTTCTGAAACTATTTCCTTGTGGCATTTTTTATAATTAACTATTTTCTATGGGAAATAAGCCACAATTTTACTAAAAAAATGAATTTATTAACGTTTCGAAGCCCAAATCGGGTTTCGTTGTCAAAATACAAGAATTAATAATAAAAAAATAATAAAACGTTAATAAATTCATTTTTTTGGTAAAATTGTGGCTTATTTCCAATAGGAAATAGTTATTTATGGGATACTTGGACAGAAAATGGTCCCAAGGGCAGCCCATGCTGCGAAGAGCCATGCTGCTCACTGGGGACACGATATAATCGAACCTCTCATGGTTGGATTGATATGTCAACATTCAATGATTGGTTTGTCACTTGCTTCTTAACACATACTAGGCGACTCGATGGAAAAAAGGTGTTAATAGGGGACAACCTAGCATCTCATTTTAATCCAGATGTTCTGAGACAATGTGAAGAAAATAATATAATATTTGCATGCTTACCAGCTAACTCTACTAATATTTGCCAGCAATTGGATGTAGCATTCTTCAGTCCCTTAAAACAAAGCTGGAGGAAAACTTTAACATCATGGAAAATGCAAAATTCCAAAACCTCTGGCATTCCGAAAAATGAATTTCCTAAGCTGTTAAAGCAAACACTTGAAATCATGAATAAAGTACCACCTAAAAATCCAGACGGAGAGAAAAGTGCTATGAAAAGAAATTTACTTTCTGGTTTTGAAGCATGTGGCATTGCACCATTCAACTCCAATCGAGTTTTGGAAAAGCTACCACAAGACGCTATTGATGAAGTCGAGCTTAGATGCTCACTTACTAACTTTTTGAAAGACTTGAGGTACAATTCCGGCTCTGAAAAACCTAGACGTAAAAGAAAACTGTTAGCAGCTGAACCTGGTCAAAGTGTTACAGCACCTAAACCATCAGAGGAGTTCAGTGACGATGATTCAAATGAAAACCTGGAATTAGATGACAGCAACAGTGATGTTGATATTAACAAAGATGAAGAGGAGGTTGAATACTTCTGTCCTTCATTAGAAAACATCACGAAGGGAAAATTCCTATTAGTGAGATTTTTGTCTGGTTCTCGGAAAAAGACGGAATTTCGCTAGTCTGTCAGGTAAAAGGTGTTTTAGAAGGAGAAGAAATCGAAGTTCAAGGCCTTAAATCAGCAGGATCGAGGAAAATTTTCAAACAAATTGAAAATGACATATCCACTGTTCCCTTGAAAGAAGTAGAGTTGCCTTACTACCAGATCCAACACTTGAGACGATTTCTGATAGGGTACCAAAATATCATTTTCGCGGAGAAATTAATATAAAAGAATGTTAAATCAAATTTTCTTTTTTTATAAATTGTTCTGAATTACATTTCTAGTTGTTAAAATATGTTTTTTATTTGTATAAATAAAGAATAGTACAATAAAAATAGTGTGATCATTCTCACCCCGCATGATCAATCTCGCCCCTTTGTAAAAATTCGAAAAACTGCCTGACCGAATTGGTCAGGGTTAAGATTGATCATATTCTATTTAAAAGCACTACTGTTTCATGCTATAAAATCATCATGATCAATCTCACCCCAGTCACGGGTCTAAGATTGATCACCCTTTTTTTATGAGATAAGTGGATTTTCTTAATAATTAAAACAAAACTAGTGATAAATCACTACTCTTTAGATATTAATATAACACGTGAAGTGTTTAAATGTAGAACAATCACAAAAACGTTTAAAATATAAATCAAATAAAGTTAAAATTGATCAATCTCACCCCATTTCACGGTATATGGGTAAATTGTTCATGTATTAGTAGAATATAATTAGTCCTTGGGTTCTCTAAATCGCTCTAGATGGCTTGATTATCCGTGGTTATACAGTTTGCCATAATTTCTATCGACACTCACTTAATTTTTCGTCGATAGATGTCGCTAAATGCATACTTTGGTATATTATTTTACTATAATTGCCAAACAGTCACGTTTAAATACAGTTCACTCTTCTTACAAACCTCTCTAATGGCGCGTAGACCCAGAAACAGGCATAACAGAATGGCAAGAGACTCGAATTGAATCAAAACACAACCATATTTATTGAAATGGTCTTACTAAATTTATTAACTTTATTTAAATCAGCAAATTTGTCCAATAAGTTTTTAATTTGATATTACAGTGGAACCTCGATAAGTCGGATTAATCGGGACCGCAATCGATCCGGGTTAGCCGGATAATATGGTAAAAATTAATAAAACATATATAAATAATAAACTAATGCACATTATAATTGCAAAAACATGAAATATAATATGGAAAATACATCTAAATTACGTACATTTGTATACAGTATTGTTTATTTCTTGGTAAAAAACTCAGTCAAAGTGAAACAAATGTTTGTTTTGTCTGATGAACATCGATCCGGGTTAGCCGGACTTCCGGGTTATCGGAGGCCGACAAGCTTTGACTTGTATCTAGCAAATGCCGCTAAGTACCTAATACCATCACGTCATTTGCAATGCGGGGACTAGTAGACAAGGTAATTTAAACTTCGTTCAGAGATAGCAATCTATGAATTCTCTGATGAGCCTCTAATAAGAGCCGAAATTGTTGATAAGAGTGCTGGTTGCGCTCTCTGTACTAAGTAAAAATTAAGACAGTTTTGGCTTCGCATTGCAACTGAATAAAAATGGTAGACATTTTTATCAACTTTATTTTGATTTAAACACTTAATTTATTGGTCTTTATTTTCATGTATTATATTCACTATTCATATTTAAACACATAATTTATATCTACAATTATTATTTACAATTTACTTTCGACATTATAAAACGCGCAGTTGACCCCAAAGTAATGAATGAATGTTTACAGTTATTCGATCATCCGTTTAATTACTCCCCAACTTTGTCCTACAATATTCTAGACAGTCAGGGCCTGCGTGCTGTTGGGAATCGTAACATTATCCCCTCCTTAAAATGTGGTTCCTCCTGGAACCTGGATACTAGTATCGGTAGCTGGACTCTCTCTTATAAATCCCAGTTGCATAAGAGTGACAAGAGACGGTTTTCTATGGATACAAGGTCCGAGGGAGAAGGTCTATTGGGGATTTAAAATTAAAATGCCTGGATTATATTCAACTAATCTTTGCTTTTGAAAGATTACCGCACTGAATAATTGCCAGCTGACGATGTTTATTTTAGAAGGCAAGTTGGTGGACGTTACTTATAGACCAGGGCGGATTTGTGAAAAAACTTTTATTTTTGGATGTGCGAGGTGGCATTCGGATTTTTGCAGATAAAGTTAGGTGACAACTTCAACAATAATAATTTACTTATGCTCCTTTTCAAATACGCCTGGAACATTAATAAAAAAATTAAAATATTTAAAAACTTCGAAAAACATCGATTTTTTTCTATTTTATTTGCTTATAACTTTAAAATGATTAATTTTGGAACAAAGTCGTATAAAGATCAAATAAAGATAATTGAATTTTGTATGATAAACGACTGGTTAAAAATGTCTTGAATTATTACCCTTTCTGCAAAATAGCAATAAAGACAAAATACGGGGGCAAAATAAGCCTGTTTGTATTCAATATTTTTCAACCACTTCGGCTACACTTAGAACTTTCGTAATTCGCTTATAGACAAGGCGGAAACGGCGGGTTCGTTGGGAAAAATATTCCCATGAGATATTTTTGCATAATCACATTCGTGAGACATCCCAGAATAAGGTTCAAGAAGTCGCCCACGTGAAGAGTGGGCCAATTTTTTTTTACCAATTTTTTTTAATCAAATTGCAAAAATCAATATTTTTGGCCCGGACTATTTTTTTTAGGTTTTTTGGTCCATTCTGGACAAAAAAGCTTTCTTATAATTTTTCTCTAAAGTTGATCTTTTTCGAGTTATAAGCAATTTAAAATTTGAAAAACGCGAAAATGGCCATTTTTAAGACTTAATAACTCGGTTAAAAATTATTATTATGAAAGTCAGAAAGTGACTAAATCAAAGTTTAAAGTCGCCGCTACATGATCCTGAAGAAATCTGTGTCATTAATTTACTACTAACCTGTTATTTTTAATTAATAACAATGAGCTGTTAGATCGTATTGACTCCGCTGTAAATGTGAGTGCGAGTAAGATGCACAACTGGACTGCTGGAATGGCCTCTCTCGCACTCAGAATTTACAGCGGCCGCACACGTGCATGGTGCTTATTATTACTTAAAAATAACAGCTTAGTAATAAAATAATGACAAAAATTTCTTCAGGATCTTGTAGGGGGGGCTTTAAACTTTAATTTAGTCATATACTGACTTTCATAATAATAAATTTTAACCGAGTTATTAAGCCTTGAAAATCGCCATTTTTCGTTTTTTTCAATTTTAAATTGCTTATAAGTCGAAAACGATCAACTTTAGAGAAAAATTATAAGATACCTTTTTTGTCCAGAATGGTCCAAATAATTAAAGAGAAAATTGTTCGGGCAAAAAATATTAATTCTGGCAATTTGATTAAAAAAAATTGTTAAAAAAAATTGGCCCACTTTTCACGTGGGCGACTTCTTGAACCTTATTCTGAGATATCTCACGAATGTAATTATGCAAAAAAATCTCATGGGAATATTTTTCCATTCGAACCCGCCGATTTCGCCTTGTCTATTAGAAAATTATTACAACATACTTAAATCGTTCACCAAATTTCAATAAAATTGACCTGATAGATTTTGCAGAATAATTTTTCAATCTAAATTTTTTTCAAAAAGTTCAAATTTTTTAAAAACTTTCTGAAAAAAAAGTAGGCAATTTAGAAGTTTGCTATTTTTTTACATTTAAAGAGGTTCTCTACCTATCTAATACACTTTAAATAATTAAAATCGGATTATTTAAGCGGCCTCAGCACTGCTATAAATTTATAAACAATTTTTTGGGTTCTAAACAAATACAGTGAGGACGTTTGAGTTGGCATAAATTCATTTTCTCGAGAATAAGCGTCTCTGGAGATAAATCCCGAAACAGGTCGGTTTTTATTTTTAAATTCTAATTTTTTGGTGTATATATCATACTAGTGATATCCATCTGAGCGTGCTGACATAATCGATGATTTTTTTAAATGAGAATAGGTGCCGTGTGATAGCTCAATCAAAAGACTATTCAATTTTGTATTCAATAATATAAAAATTAACATAATTATTTATACAAGGTTTGAATTAAAAAATTCGTCATCACACCAAGATTGATGACGTTACTAGTATGATATTTGTGCCAAAAAATTATAATTTAAAAATAAAAATTGATCTGTTTCGGGATTTATATCCAGAGCCGCCCATTTTCAAGAAAATGAATTTATTCCCACTCAAACGTCCTCACTGTATTTGTTTATAAGCCAAAACATTGTTTACAACTTTAAAAGATTGCTGAGGGTGCTTAAATAATCCGATTTTAATTCTGTAAAGTGTATTGGATAGGTAGAGAACCACTTTATACGTAAAAAATAGCAAACTTCTAAACGGTCTACCTTCTGTTCAGAAAGTTTTTAAAAACTTACCTTCTTTAAACAAATTTAGATTGAAAAATTATTATGCAAAATCTATTAGGTCGATTTTAATGAAATTTGGTGGACGGTTTAAGTATGTTTTAAGAATTTTCTAAGCGAATTATAAAAAAAGTTGGCCATTGAAATCCAATATGTGAGGTTTTCTCAAAAAAAAATCCAACCACGTGGGAAGAGTCCTGTGTTGCCCTGGGTATATCTTTGACATCACATGAATTTTATATAAATATGTAAAACAACTAAATCGTTTACATTTAAATGGTTTTTACCCAATACATTTTGGTGGCTTAGGCATGCAATTTTTGGCTTTTAAACACTGATGATGGATTTCTTAATCCGAAAACGTTTTGTATTGTGACCCTCTTGAATGCCAAGGTAAAACAGTATATGTGAAAAAAATCGATTTTTGGATTTGCCGCCGAAACTGGGTTATTTTTTCCGCTCTTTCTTATGCAATTTTTAGTTTATTTCTATCTCATTTAGTTTTCAAAATGTGACACTGGTAAAACAGTATATGAGTACGTGTACTTGCGTCTCTGCTATGGTAAAACAGTATATTCGACAAACTCTACAAAAGCAGAATAGTATACATCGTCATACACTGCTTATCCCTGGTATTATGTTATATTTATTTTTTTTAACTCTACTGGTAAAACAGGATATATGTGGTATATGCTGTTATACGGTAACAGATTTCATAAAAACGGTGTCCGAACTCCAATGGTAAAATATTACAAACATATTTTAACTATTTATAATGGGAAATAAGCAACAATATTATTAAAAAATGATTTTTATTAACGTTTCGACGCCCAAATCGGGTGCCGTTGTCAAAATACAAAATACTATTAACATAAACAAAAATTGTGTTGCTTAGTAAAAAAATTCTTCTAATAATTTATTTAATTTTACTCATTTATATCGGCAATTCAGATACATAATATGATACATTTTAAAGTAGAAGACTTTAAAATGATATTGCCAATATTTATGAGTTGCGTTCCTGGGACGACTTTACTGAAAGATAGTTCATTCGATTACATGAAATCAACCCCGACTCAAGAATATCCGTCACAAAAAAAAATCAGATCATGTGATCTGTCTTTAAAAAGACAACCACATGCAACGGTGACATTAAAATTCTCGCGTTAGAGATCTCATAGTAAATCACGAGGGAAAACCAGGAAAAACCTCGTGATACTATCCCGACATCGTAAGTATTTGGTCTTACATTTAATTTACTCTCAAAATTAATACCAAATTCTGACTTTACTATAATTTTGTTTAAATTATAAATAATATCAATAATACATGGATATATAAGTAATACTAAAATATAAAATATGTACTAACTTGACTATTGACTTACTAATTGTGGTATTTTCTTTCTATTGACTTCCTCTTTCAGTATGGGTATCCACATCCTACTGCATTCCACCGAGGAATTTGCGACACAATTGGTTTCGTTTAGCATAATTAGAGCCGCTTCTTTGATTTTTCTCTTTTTACTACCTGTTTCTTTCAGGACTATACTTGAATCTCTCCACTGAACTCTATGTTCATTATCCCATGCGTGTTGACATATTTGAGATCTATCAAATTCTCTATTTTTAATATAAGATTGATGTTCACTTATTCTAACGTTTAATGGTCTTGATGTTTCACCTATATAAAACTGTTCGCATTCACAAGGTATTTTATAAATACAATTCTTTGTCATTTCTTGTTCATTGTTAGGTTTAGTTTTAGATAGAATAGATCTCAATGTGTTGGTTGCTTTGAATGTTGTTGAAATGTTGAATTTATTTTATCCTATTGTTTTAAGTTTCTCGGATAGTCCTTTTATGTATGTTATTGATATTTTTCTCGTATTATTTCTTGTGAATGTTGTAGGATCCCGTTCTATGTTGTTCTGTTCCATTCGATCCAATCTTGACAATTCCTTATTTATAAACGATAAAGGATATTTATTTTTTAATAAAACAGATGTTAAAAATGGTTTTTCTTCTAAAAATGAATTTTCGTTAGAACAAGTAATTTTGGCTCTATCATATAAAGATTTTATGATTCCTTTTTAACGTTGATGTTGTGATTTGATTTGTAATGGACATATGTGTTGGTATGTGTTGGTTTTCTATACACTTGAGTCTCATATCCAGCATCTTTCTTTGAAACTAAAACATCGAGGAAAGGTAGGGTGTTATTATATTCCTTTTCCATTGTAAATTTTATTGACTCTTCTTGATCGTTTATAATATTAAGGAAGGTATCCAACAATTCTGATCTATGAGGCCATATTGAAAACACATCATCTACATATCTCCACCATACAGAGAGTAAATTAAATGTAAGACCAAATACTTACGATGTCGGGATAGTATCACGAGGTTTTTTCCTGGTTTTCTCTCGTGATTTACTATGAGATCTCTAACGCGAGAATTTTAATGTCACCGTTGCATGTGGTTGTCTTTTTAAAGACAGATCATATGCTATGATTTTTTTTTGTGACGGATATTCTTGAGTTGGGGTTGATTTTATGTAATCGAATGAACTATCTTTCAGTAAAGTCGTCCCAGGAACGCAACTCATAAATATTGGCAATATCATTTTAAAGTCTTCTACTTTAAAATGTATCATATTATGTATCTGAATTGCCGATATAAATGAGTCAAATTAAATAAATTATTAGAAGAATTTTTTTACTAAGCAACAACATTTTTGTTTATGTTAATAGTATTTTGTATTTTGACAACGGCACCCGATTTGGGCGTCGAAACGTTAATAAAAATCATTTTTTAATAATATTGTGGCTATTTCCCATTATAAAGAGTTAAAATTGTAAAAATGCCACAAGAAAATAGCTTCAGAACAATAATACAAACATTTCATACACTCTTTTACCATAGTATGACCAATGGGAATTTTTATCTCCCCCGACGGTATATACGTATAAAGTCTTTTATATACTCTTTGGGTATACTGGAAAAATGGTAAAACAGTTTATGTCATTTTACAAGCACATTTGAAAAAACTATACCTATTTGCTGTGTAATAATTATTATAATAACATAGTTTTTTTATATTCCAAATTTCACTTGTCTAACTTTATAAATGACAAAACGGCACAATAAAAGAACAGAAAGTCATTTATCTCAAAACTCACTTTTTCCACATATACTATTTTACCTTTGCAGGCAAGCCCTTATTTAGTATATTTTAAAATATACCTTTTACAAAAACCTGGTATTTTTGTGATTTATGGTATACAGCCAGCTACAGGAAGTTTATTTTCCTCGTGGATTTCGAATTATAAAGGTTCCAAAAGTGCAACCAAAGTGGTTGAAAATCATTGAATAAAAACTGTATTTTTTGCCCCCTTATTTTCTATTTATTGCTATTTTGCAGAAAGGTCGTATATTATTATTTCAAAAATTTAAAAATTTAATTATCTTTTTCTACAACCGTGATAAAAATGCAATTTTTAGCACTCCATACAAGCGTTAAAAATGCTACTTTAAGACACTAGTGCTTAACGTGTACTTTTAACACATATCATAAATAACTATTATTTTCTTTCCCTACAACTTTGTTCCAAAATAAATCGTTTTAAAGTTAAAAGCAATGAAAGTAGAAAAAAATCGATATTTTTCGAATTTTTTAAATACTTAAAGGTTTTTATTAATTTTCCGGACATATTTGAGAAGGAGCAAAGTCAATTATATTTATTGAAGTTGTCACCTAACTTTATCTGCAAAAATCCGAATGCCACCTCTCACATCCACCTCAGAACAGATCCTCCCTGATATATTAATCATCATCATCATTCTCTTTGCCTTATCCCTATGCGGGGTCGGCTTCCCTAATTGCATTTCTCCACACAATTCTGTCTTGGGTCATATCAATGTTAATCCCCTTTACCAACATGTCCTGCCTTATCGCCTCCCCCCAGGTCTTCTTTGGTCTTCCTCTCCTACTCCTTCCAGGAATCTGCACTTCAGCTATTCTTCGTATTGGGTGATTAACGTCTCGACGTTGAACATGACCGAACCATCTTAACCTATGCTCTCTCATTTTGGCATCAATTGGTGCCACACCTAGACTTCCCCTAATATACTCATTTCTAATTTTATCCTTCTTTGTCACTCCACTCATCCATCTAAGCATTCTCATTTCCGCCACATGCATTCGTTGTTCCTCTTTCTTTTTCACTGCCCAACATTCAGTCCCGTACATCATAGCCGGTCTTATGGCTGTTTTATAGAATTTTCCCTTCAGCTTCATTGGAATTTTTCTGTCACACAACACACCACTCGCTTCTTTCCACTTCATCCATCCAGCCCTAATTCTACTGCATGCATCTCCATCTATTTCTCCATTACTCTGTAATACCGATCCTAGGTACTTAAAACTATTGCTTTTCACAATCATTTCACCATCCAAAGATACCATTTTATTTGTAGTAGCTCCATCTTTAAATGAACATTCCAAATACTCTGTTTTTGTCCTACTAAGTTTTAAACCTTTTTCCTCCAGAGCTTGTCTCCACTGTTCCAGTTTTTGTTCTAAGTCTCTTTCACTATTTCCTACTAACACGACATCATCAGCATACATTAAGCACCATGGAATGTTACCCTGTAGTTTCGCTGTTATCTGGTCCAAAACTAATGAGAATAAATACGGACTAAGCACAGAGCCTTGGTGCAATCCTACTTTCACATGAAATTTATCAGTCTCTCCCACACCTGTCCTAACACTAGTCGTTACTCCCTCATACATATCCCTCACAATCTTTACATATTCACCAGGGACTCCTTTCTTATTGAGTGCCCACCACAGAATCTCTCGAGGAACTCTATCATATGCTTTCTCAAGATCAATGAATACCATATGAGCGTTTGTTTCTTTACTCCTGTATTTTTCCATCAACTGCCTTATAATGAAAATTGCATCTGTTGTTGATCTACCCTGCATAAAGCCAAATTGATTCTCGGATATTTCGGTCTCTTCACGTATCCGTCTGTCAATTACTCTTTCCCATATTTTCATGGTGTGGCTAAGCAGTTTTATAGCCCTGTAGTTTGTACATTGTTGTATATCTCCCTTGTTTTTGTAAACAGGTACCAGTATACTGCTTCTCCATTCGTCTGGCATTTGTCCGACTTCCATAATTATATTAAATAGACCTGCTAGCCACCTTGTTCCTGTCTCTCCCAATGCTCTCCATACTTCCCCAGGAATATCATCTGGTCCTACCGCTTTTCCTTTCTTTATTTTTTGAAGCGCTTGAGCCACTTCCTCGTTTGTTATTTTGGTGACCATTGCTGCTACTGTCTCCGTTGACTCTACAGGCTGTCTGTCAAATTCTTCATTTAGTAAGCTGTCAAAGTACTTTCTCCATCTCTTTTTGACTTCCCTTTCGTGAACTAGTATTTTATTATTTTCATCTCGGATACATCTAATCTGATTAAAATCTTTTGCTTTCCTTGCTCTCTGTTTGGCTATTTTATATATCTTCGTTTCGCCTTCCCTGGTATCAAGTTGATCATATAGGTTTGAATACGCTTCTGCTTTGGCTTTTGCTACTGCTACTTTCGCTTCCTTTTTCGCCACCATATAGTTTTGAAGATCTGTGTCGGATCTGGTTTCTTGCCACTTTTTATATAATTTTCTCTTCTCTTTTATTTTTCCTTGTACTTCGTTTGACCACCACCAAGTCTCTTTATCCTCAAACTTTTTTCCTGACGTTTTCCCAAGTATTTCAATAGCAGTCTCTCTAATACTACTGGCCATTTTTCTCCAAATTGTATTAGGGCTTCCTTTCATGTTCCAACATATTTTTTCTACTATTCTTCTCCTGAATAGACCTTCTTTCTCATCTTTCAGCAGCCACCATTTGATTTTTTGTGGTCCTCTCCGATATTTTTGTTTAGTTTCGCTTTTTACTTCGATGTCCAAAACAAGCAGCTTATGTTGTTGGCTTACTGTCTCACTCACTATTACCTTGCAGTCCTTGCATTCACGTATGTCTTCTTTCCTTTTCATGAAGTAGTCTATTTGGGATTGATGTTGTCCACTTTTTTAGGTAATAAGTTGAGTTTCTCTCTTTTTAAAGAATGTGTTAACAATCGCCATATCCAATGCTGTTGCTAATTCAAGCATGTCATCTCCAGCTTCATTTCTAGTTCCAAAGCCTAATCCCCCATGTATTGTTTCATATCCTGTCTTGGTTTGGCCCACATGTGCATTGAAATCACCTCCTATTATAACTTTCTCCTCTGCTGGAATATCACTCAGTACGTCTCCTAATTGATCATAGAAAGCTCTTCTTTCATTCTCACCCAGACCTGTTTGGGGAGCATACACACAAACAACATTCAATACCTCTTTATCAATTACAAATTTCACTGACATCATTCTATCACTAGTTCTTACAACTTCTACTACGTTATCTTTCATTTCACTATCAGCAATTATACCAACTCCATTTCTAGTGTTACTACTCCCTACATACCACAATTTGTATCCTTCACCTAGTTCTTTCGCCCTTTGTCCTTTCCACCTAGTTTCTTGAATACAAGCAATTTGAACTCTTCTTCGTTTGAGCGCATCCACTAACTCCAGACTCTTACCTGTAAGACTACCAAGATTCCAAGACCCTATCCTGATTTTTCTAACCTGCAATGGTGTTCCCCCTGAGATAGTCCTCACCCGGAGATCCGAACGGAGGCTCATTTTACTTCCGGAACATTTTACCTCAGGAGATGCCATCATTTCAGTATAAGTTTTTACTGCGTTTGGAGAAGGTCTTTTCATTATTATGGCCTGAAAAGATTTTTGGATATTTGATGCCTGAATGCCTTTTCTATCAGCACCATACCCTGCCCTGCACGTTTAGCCAATACACCACCAATGCAACCAAAGTGCAGTATTACCCCACACCCGCCTGCATTTTTCTGTATAGGCCAGGATCCCTACTGTAAGGACTGCCCTATAAGCCAATGTATTGTTGCCCGTATCCCGCCGCTAGGAGGCACGTACTTTGGTTATTTCGGGATACTATCCCTGATATATTAACTGTTTGAATAATATTAAAAGTTATATTTAACTAACAGAAATATGAAGATACATAAAATTTGGACTCCTGATTTAAAACATGTCCAGGATATGAGTTTTCGTTTATATTGTGTAACGATAAAACTGCCACAGACAATTATAATTGAAGTGTTAAGGCGCATTTAAATCAAAGCGAACACGAACGAGCGATCGAATTCGTTAGTTAACTTTATTGTATTAGTACAGCGAATCGAGCACGACCGCACGAATTCCTTCGCATTCGCACATGTTCCAACCGATGTCGGTAAGTTAGCGAATCATCAAAAGAAATCGTTGTTCAATGTGGACAGTGGATAGACGGTAGCGAACGAATTCGTTTAGAAGTAGGCACTGATTTAATTTATTTACAAACATTAGTTTGAGAGGGTTGTTTATTGTGTAGTCGTGAAAAAATAATTTTGCAATATGGAATGGATAAATGAAAAGATACTTCAATTAATTGTGTTATATGGAAATGAAGAATGCCTATGGAATCCGAAATCGAAGCTATATAAAATAATAAACAGAAAATATTTCAAAAATCTGACGATTTGAGCCGCGCGTAACGAAGTGGGCGAGTCCCAAAGTTTCACAAGAAAAAAGCGAATATTTCGCGAAATGAATGACAGATCGAAAAACTAAAAAATATTTGCTCAATATTTTTTAAAAATCTATCGAATGATACCAAATACGACTTCGCGCGGAGAGGGGTGGAGAGTAAATTTAATATTTTAAATACGAATCCCACGATATTTCGCGAAATGAACATCAGATCGAAAAACTGTAAAATACACTTTTTCAATATTTTTGAAAAATCTATCGAATGACACCCAACACGACGCCCCACGAAAATGGGGTGGAGGATACTTTAAAATCTTAAATGGGAACCCTCATTTTTTTATTGCAGATTTGGATTCCTTACGTAAAAATAAGTAACTTTTATTCGAAATATTTTGTCGAATTCTGGATAGGTGGCGTTATAATCGGAAAAAACGATTGTTGGAAATGGAAAATTACATTAAAAAATGGCAAGCGCCCACTAAAATGGAAAACTTTACTTAACTTTTTTTGGTTTTAGGACCTACTCTTCACAACCCAATAGGTCCCCAAAGCGCTCGAGTGACTGCACATTTAGCATACTTTGCTCCCCTACCATGTTTCCTGCAGCCGATTTTGATGATATACATAGCTATAAACAAATGAAAATCAAAAAACGGTAAATTTTCGCTTTTTTCGTCTATAACCAAAAAGTTAAGTACTTTAAACAAATTTGAGAGTGAGAAACTCATAAATCGTATAAAAAACTACAATATACCTTAAGCTAAATATGTCTATTCTTATTGGTTGCTTAAAAAATTGGAAAATAAATAATAAATTTTGAGTTTTTATAAATATTCATAACTTATGTAAAAATTAACTTAGAACCTTCTTATTACACGAATTGCTGAGGCTTCTGGTGCTTAAATTATATTTTAAATTTCAAAGTAATTGGTCAAATAATTTAAAAGTTATTTAATTTGTTTATCTCAAGTTCATTTTATTGCAACACTATAAGTCAGAAAATTATGAGGTTACAGTAAGACTTCTGACAGTTTATGAAAGAAGAACATTTATACTATTGACTTAGTTTAAAAAAATGACAAAGAGTAATTTTAAACAATGTAAAATTATTTTGCAAAAACACGTTGATTTTTTGCTTACTTATAAACAATTAGAATAACTTTTTAACCGTGACCCGTAGAAAAATTATTTTTTCATATTTGGAAAAACTGAATTTTTATACACATTTAGAAAGAAAAATAATTCTTCTACGACCATTAGGGACCAAGTTAGCCCCCCTTTTTTTAATTCCTATGTTTTTGCAAAATAATTTTGCAGTATTTAGAATTATTTTTTGTTTTTTTTTTAATTAAATTAATAGTATAAATCTTCTTCTTTCATAAACTATCCAAAGTATTAGTATAACTTCATCATTTTCTGACTTATAGCGTTGCAAAAAATTCATTTCGGATACTCAAATTAAATACTTTTTAAACTATTTGACCAATTGATTTGAAATTTAGGGTATGATTTAAGCACCAGAAGTCTTAGCATTTCGTATAATAAGAACGTTCTAAGGTTATTCTTACATAAGTTATGAATATTTATAAAAACTCAAAATTTATGAATTTTTTTGCAATTTTCTAAGCAACCAATAAGGATAGACATATTCAGTGAAAGCCATATTGAAAATTTCTTGACGATTTATGAGTTTATCACTCTCAAATTTGTTTAACGTACTTAACTTTTTGGATATAGACGAAAAAGCGAAAATTTACCGTTTTTTGATTTTCATTTGTTTATAACTATGTATATCATCAAAATCGACTGCAGGAAACATATAGGTTATTAATATAGATGTCCATACTACTCAAAAAAATTAGTTTTGGCCTGGAGGGGGTTGTGTCACCAACAGGATATTTTTTTCCTTATTTCTCTGAACTATAATGTATTTCATGTTTTTGCAATTATAATGGAGTTTTTCTGTAAGTATACTGTAGTTTATCAAATTTTTACCATATTCACCGGCTAACCCGGATCGGCGGCAGTCTCGATTAATCCGATTTACCAAGGTTCCACTGTACTAAGAAGAGCGGTTTACAGGATACGGTACTTTTTTAATTATAGTGCGAGCACTGCATATTAGGGCACATATTACGAGGGGAACGATACACTTTTCAGCAACTGATGATACGGAAAGATAGAGGGTAAGAGGGGTCTGGGAAAAATATATCATGGCTGCGTAATTGCCACCGCCAGTGGACAAGAATCCACGGCTATGAAATGCTTTGCAATGCTGCTAGAGACAGTAATATTTTATAAACAAGACAATGTACGGAGGACACCTACGCAGAAATGCACGGCATCTTAAGAAAAAGAAGAAATATGAATTTATAATTGCTAGACATTTTTGGACGTTTTATTTATCTCAAACTTTAGTTGATAATGCCAGATTTAAATAAAATATTAATAAATAAAACTTAACTTATCATCCAAATTTTCAACAAAATAATAAAAAATACCTGGATAAATTATTTTGGAGTCTGGAAATATTTTTTATTTTATTTTAAGTATTAAAATCAATTTTTTTAAATTAAATAATTATAGAATAGAGACAGGACAAAATGAAATTATTGAAGTCGTTTTCGAAAAATTGTAGCATTATTGCCAATTTATTCTCACTCTCTTAAAAGATATTAATGTTGGAAATCATATACTAGTCTTTTCTCCGTTTTATCTCGGTTGGCTAGGGATATTTTGTGTGTCCAAGCGACGTCCGCACCAGTCGAGCGGTTTTTTTCTGAAGCAGCGCTGGTACTAAAGAATAAAAGATGCTCTCTAAAAGATAAAAGTATCAAAGAAGTCACTTGTGTGAACAGATGGATGAAGAGCTCTTTAACGGATAATATTTGTGAGATTACAATGTAGTTTATCCTAGTTCCTGTATATTTTAAGAGATTTTTTTAATAAAAATAGTGATAAATGAATAAATAATGTTTTTTTTTATAAATATAATCCTTTGAATTGTATCGATTTCGTATCGAAATCAATGTCAATACGATATTTTTATAAGAAAATATTGCCGATATCGACACACGATACGATACTCCATTGGCATAACCAATTCAATATTCAATACTTAAAAAGTATCGATATTGTATCGTATCGTGAAGCTCTAGGGGGATTATTTCCATTACTTCACCATTATTTTTAAGAGGCCGTTAGTATAATGAAGGCATTATATTATTTGTAAACGTTCTTTTCATGAATAATCACTAGCATAAATACTATTTAACCTTCCGTAGTACACAGGGTGTCCCAGACTAATTTACCCAGGCTATATCTCTATAGAGATTTTCGAATGGGACCAAGACTGATCTATTCCATTTGTAATCAGTGTTGCCAATCGCATTTATCTAGATTATCCGATGATCGCTCGAAAAATATCCGATTTGTCACGAAAAGGTACGCTAGGTCAAAAATTATTCTGTTATTAAAATAAATGTTGCCAATGTTATTCTTTTAGTCCCCTTAACAACCATCAAATAACAAAATCCGTTGTTCGTACGCTAATCAGTTGATTGTAATCAACTATCATTATGATAATTAACATAATTGATTGATTAATTAATTATTAATTATCAATTAACGTAACTATTATTAACATAATTGATTAATTAATCAATTAATCTCATAACTGTAATCAATTATGAGATTAATTGATTAATTAATGTTGACATTGACAGTAATCATTCTTTGATTGACCCAATCAAAGTTGACATTGACAGTAATTAAATATTTGATAATGATCAGTTGATTCCATTTCTGATTAGTGTTCGAACAACCGGCCCTTTTAGGGGAGTGCAATTAGAACGAAAACATGCATTGTTTCGGAAAAATTCAAACAAGCTTATATTTTTCTAAATCTTTTTTTGTTAGTTTATATACATGTTAAAGTAAAAAGTTCTACTCGCAGATTTGACCCTAAATGTTTATTAATTCTTTAAACAATAACAATTTTTTTGTAAAAATAATATTAAAAATATCGTTAAATTCATCATTTTACTTTGATCAAATATATTTCTATTTTGTTTTTGATTATGCTGAATCCGAATATGGCATTACAATTTGAAAATTCTTATACAGAAGCTCTTATACAGTGTGTCTGCGTAGCTAGGAACCATATGGAAAACTTTTTTATTATCAATTTTACGAAAAAAATTATTCTTAATGAAATGCTCTGAATAGTCAAAAATTTAAAACTCAACCATCAGATATCAAATTTTATCAATTTTATACGAGTTATGTCAAAAATATGAATTTCGTTAAAGAGTAAAGTACCTTTATATTCCAGCATATCAAAAAATGCTATTATGAAAAGTTGTTTAAAATTAGAAACTATGTCTAAATATACAATTACATCATTCTGATCGAAAAAAAAAATTAATTTTTTTCTCAAATTTCTCATTTTGGATACTCATCATCATTTTATTACAATTATGATAACTATTTTATTATCACTTTTACGAAAAAAAGTTAATTTTCATAAAATGCTCTCCCTGGTCTAAAATCTAAGATAAAACAATTCAGACATCAAACATTTAATTTTATATGAGATATGTAAAAAATATAAATTTTTCTTAAGAGTTAAGTGCCTTTATTATTCACAATATTTTAATTAGAAGGATGTAATTGAACACTAAAACAAATTTTTTAATTGCAAACAACTTTTCTTAATAACAATTTTCGATATTGTGAAATGTAATGGTACTTTACTCTTGAGTAAAATTAATATTTTTTGACATACCTCATATAAAATTAATTAAATTTGATATTTGGTGATTGCATCTTAGATTACATACGACGAAGGATATTTTATAAACAATAACTTTTTTTCGTAAAACTGATAATAAAAAAGTTATCAATAGGTTCCAAGTTACGCAGACATACTGTATAAGAGCTAAGAAATTTTTTTGCTGAACATTTATTATTGTTGAAGCTTATTATTAAATGTATTTTAGGTAAGTTTTACAGAAAAAAGTTTTTGATCACTTTGTACAAACATTTTTTTAGCTGGCAATTTTCGGTTTTTGTATTACATTTTCGTTATCTTTCTTAATTTTCTTAAAAAGAAATAGTTTATTTCGTTTCTAAAGTAAAATAATTTAGTGAATTTTAGAGATTACATCCTAAGCTTTAAAAAAACACTTATAAAACTGTCATAGATCGGTTCAAACTTGAGTAATACCGTCTTAAAGTGGTAGTAATTCTATAAAACTACGAAGATTTCAAAAATTATATTTTTTGAGACGTCATATCATTTGAATTAAATTTTTGAGATTTTTTTGAATGAAACATCATTTAGCAAGATGCTTGAAAGGTAAATTGTGCAAAACTGAGAGTTTTATAAGAAAAACTGTATTAGTTACACATTTTTAAATCATTTTTAAACAAAATTCATGTAAGGCTCACTTTCCGCCCACACCGTAGTTATGCCCATACATTTTATTTCTTTCTATTATAACCATAAGATAGCTTAATTATTCATCTTTCATGTTCAATTTGTAAAATTTCATTCGATCCATTAGTTAAAGAATTGCATTAAAATAACTCAACCATGCACTTCGCCGTACGTTAGTTTACAGTGCGCCAATGTTTGTGAGAAGGGTGACTTTAGCATTATAATTAAAAAATTATAGAAGATACAGATTTAATTGTAGAACATTCTTTATATAAGGTTTTTTTTGTAGGATTTTCTGAATTTTTCAATGGTCAAGTCAGTTTTTTTCCAAAATTTATATTTTCGGAGTTATTTAAAAAAACATCTAATTCGTAGTTCATTTGTTAATTAAAAAATAAAGCACCCACTTTTAGGGTAGAACTTTTTGATATGTTGTTTATTAAACATTTCTTAATTAACTTGCAGAAAGTTCTATCTTGTTTGATTTTTTCCGAAGTGAAAATCTATATGCACTCCCCTATTTAATCTACTGTATTCTCTATTTCACGGTTTAAAAATTTTCGTTTATAGATGAAAATCTCGTATCCTAGCTGATTATTACCTAATTCATGTATGTAAATACTATTTACTTACTATTATTATATTATTCGTATTATGTATTATCGTAAGTGTTAAATTCTAAATAAATAAATAAATCTAAATATTTCATTATTTGGATCGTTATATTAATTTATTATAATTATTTAAGTAAAAAAAAAACACTTTTAAATATTATTTTATTAAAACGTAATAACTACCTAAAACTAGGTACTGGAAAAATAAATAATAAATAAATCAATACAAAATAAACTACAGCTACATTAATAGCATAGGCGCAAAATTTCTGGTCAATGCTTTTAAAATGCATTATTTTTGTCAAGTCCTGAGTTACTTAAGCACTGCACTACATAAAATGAAAATAAAACTAAATCGTGAATTAGCTTTCATAAGCTTAAAGACTAAAAACTAAAAACTCATAAATAACATCGGACTGCAGACGGTTTTTGAAATTTGAATTGTGTTTAGTATACCTTAAGTGGATGCACTTGTTCATTTAAATTCTAAACAAAAGAATCGGCACATGTACCTTTTGTCAAAAGATGAAAAGTATCGGATGTCACTAACATTCATCCAGTATAGGCTATTTATAAAAATTTGGGTGGAACCAAACAAAATTTATGTGTTGTTGGTGTTGGGAATATATGGATGAGAAAGTTTTAGTCGATGGTAGTAGATACACTGAAAAATATCCGCAAATATCCGATTTATTTAAAGATACGAAGAAGATACGACAACTCTCAAAAAGGTACGCAAATCGGATAATTATCCGCCGATTGGCAACACTGTTTGTAATACACTCTATGGCGTAGAAAAAATCATCCCCTAAATATTCATCTCCTAGTTGCAACCCCTAACTTTTTTAGTAGCACCCTGTATATTTTTTTATAGTTTTGGATTTGGTCTACTGTCGTCTATTCAACATATTTTTTAACAATAAAATTAGTTCGAAAGTAATCAAGCAAATATCAGTTTTTTTTGTCAATTATGTGTCCCAGACTAATTTATCTAGGCTATATTTCTTAAACGAATAGAGATTTTCGAATGGGACACAAACTGATCTGTTCCATTTGTAATAAACTTTTATATGGCGTAGAAAAAATCATCCCATCCCCTAAATATTTATCCCTTAGGTACAACCCCTAACATTTATTTTTTAATAGCACCCTTTACATTTGTTTATACTTTTGTAAAACGAAACCATGTTATTTTTAAAAAAATCTGTTGAATAGACGATAGAAGATCACATACAAAACTATAAAATAATGTACAAAGTACAAGGTGCTATTAAAAAAATTAAAGTTAGGGTTTGTAACTAAGGGGAGAATATTTAGGGGATGGGACGATTTTTTTCTACGCCATATTAAAGTGTATTACAAATGTAATTGATCAGTTTTTGTCCAATTCGAAAATCTCTATTCGTTTAAGAAATATAGCCTGGACAATTTTAGTCTGGAGCACATAATTAACAAAAATAACAACGATATACAAATAACAACAATAAATAATTACAACGATTTTATTTTTAAAAAAATTTGTTGAATAAACGATAGAAAACTACATCGAAAACTATAAAAACATGTACAGTTAGGGGTTGTAACTAAGGAATGAAAAGTTAGGGTATGATTTTTTTCTACGTCATATTAAAGTGTATTAGAAATAAAATTGATCAGTTTTTGCCCCATTCGAAAATCTCTATTAGTTTAAGAGATATAGCCTGGATAAATTAATCTGGGACACCCTGTGCAGGTCTTTAATTTTGTTTCATCAACAATAATGACAAATAAGGAAAATGTGTGTTCATTGATTTTTTGCGTCGTAAATGTAGACCACATACTCTCATAAGTGCTTTTTTATGTCCAAGCACAGCTGTTGATATGTTTAACCACAAATAAAGAAAAACAGTGGAAACTCTTAGCTTCCGTTAATGAAGTATCATTTATGACAGGTTAGGGTTTTGGTAAAGAAATTACCTGCACTACACGATTATGACTTTTTTTATTTTTATTTCTGTTTTTTTATATATCAACCTTCTGGGTTTTCCCACGTGCAGTATGTAGTGAATCGATCAGATCAGAATGAGCAATCTTACTTGGTTATTAATGATATATAAAATTGGTAGGCATGGAATACTGTTATTAATAAGTCATTAAGGATGATAATAAGACCGCGCACTTGCTTGATTAACGATTTAAAAACAACCTACTTATTATTTAAAACGAAACAGTAAATATTTCATTTGAAAGCTATCCTTAATCCAGTTTAACGTTTGACGTTGACTGATTTAAAATTCCAAGTAAATATTTAAAAAATGAGAAAAACTTCTATAAATTTATTTTTACCTTTCCTGTTTATAGTGAATATGTTACCGGCCAAACCCCATTTCAGGAAAAACTAGTTTGGTCTAGGCCAAACTAGTTTATCCTAAGCGCGTTAGGATAAACTAAAACTAGTTTGTCCTAGGCCAAACTAGTTTATCCTGATATAAATACACACACTTCAGGCCAAACTAGTTTATTCTAGGCCCAAAACTAGGTCATCCTGATATAAAGACGCACACTTCAGGCCAAATTAGTTTATCCTGAAGTGTATGTTTTTTATCAGGATAAACTAGTTTAGCCTAGTCTAAACCAATTTATTCTAGTCAAAAGTAATTTATTACAGATTGGTTGCTGATTTAAACGTAAGTCTGGAAGAGATTATTAATAGGCCAATCAAGTTAGGTTTTTACTAGACATAACGGAAAAGACGAGGTTTGACAGTTGAAATGTGTAGTATGAGATATTACAAAAAGACTACCATCTTGGGATTCTTCAATTTTTTAGTGGAACATTTTTTAAATAAACAATCAAAACGTCAAACTTGGTTTTTTGCTCATAACTTAAAAACTTGTTTATTTAGAAATTTGACGTCCACAGGTAACTTTTTCAGAAAAAAAGGATACATCGAATGAGATACGCTAAATGAAAATCAGTGAATAAATAGAAAAGTTATTGCAAAACGGATGACAAAATCACTGTTTTTGAATATTGTTAATAACAATTTTATTGTTTATTACAATATGTTTTAATATACCTAAAATTGAGAAAATTATGGTGTTTGAATGGTTTACAAAAAATGGTCCAGATCTGTTCAATAGTTTTCGCAAAATTGAATTTGTTTATAAAATTTTTTGAAAAACGAGCTAATTTCTGAGGCTGGTCCAGGTAATATGGCTGAATGTATCTCAATAATCCGGGGCTCATTTTCTTCGTTATGATGTATACTAACAGCCTATGAAAAAAAAAGTAAAAAAAATTACACATACGTACACAAAATTATTTGTTAATAAAAAGCTGTTTTTAAGCTTATAAACAATTACAATAAGTTCGTAGAAATTAGATCAAATTAAATGGAAATAAAAAATACGGAAAACTGGTTAAAATACACAACTTCTAAAAAAAATATTTTAGGTCCTACGACCCTTGGGGTCTGAGATGGCCCCTTTTTTTGAAAAAATCACTGTTACGTTAATTAACAACACTAAGAGCTGAAATTAACCAATCTTTTATAAGAAAAGTCAAAGTTTTTAACAAAGTTTTTAGGAAGAAAAAATGTTAAAAATTGTTTAAACATGAGTGTTATAAACAGAGAATATTTTGCGTTCCGACTAAGTAAAAAATAGCGGGCGTAGTCGACTGACTGAATAGTGGGCGCGGTTGGCGACCGGCAGCAACTCCTAAAATTACGTTATACCGACCACAAAAATCAACTTTAAGGTGAATGACAAATTTTCATCATTCCTTATGTTTTCGATGTCTCTGAATCCGAATATCGAGTTTATTTTTTTCTAGAATTAGTGAAACATGTTCAAAAATCAAATTTTATGCAAAAATGCGAAAAATCAATTTTGATGATTTTTCAATTTTAACTCACTGTATTTTGGTCGCTGTAAATATTTCCCTTTGAAAATTTTACTGTGTTATCTTTGAAACATTTAGATAACAATGAGATTTGTCCAAAATGATTAAACACATTAAAAGAGAAGTTGTTAATTTTTAAACATTTTGTCGTCAGATTTCGTTAGTTTCATGTTTCCTTAAAAAAGTTGAGTGACAAACTTTTAGTTTATAATTTTAACTAACACAGAAATAAAATATAATTCATGAAGAAGTTTTCCAAAAAAATTTATTTTAAAATACGCAATAGGAAAAATGTTTTGTGACTTTATATACGAGTGGCACACCGCAAAAAAAGCTTATTTCTCGAGATACTGATACTAATTTTGGTCATACTTTATATTTTTGATGGTGCTGAAAACGAAAATTAGGGATGTTTTGAATTTTACGTGGGGGAACATTATCAAAATCGCAATTTTACGCTAAAAATAAAAAAAATCACGTTTTTTTTGCGTTTAACTTGCTACAATTCTGTTCCACTGTAATATTTTTCCTGAAATTTTTATAGTATATATTCCTCACCTTTCTGAAGACAATGGGACCTGCTTCAATATTCAATATTTCTGTCTTGCCCAGTGGCGTAGCTGACAGGCCCGCAGGGCCCGCATGGCGGGGGGCCCGACGTTAGGAGGGGCCCCATAAAGCCATCAAGCTTGTGTAATACTTCTACTTTCTTTAAATTGGGGACCAAAACATATTTTCCTAATAAGCATCAAAATAAGGAATTTGGAAGGAAGCAATGAAGCGGGTAATTGACGTAATTCTTACACTTTGCGGGTGCAATTTAGCATTTCGTGAACATGTTGGTAGTTTAGATGAAAGTGAATCCCACAAAGGCAATTTTTTGTCGGTGGTTCGTTTACTAGCTAAATATGTTCCTGTTTTAGCTAAATTAATCTAAGAACAATAGCTTAAAAACAAATTATTTGAGCCCCCAAATAAAAAACGAAGTTATAAATTTGCTAGCTCAAGAAACTGAAAACAGATTGATTACTTAATTGAGTTAAAAAAGTTGTTTTTATTCAATATAATTCTTGATGCTACTCAAGATATTTAAAACACGTTCAGCTTAGTTTTATTTTCCAGTATGTAAAAATAACTTGCGATGAAAATAATTTACCTTCCAAGGCAGAAGTTGTTGAAAGTTTTTTGAGATTTATTCGCATGTTAGACCAAAGTGCAGAAGGTCTTGTAAATGAAATTCTAAAATTTATACAATCAAAGCACCTTTTCGTACACAACTTCATAGGAAAGCGGTAGGATGGGGCCAGCATCTGACATTGAAAAACAGCTTTCAGTATGATCATTGTGCATCCCATAATCTGAACTTAGTGTTGAATGATGCCATTGCTGGTGTAAATACAGGAGTTGTTTTTTTTAGGATATAATTAAAAGATTATGCTTTTTTTAGTGCAAGTATTAAAAGATGGGCTGTACTATTATGACTTTGGATTCATCGCGTTTACCAACACTTAAAAGGTTATGTGAAACCCTGTGCTCATCCAGACATGATGCTGTTATGGCTTTTCGTCGAGCTTTCCGACAAGTAATAAATCTTTAACGAAAATTTCATTCCTATCTAAAAAACGATGAAAAATTAAAAGCTAATGCATTATTAGAGCATATGAATAATTTTGAATTTTTTGTTAACATTACTATTCAATCTAAGATACTTAACTTTATTAATATAACATCAACACTTTTGCAATCTGAAACGGCAAAGTCAAAGGTCGCCCTTCAACTTTTTGGAAAAACTAGTGATAATCTTCCAGGAATGAGAAATTCGTTTTCCGCAACTTTAGCAAAAGCAGCAGGAATAGCAGAATAGTGGGGTATTATATCTGAATTTAAAAATAAACGGATAAAACCTATAAAAAACGTTACGATGAGATTAGCTGCGACGAAAAAATAACTTTTAACAAAAAAGTTTTGAAGTTAATGTTTTCAATGTAAATTTAGATACAATATTGCAACAACTTACTAATAATAGGTTTGTCCGATTAAAATACATGTATAATAGGTTTTTATGTCTATTCCTATAAAAACTATGGACACTAACTTATGAAGACTTATTAAAGAAATGCCAAATATTGTCATTTATACATATTTTAGTAATTATACTGTTATTAGTTGTCGTTATGTTTATAATTCGGCCAATACGGGGGCCCACAAAAACTGTCGCGGGGAGGCCCTCCAATCTTCAGCTACGCCACTGTGTCTTGCAATAAAGAAAGTTATAAATTGTTTGAAGTAAAAGGTGCAGATTCTTGAATTGCAAAGTTTAATCGCAAAAGTTGAGTGACAAAATTTGAAATTTAGCTATTTAATTAATTTTATGTTAAAATCTAGAATCTAGAGTACAGAGAACAAAATGTTTTATAGAAAAAAAGTGGTGTAACTTTTAATTTAAAAAAACGTGATTTCATTATTTTTTATTTTTAGGGTAAAATCTCGATTTTGACAATATTTCCCCATATAAAATTCAAAATAAAACTCATTTTCGTTTTCAGCACCATCAAAAACATAAAGTAAGACCAAAATTAGCCAATCACTACACCGTGCTTGATATCTCGAGAAATGAGCGTTTTTTGGGGGGAGTAGCACTCGTCTATAAGGTAGCGTAACTTTTTTTATATTGCATATTTTGGCTTGAAATTTTCCAGAAAACTTCTTCAGGTACCATGTTTTAATGCTGCGTTGATTAATAGCTATTTGTATAACAAGGGAGGAAAGTGCTACTTTTCCTCCCGAGAATGAAGTTTACTGCCCGACGCGTAGCGGAGGGCAGTAATCATTCAAGGGAGGAAAAGGCACTTTACTCCCATGTTATACATATGGTTTTTCCACCTTCCTCAAATAACAAGTCATTTTTTCATTTTTACTTAATTTATTTATGTAACTAACCAACAAAATTTATTAGAACTAAAACTAACAAGTAAGTACAATATAACTGTCAACTGTCAAATATAAGTCAAATTATTAATGTAAACATTGTTAAATCAGAATAACAATTTACTGTTTTTTACCATTCTGCAAAATACAGAGTGTTTTTAAATAAACGTTAAAATGTATAGATACTTACGTAATAGAAAATAGATATTGTACAGGGCGTCAATAAGTTATATTTCATGAATGAAATACCATGACGTCACTTTTACTTTTCCTCCCTAGGGAGGAAAAATATTTTCCTCCCTAGGGAGGAAAAGTACAACTTTGCTCCCTACAATCAGGTCCGGAAAAGTATACTTTCGGTAGAGGTAGGTGGAAAAATTATAAACTAAACAGTTTTGCCACCCAACTTTTATAAGTAGACATAAAATTAATGAAAAAATTGTTTAAACAATTTTCCGGCAGCGGTAGTTCTTGGTACCCTCTGGATTTGTTATAAGGGACTTTTTTTTTGAGTAAGTTTGTGCAAAAAATACGAATCGGAATAATTTACCTAACGAGGTCGACGATACAGTCTGGACTACACACGGATTCAAAATAGAGAAGAAAAATGGCCTATACCTACCAACCGGGTTCTACTGTACCAAGTTTACTATTTTTTTTATCTATGATGCCACATTAAAATACTAACATTTATCTTATTTTCATTGCAAAATTAGCCAAAACAAAGCAGCTAATGGGATGTATAAACCTTTTTTGAAGTGGCCTTTTTATTGTTATTTTTTAAATTTATTTATTTAAAATATAATTTTACTAAATAAATGTGCAACATAGTAATATTTATAAAATTCAAGTTTCTACCAAAATATATAAATATTATTAAGCTTCAAATCCGGTATACTGTCAATGTTAAAAATGGGCTGCAACGGTCTAGAGCGAGCGAATGGTAGTGCGCGAATTTATTCTCATTCGGCTACGCCCATTATTTTTTTTTACTTTATTCGCAACGCAAAATTCCCTTTGTTTATAACACTACTGTTTAAACATTTTTTAACACTTTTTCTTGATGGAAACTTTGTTAAAAACTTTGACTTTTCTTATAAAAGATTGGTTAATTTCAGATCTTAGTGTTGTTATTTAACGTAACAGTGATTTTTTCAAAAAAGGGGGCTGTCTCAGACCCCAAGGGTCGTAGGACCTAAAATTTTTTTAGAAGTTATGTATTTTAACCAGCTTTCCGTATTTTTTATTGTCATTTAATTTAATCTAATTTCTACGAAATTATTGTAATTGTTTATAAGCTTAAAAACTGCTATTAATTAACAAATAATTTTGTGTACGTACATGTATTTTTTTTTTACTTTTTTTTTTAAAGGCTATTAGTATACATCTTAACGAGGGAAATGAGCCTCGGATTATTGAGATACATTCAGCCATATTAACTGGAACAGCTTCAGAAATTAGCTCGTTTTTCAAAAAAATTAAAATCAAATTCAATTTTGCGAAAACTATTTAACAGATCTGGACCATTTTTTGCACACCATTCAAACACCATAATGCCCTCAAGTTTAGGTGTATTTAAACATATTTTAATGAACAATAAAATTGTTATTAACAAAATTCAAAAACAGTGATTTTGTCGTCCGTTTTGCAATAACTTTTTTGTTTATTAACCGATTTTCATTTAGCGTATCTCATTCGATGTATCTTTTTGTTCTAAAAAAGTTACCTGTGGACGTCAAATCTCTAAATAAACAAGTTTTTAAGTTATTATCACAAAACTAAGTTTAAAGTTTTGATTGTTTATTTAAAAATTGTGCCACTAAAAAATTGATGAATCCCAAGATGGTAGCCTTTTTGTAATATATCATACTACACATTTCAACTGTCAAACCTCGTCTTTTCAATTATGTCGAAAAACGGCTTATTTTTTACTAACTTGATTGATCTATAAGAGTTGTAAGACTTTTAAGTATTTAGGGTAAATGATAAACCAAGATTGCACTTAAATGAAAGATATAGGAATGAAAATAGTAAGGGGAAAACAAGCCACGAAAGCACCTCCATGGAGTAATATGGAAGAACACTCTTGACTAAAGAAAACAAAACAGGATTGTTCATGGCATAATGCTGAATATTACCCTACAAGAGCGGAAGAATACGAAGAGTTGAATTGGAGTTTATGATAAGGTGTCTACAAATTACCAGGTAGGATGGAATAAGAACAGAAGAAATGTGAAACAGAATAGCAGTAGAATGCTCAATTACAAAAAAGTTGTGGTAGTAAAAGTAGAGCCCTGAAATGGTACGGGCATGTACAAAGAAAGCCGGGGCACAGGTGGCCTAAAAGATTACTGAACTGGGATCCGCGGGGAGGAAGATGGAGAGGAAGACCTGCTGTGAGATGGAAAACTCACATAGGAAATGCTATGATAGATAGAGACCTCAGAGATGGCCACTTGGAGAATATAGTACTATTCAAGACGAAAACGGCAAACTCATTATGGGAAAAAGCCAAGAAGAAGAAAGTAATTTAGCGAACTAGTACGGCTTAATATAAATAATAAATTTAATAAAATACTTTGTTCTTGGAAAAATAATCATTTTTATTAAAACTATAATTATTCATAACAAACAAACAATAATATTGAGTTATGTTGGCGGTTGGACGGACAGACAGCCTAGGTCAAATTTCTTACCTTTAGTACCATCCTTGGATTTGTCATTTGTCTTCATTTGTCGAACATTTTGAATTGAGTCGACATTAATTTCACCTCATTTGTCATTCTACCTGGTATAATGGCGGAGGAGTTGAGTTCACGGACAGACGTACAGAAGGACGGACGGACGGACAGACGGACGTGGACAATTCAACGTTTTCACATTTATTAAAACTTTTTGAAAACAATATTATTTCGTACTATATTTTATTCGTAAGTGTATCTTTTTTTTCTAATTTTTGGAGAAAACCTCATCCTTTTATTTATTATTTTTTATATTATTTAATTATACAAGAATATATCGATTTATAGCATGTATCAATATCTTCATTCGATGTATCATATTATGATACAACATATCAATGTATAATTTTTTATGCCATCCCTGTTAGGACGTGATTTGGGAATTCCCCGCATTTAAAAGTCCTTACATGTTCGCTAAATTACTTTCCACTCGGCTAAATTGGTTTAGACTAGGCCGTACTGGTTTATCCTGAAATGTGAGTCTCTATTATATCAGGATAAACTAGTTTGGTCTAGGACAAACTAGTTTGCCCTACGCGCGATAGGACAAGCTAGTTTGGCCTATGCCATACTAATTTATCCTAACTGGTTTGGCCTAGGCCAAACTAGTTTGCAAATGTAAAGACTGAAATAGTTTTGTACACACTTATGAATACAGGTAAATATGGAGAAGTGTACTTTTGAAGTGTGTATATTAAAAAGTTAAATTTAAATTTAATTTACACACTTCAAAAGTACACTTCTCCCTATTTACCTGCAAACTAGTTTGTTCTGAAATCGCGTTTGGCCGGTAACATATAGATAAACAGCATGGTTTGCAGCTCCCATCTGTATTCTTTTTCTCATGATCATCTTTCAGTGCGTCACAGTTTTTCGATTTCTTTCTAACGCATTAAATTGTATGTGACAGAAAAAAAGGCACGTCCGTGATTACAGATATTTACAACATTTATTATAGTTATTCTAGTTGTCGATAGATGGCGCCATAATAAAAAAAAATAATTTTTTTTAATTAGATAATAATATTACAAATATAATCTGTATAATTTATAAGACTACACAAATCAAAGAAAATACCATTTTATAAATGCAAGAAACACATTTGATTTGTTTTTATTCCAAATTAAAAATAAAATGTGACAGTGACAACCGTCAGATTTAACTAAAGTGTCATGTTAGAATAAATGTCATAAATGTGTATTATCACGGACTTACCCTTTTCTTATCATTTGCTACGCACTGAAAAATGCTCATGAAAAGGAAAATGCCTACTCTCCTTAAAACATTTTCGTTGGTGGTGTGGGTTTGTGTGTTTTTTCATTGTGTATGGATTTACTCACCTCAATTGCAAATTTAATATTTTCTATCAAATACTATGTTTCAATTAAATAATAATGCTTCCATGACCTACTAACTTATTTCCTGAATATGACCTAGACCTACAAAACCCTTAAATAATTGTATATTCGAATCCAACCAATAATTTTTCCACCTGTACTTATATTTTAAATAATGTATGTATTAATATTATTTGTTTGGCGGTGATTATCTTTAATAATAAATAGAAATATGATAAACGGACACTATGGAATGAATAAACAATTTTCTATAAAATGTTTTATAATATATATTATTTCGAACTGTCTGGTTTTATTACTCGTAATATTTAGGTAGGCATTATAGATAATAATTATTTATGAAACAGTTAGTGAAGTATGCTTTTTGCGAACGCACGCGATGTTTAGGGCACGAGCGACAGGCGACAGCGGCGCGAGTGCTATATATCGCGTAAGGTCGCAAAAAGTACTTCACGCAGAGTTTTATACAATATTTTTTATCTACGATAAACAAATAAAAAAACTAACCCTTCGTCACTGGAATTCATTTCTATTCTAAAATTTTTAGAATTTGACATTTAAAAATTCTAACCTCCTTCAAACCACAAAACTGTCAAAACTTTTGTTGTAATTTATTGCTCAAATGTCATCACCATGACAACGCGAGTTAAGGATATTTGATTATAACGACAGAGATGGCTATACAGTGCATGTCTATTCTTAATTCAGATATACTTTCCAGTTTACCTCACCTTTGCAGTGTACGGTGTACGTCAACTTAACAAAAAAAGTTAGGTTATGTAGAGATGTTGGTGGTGGACATAAATAGCATATTGTTTGATTTTATTTATTATCGTTACTTATAATTTTGTTAATTCTTTTTATTTTTGATTAAAGTTGTGTGTTAATGGTTTTGACTTATTTTTTATATTTTATAATGTTAATCAAAATTAATTGTTAAACCAATGATATAAATTCAGATTAAAACGAGACATACGTAATTTTCTTATTCGATTAAAACGAGACAATAATTGTGGATCGCTCGTTATGAAAGTGTGCCAAAAAACAGTGCGAAAAAGTAAACCCCATTTAAAATACATTGTTACTTCACGCGCTCTTTAAATCCTTCACGCACTGCTATCTATAATGACAGTCTTCACAAACTAAAAGCTTATGCATAATATAAGATAGAGTAGATAATAGTTATTTATGTATTAAGAGCGAAAAGTGAGACATTATTGCTTGAGAGTAAAAGTTACCGCTCGACGCGTAGCGGAGAGCGGTAATTACTCGAAAGCAATAATGTCACTTTGTGCTTGTAATACATACAACATTTCTTCTACAATCACTTAATAACTTTATTGTAACTATTTTATATGTCATTATAATAATCATAACATTAACTTTTATATCTATCAGTTTGAATGTTCAATGTGTGTGTATTGTATGGTTGTACGGTTGCTACGGACAACGCGCGTAAAATCAAACTTTACGTGCTAAAGCGATAAAGTGACGGTACTCAGTAAACGTCAACTTTTCGTTGCCATTGACAAGCGAAAAGTCTTATTTATCAAGTGATTGTGGAAAAAATAAATTTTATTCACTTGAATTCAAATGGATAACAAAAACCGTAAAATGATGAGTTTACAAAAACCGAAACGAGGATTGAAATCCAAAACGCAGAATTAATAAAATATCGATTTCATTACTAAGAATTCTGGATGAGTACTGAAGTAGGTACATAAAAGGCTATTACCGATGATTAGAGTACGGATTACCACAACCAAATTTTTCAAATATTGAAAATTCTGTGAATACTCTTTGATTAATTTTTGTACGGCCGGGTCGTACAAAAATTCGATTGATCGGGAATTGGCGATAAAATCTTTTTCTAGATAAAAATAAAATAAAACCGCTTTTACTCTTAATAACCGGATTCAGACTTTACAATTATTTCACCTCAGTTTGAGGTGTCCAATAAAAGGTTACTCAGCCACTAAAATAGAGAGAAGAAACACGACAGTTGTTATAGGTTGTAAAGTATAAATTTTACCAATAGTGAGTCTATAATCAGCTAAGTTTTTATAGAAAAAATACAAAATTTTATTGGAACCATTTATATTTAACAACCCAAAATAACTCTAACATGTTATCTAACAATAAAACACTGAACATGTTAGTTTTCTATACTTCCACAAAATTTATTACAACTAAGTGACTACAGCTGTTTCGGCAGAGTGCCTTTCTCAAGTGATATAGTTTACAATGTGTTTGCCTTTTTAAGTCTAACTGAAGAGGTTGTATCCGTATTTTTTAATTTATTAATTTCCATAGATTCTAAAAAAGATAGCTTAAGGCCTTTATTTTGAATATGCAGAATTTGAAACCCTTCATTGAAAGAGTGATTATGATCTAGAAGGTGAAGTGCGTATGTAAGAGTGTCTGTTTTTCTATTGTTGAAAGCCCTTTTGTGTTCTGCTATCCGTTTGTCAAAGGTTCTGCCAGTTTGACTGATGTAAGTTTTCGGACAGTCACCACACGTTAGTTTGTACACACCACTCTGTAGTTACTTTCTCTTTCGGCTTTTATTGTTCTTAATATATTTGCTTAAGTTGTTGTTAGTTCTGAAAGCTGGTGTTATTCCTTTCTTTTTTATGTATCTGGCTATTTTTATTGTTATCTTGCCAGTGTATGTGAGAGAGCAGAAGGCACTGGGTCCTTTCTGTGGTGGTGGATACACTAATTTCAGGGCTTCCTTATGGAGTTTTTGGTTTAAAATTTTGTTAACTGTTTGTTCGTTAGTTCGTTCAACTTAGTTGTAATAAATTTTGTGGAAGTATAGAAAACTAACGTTTTCAGTGTTTTATTGTTAGATAAAATGAACTTCCATCAAGTAACGATCGAATCCATCAATTACTTTAACATGTCTTTCTCTTTTTTTAGTTGTTAACTCCTTCATTTACCAAAAGTTATTTTGAAAGGTACGTTTTTTTAATTGCATGGACATTAGTCACTCAGCCAGTTGCAATAGATTCTCCACTCAGAAAAATACACAATCCTATCCCTAATACAAAATTAACGAATAATTAATAGAAGAAAATACGATAAAGAAACTACGGGGTCAGGGGTCACTGGCGTCTCGTGTAGGGGCCCATCAAGACACTTTTAGTAAACATACAATACTTTTCCAAGGATAGGGTAGATATAAAATTTAGGGTAAACAAAGGATGAAAATCTAAACTTTTTTACGATCATGAAGAATTCCATACTCGTGTACAAATCTTATAGAACCGAACATGTGTCTGACCAGGAAACTCTAAGCTACGTTCTAACAACTGATTATTAAACTTTTTATTAAGCTCCACTTTACCAAAATGTTTTGAACTGGTAAATATCGGGGAAATTGAATATTGGAGAAGAGAAAAAAATTATAGAAATCAAATGAATTAACAGATACGAAGAAGAAATAAGAAACTGATGCGAATAGAATGAGAAAGATTTTATGAGAAGTTAAAACCTGAGTGCCTTGATTTAAAGGATGAAAAATAAAGCACTTACCCATTTAAACAAAGACAAAAAATAAAATCAATGGGAAAATCCCAGTAGCTAGCTGTATATTACAGTTAAAAAACTCATACAGAAGTAAAAAGCTTCGATTTGTATATTGGTATAAAATGTTTATTAAATAACTTCTTAAAATGTCATCCAAATGGATAGCATATAATCCATTAACATCGACTTGGTAGAATCGCCATATTTTATATAATATTATTATATAAACCATATATTTTGAGGTTACCACTTTTAATAGTGTGCTAGTTTCCTCTACTGAGCAGAATGCACTGAAGATGATCTAATTTAAATCGAAAACGTTTTGCAATCCATTTGGATGACATTTTAAGAAGTTTTTTACTTCTCTATGAGTTTTTTACAAAAATATATTATGTTAATATAACAGAACATTGATACAATTGACCTTATAGAGACGAAAATTGCAATAACTGCAGTTAATTTATATAAAAAGATGCAGTGGATTTATTTTAAAGTAAAAATAATTTAAACGAAGAAATTTCAAGAAGATTATGAAAAACAGTACACTGGTCTCAAAAGAGAGATAAGCTAGTACTAAAACAGCTACAATAAATGCCAGACTAAAAAGATAAGCATAAGAGAAGGAAATTGAAAAAGAAAGTAAGTTGAAATCAAACCTACCATAATATGTATTTACCTGTTACATCTGATTTTAATTATAATCCAAGTTCTTACTTTAATATCGGTAAAATTACCGGTAACGATATTATAGAAGGTGCAAAGAAATTAAAAAATAAGTTTTCCTGCGGTCCTGTTAATTTTCCTTTTTCGATATTTAAATGTCACGTCGAGTCATTCATAGAACCACTTGTAATTTTTAACCTCATTCTTAAGACAACAGCATTTCTAACTGCGTGGAAAAATACAAGAGTTTGTCCTATTTTTAAATCAGGTTCAAACTCTGATATATCTAACTATCGACCTATCGCTCTTATATCAACATTTTCTAAATTCGTCTCAAATTATTAGTATCGTCTCAAAAGGTGTAATCATTGCATCGCGATGGTTTCCCTTAAATAGGCAGGATTGTTGATATTTCATTCAGAGTTGTGACTACATAGCTTCACTGAGGATGCATGGGATGCTGAAATAGGCTATATGGAGATGGTGGTCCAACTCTGAATCAAATATAAACAAAAACTGCCTTTATCTTTTTCATCTTTACTCAGATTTGAGTATATAGAAACTGTCTTTCGGTCCTTTTTCCTTGACGAAGAGAAGGTAAATGGCCAAAGTGTCCTCTATTTGCTTTCTCCTAATTTCGTCGTCTCTTGTGCTTATATATTGTAAAAGCCGGTCATACAGGATGCAGCCAGAAAGCAGTTTATTAACGAAAAGCCTTAGATTTAAAATTTTGTTTATTATATTTTTATATCAATTATTCTAATTGTTTAAAAAGTAGTAAACTTTGTATCTAGGGCTTTTCGTTGTTTTCCTCGCATTGCGAGAGATGTCGCTGGATTGCGTCTCAAAAGGTGTTATCATTGCATCGCGATGGTTTCCCTTAAATAGGCGGGATTGTTGATATTTCATTCAGAGTTGTGACTACATAGCTTCACTGAGGATGCATGGGATGTTGAAATAGGCTATATGGAGATGGTGGTCCAACTCTGAATCAAATAACAACAAAAACTGCCTTTATCTCATTCTCTAAATTGTTCAAAATTATTTTGACAGATTACTTGTATGCTTATGTGCGTTGTTTGATTACCAGCAGTCATCATGGTTTTGTGAAAGCTCGGAGTACGGCAACAAATCTTTGTATATTTACAGAATATGTTTCGTCAGCTTTAGATTCAAGATAACAGGTGGACGTCATATACACTCATTTCATTAAAGCATTTGACTGAGTCTCATACAATAAATTGCTAACAAAATTAGATCATTTTGGAATTTCCAATAACTTTCAAATATTACTGAAATCATATAACTGATAGGAGTTTGTTCGTAGAATATCAAGGCTTTCGATCTTTTAGCTTCGTTGCCACGTCTGGAGTACCTCCGGGATCGAATCTGGGTCCCTTATTATTTCTCCTTTTGTTAATGACATACGCTCCATCATAGATTCTGAAACACTGTCGTATGCGGACGATATGAAAATATTTCGCAAAATTAACCATATTTCCGATTGCGTTAAACTTCAACAGGATATCTCTGCCATTAATGAATGGTGTTTCAATAATCAACTATCCTTAAATATAAAGAAATGTCAAGTAATGTCCTATTACTCCAGGGAAATAAGGCAAAAATATACCATGTTCGGGACACTTGAGCAGCCAGGTTTCAAATGGGTTTTTTGGGTACTATATACCTAATACATTATACATACAAAAATGCCCGTCACAGTTGGGACGAGAAATTTAGTTATTAAAAAATAAGTGTCAAAAATGGCAGTTTTTTCGTTTAAATCGCTACGGGTAAAAATGGGGTAATTAAATATCTTATTTATACTATTATTCTCATAGTAGATGAGCCAAGGTTTAAAACGGCAGTTTTTGAATTTCGGTTCTATCATTTGTTGCTTCAGAAATTGCAAAATAAGACTAAAATTTCGAAGATAAAAAATTGCTATAACTTTTGTGAAAACGACTCTAAGACTTTCATTTTGCACTAAAAGTTGAGACAAACAGTCCATATAATGCACAAAAAATTTTAAGTCGATTCGTCAATTAATTTAAATTTTATTCAATTTGTTTATCCCAATGAGCTTTTTTTTCGCAATATTATTGTTCAGAAAATAGTAATGTAATAGCAATTCTGTGAAAACCACATGAAAGAACAAAAGTCATGATTTCAAAGTATTTAAAAAAAATCATCAAAAAGTCATTTTTATCATTCCGAAAACATTTGACTAAAGTAGGGTCATTTTTAGTTCATAAACTGCAGATTAAAAATACTTTGGAATTTGAAAAGCTGGTATTTTTATACGAATTTTCAAAAAAACACTTTTTGCCTAGGTTAATTACAGTCAAAGTTCGTCACTTTTTTTATTTAATTGACAGCTACTTTGTTTATAACAATTAAGCAACCCAACTAGCGCCATTTCGAAGTTGAAGGTATATAGTTTATGTGTAAAAGTTTGAGTAAACTTTAAACTTCAACAGAGTTGTTAATAAAGCTTTAAAAATAACGTTCTAACGAAATCGATTTGTGGTCGGTGGAAATGAATTATTAAAATCCGTCCACTCAAAAAATGAAACTGATTCTTCAAAAATATGCTGAGAATAATATATCCAGAGCTTGTTGATGGATTTTGATCATAATTTTTTTAAATTGTATGTACTCGTAGTCTTGTAGATTACGTTAGGTACGTAAATCCCCACCTAACATTTCAAAATGTTAGGGGGAGTTCCCCTTATCACTCAGGGATATGAAAAATAGATTACAACCGATTCTAAGACCTACCGAATATACATATATAATTTCATAAAAATCGGTCAAACGGTCTCGGAGGAGTATGACAACTAACACTGTGACAGGAGAATTTTATAGATGTAAATATATAGATGGATATTAACAAATAGGGGTTGGTGATGGAAAAGTGTAAATTAAGGGTTGTATGTATTTTTTAATCCTACATCATAAAAAATTAAGATAGACAATTTTGTCCAAAAAAATTTAAAAAAATATCAGGGGGGCAACCCCCCTTATAACATATGGGTATGAAAAATAGATTAAAACGTATTCTCAGTCCCATGGGATACACTTGTAAAATTTCATAAAAATCGGCCAAGCCGTTTCGGAGTAATATGGTAACTAACACTGTTACAGGAGAATTTTATGTATATTAAAATAACTGTGAATTAAATAATAAAAGTGGCTAACTTTGACCGTAATTAACATAGCCGAAAAGTTTTTTTTTGAAAATTTGTGTAAAAATACCAGCTTTTGAAATTCCAAGGTAAATTTACTCTACAGTCAATATTAACAAAGCTATTCAATTTGTTTTCAAGCCAAAAATGAGTCTACTTCAGTAAAATGTTTTCGTAGTGACAAAAATAACTTTTTAATGATTTTCTTCAATAATTCGAAAACAAGACAATTGTTCTTTCATGTGGTTTTCATAGAATTTCTATATAATTATTATTTTCTGTATATGGACTCTTTGACTCAACTTTTTGTGAAATATAAAAGTCGTAAGGTCACTTTCGCGAAAGTTATAGCAAATTTTTTATTTTCGAAATTTTAGTTTTATTTTGCAATTTTTGAAGCAACAAATGATCGGACCAAAATTAAAAAGTGCTGTTTTAAACATTGGCTCATCTAAGATATTTAATTATCCTATTTTTACCTGTAGCGATTTAAACGAAAAAACTGCCATTTTTGACCCTTATTTGTTAATAACTAAAATTCTCGTCCGAACTGTGACGGGCATTTTTGTATGTATAATGTATTAGGTATATAGTACCCAAAAAACCCATTTGCAACCTGGCTGCTCAAGTGTCCCGACAAAAACCTTATTTCCCTGGAGTATATACCCGAAAGATCAATAACATACATTTCGATTACAAGGTCAACAACATTTGACTGTCTTCTACCTCAGAGTAAAGATCATGGTGTTATATTTGACAGTAAATTAACATTCTCAACTCATATTAATACCGTGGTTTCTAAAGCAACCAAATCTTTAGAATATATTATTAGAAGCTGCAGAGATGTAACGTCTGTTGAAGCTTTGCGTAGTTTATATTTTGGACTAGTTAGTAGTAAACTTATTACTGCAGCGTGGTATGGAATCCTAATCATGCAGAACTTGTCTCTAATCTTGAATCTGTTCAAAAAAGATTATTCTTAAGATATTGTTAGCTCAAAAATATAACAGATATCCGGTTAGAGGCTACAGCTATAATTTACTCCTTTCTGAGTTTGGATTCCATACACTGCGTAAGCAGCGTGAAATAATCGGCCTAATATTCATCTTCAAAATTGTCAATTGCCTAATTAATAGCGATGTTTTGCTTAGTCTTATAGACTTTAATATACCACGAGCTGTGTGACGTTCAGGTGTAACTTTTCATATTTCGGTGCCTAATTCGCAACATAATTTCTATTTTCCGATAAAAAGTATGTGCAAAAGTGTAAATAATTTAAGATCTGTGGACATTTTTTTTCTTAGTTTTAACATCTTTAAACGCGAAATATGCAATAGCTTATCGAATTAATTTCATGTTATTTTTCTTTATTAAGGTCTTTGTTTTATTATTATTGTGTATGTATATTAACAACAGAAACATTTTTGGTTATTCTCTATTTTATTTTATATTTTGTCATCAGTGTTCAGTCAGTGAATTTTTCTTATGTACACCTTTATGGGTTTATACCTGGTGGAGGTATATTTCAGTAAATAAGTATATAAATAAATAAATAAATAAATAAATAAATAAATGTTGTTCTCGACTACCTAAAGGCTTGTTTAAATGGTTAAAATTTAGGTTTTACTTTCTGTTTAAAATTATTCGTTGAGTTCTAATATTGCAGAACCATCGAACAGATGAGGAAAATCGATAATGACAAAAGCTCAATTTTTAGGCGGCAAAAAATTATAAAAAAATACGCGCCAAGAGATCCAATAAGAATTGATTTATATAATAGGTTGACCTACCTTTACCTACATTTTTAGGCAATTTGAGATTGTCAGGGAAAAGTACTATCAGTTTACACATGATAAACATTTTTTAATTATTTTCGAAAAACTGGCTATTTTAAACAGATTTATCTTTAAATCTGTTAGATGGATTTTAATTTAGTAACACTCCTTTTAAAGACATTTAAAAAGCCTTTTATTTGCCGTTTTCCACATTTTTTTCTCGTTTGATTAAATTTTGACAATTAGTTGAAAATCATAAAATTTTGTTTTCTTTTTATTATTCTTCACCGATACAATAAAACATATCTTTTACAGATTTGCAAATTAGTTTATCAAAAAGTTAACATAATAATAGGAAAAATTAGATATTATACATCAAAATCCATCCACTGGGCTCATAGATAGACCTTTTCCAATACATGGTAAAGTAGACTGTGTTTGACCCTTTATAGGGGCATATCTCAGACCCAGGGACACCTAAAAGACTAAAAATACTTATAGGAGGTACAATAATATATTAAATTTCATAAAAATTCGCGGATACCCCCTAAAAACTTGTTCGAAAAGTAAAAATGACATCTGAAGCTCAAAATCACACTATCTCAAACAAAAATAAACTGATAAATAAAACGTACCCCTATTCGTGTAATATATCGTAGGCGTACTAGAAAAATCCACTAACTCCATTTCTTTCTTTCAATTTTTAGATTTGAATACCATTAAATCCACAAACATCAATATGTTAACAAGAAAAACCATATTATTATCTCCAAATTCGCCATCCACCGTGCTTAAATCGGTGCATTCAATGACCAAGAAAATCAACTAACTCCATCTTTTTCTAAGCTTTCATGAATAGAATAACGTTTTCCAAATATTTTTATGTACATATATGTGCAAACCACCTGTGGTTAACATTTTTTAAAATTATATCCAGGTACCAAAACTTTAACAGCTAATGTACCCGATTTTTAAGAGGTAAGCCATAAGGTATAATACTGTTTAAATGCGTTTTTCTCAAAACTTTACTTTTGTGAGTTAGTGGATTTTCCCAGTCTATCTATCTATCTAATCAGCCTTAAACATGCATCCTTGGATGTAGACCTCCTCTTCCTTCTTCCATGCCTCTCTATCTTGGACAATTTGCATCCAATTTGACCCAGTGTGTTTCTTCAGGTCATCCGACCATCGCATCTGTGGTCTTCCCCATTTTCGTTTGTGGATCCACGGTCTCCAATGTATAATCATCTTAGTCCATCTTTCATACTTCTGCCGTAGGGTGCGTCCGGCGAACTTCCGTTTAAGCTTTGCTACTTGGGTAGAGACATCTTTTACTTTTGTTTTGTTACGGATCCATTCGTTTCTTTTCCTGCCTGATAGTTTAATGTTCAGAGTTTGTCTTTCCATGGATCTTTCTGTTTTTGCTATTTTTTCCATATTTTCTTTTGTAAACGTCCATGTCTGAGAGCCATATATTAGAACAGGGAGTATACATTGACTGAATACTCTTGTTTAAGGTATTGCGGGTATTTTCTGTTCTTTAGAATATAAGACAGTTTTCCGAATGACGCCCAGGCCAATCTTATTCTTCTCTTTATTTCTTCGGTTTGATTTTCTTTATTTAATCTAGTGATTGTCCTAGATATATACAGAGTGGGCCAAATAAAAGGAGCCACCCCGATATTTGGCAGTATTTATTAGATTTTAAGAAAATAAAAAAACAAGTCAATTTTTGATCTAAGGGGGACACATTTTTACGATGCAGACATCTGTCATTTGTCAACTCCCTCCCTTTCACTTCCCCCACCCCTTATTTTTAAATAGGGAATAGGGGTCGTGTGCTAGCTCATTTGAAAGGTTATTTAATTCTCTATTCAGTAATATCAACATCGACTTAAAAATGTATACAGGGTGTCCAAGAAAAATTATTTTGAATTAAATTAATTGACACAAAAAGAAGAATGTATGTAATTTATTTAACTCAGAACACATTCTACTGCTGACAGAAAACAGAAAAAAATGTTTTTTGATAAATAGACACTGCTTTTTGCTTAATTTTAATGTTCAAGCTTCTACTCATCTGCCTCTTGGTAGGTTGAATATTGAATTTAAGCAACAAACAGTGTTTATTTAACAAATAAACATTTTTTTCTGTTTTTGATCAGCAGTAGAATGTATTCTGAGTTAAATAAATTACATACATTCTTCTTTTTGAGTCAATTAATTTAATTTGAAATAATTTTTTTTGGACACCCTGTATACATTTTTATGTCAATGTTGATATTACTAAATAGAGAATTGAATACCCTTTCAAATGAGCTAGCACACGACCACTATTCCCTATTTAAAAATAAGGGGTGGGAGAAGTGGAAGGGAGGGAGTTGACAAATGACAGATGTTTGTACCGTAAAAATGTGTCCCCCTTAGATCAAAAATTGACCTGTTTTTTTATTTTCTTAAAATCTAATAAATACTGCCAAATATCGGGGTGGCTCCTTTTATTTGGCCCACTCTGTATACTCTTTTACTTGCTCTATTCTTGTTTGTGCCACTGTAATTATTAGTTCTTTTTGTTGGTTGGTCATGGTTTTTGTTTTACTGTTATTTATCTTCAGTCCTATCTTGTCGATTCTCTATCTAGTTCTTCCATCATTCTTTGTAATTTTTCACTTCTTTCTGTTATTAATAATTCGTATAATAATAATAATTAATAAAATGTAAGTGATTCAGATATTGCTCGTTTATGTTTATACCCAAGCCATCCCAGTGTAGTTGTTTGAACACATCTTCTAGCGCTTGGTTGAATAGCTTGGGCGAGATGGTATCTCCTTGTCTTACTCCTCGGTTTATTTTATTAGGCTCCGTTTGTTTCATTAGCTTAATAGTTGTTGTTGCCTTATCATATATATTTGTAATTAAGTCGGTTTATCCGTAGTCTATTCTGCTGTTTTGTAGAGAATTCTTTACTGCCCAGTGTTCCACACTATCAAATGCTTTTTCGAAGTCAATAAATGCCATCTATAGCGGGATATGATATTCGTTAGATTTTCCGATTAATATCTTCGTTAAAAGGGGGTCATTTGTACTGAAGCTCTTTCTAAATCCGGCTTGTTCTCTTGCCTGGTATCCATCTAATTTAGTTGTTAATCTGTTTGTTAATATCTTGGTTAATAGTTTGTACATCACATTCTCCCAGTACGTCCACGATATTATCTACTATATTATTTTACTGTTTATTAAATGTAGAAATATCACGTGTAGTAGTTTTATCTCTATTTATTTAACTGGGATTATAACTTAACTCCAATGTTTATGCAATGCTTACATTTTATTTGACACACTCCATTAAAACAATAATGAAAGTAGAATTTAAAGAATCGTAATTTTTATTTTTCAGTCTGGCCTGTCTTTGTAATTTCTATTTTAGAGCTTGAAAACAGCAGTACAAGAGAAATTTATTCGCGGTTGCTTTTATGGTCGACATCTGTGAAAATCTTCTGGCTTTTGTTTCAAGTAAATTGAGTTCAACCTATAATTTGAACATTTCACTAGATAGTAGGTATCTCAATTTATAAGTTAATAGAGAATGGGGATTGCAGGAAAATTAAAGACACTGAGATTAAAAAAAATGCAATTCTATGAATTTTTATAATAACAAAAAAGATTTCTTAAAAAAAGTGTTTCTTTATTTAATTTCAATACAGTTTATTAAAATTCCTTCTCCCAATTTTGTTATTTTACACAAAATTTGGTTTCCATTGATATTGTCAGCTCTGTCTGATAGGTAAGCTAAGCGTTGATTGATAAATATACAGGTTATCTTTTAATGTTATAAGATTAAAACGTCATTATGAGAAAGGTTTTTGTACTTTAATTGTTTTTATATACTCTGGGCTAATTAGCAAAATACAAGGAAAAGTTATTTACCAGCAATTTTATTGCTGGAATCGAATCTTATGATTGTATATTGATTGTATTAATAATATAGGTATGCAAAGTCCGCAGATAGTGTGCTACTTTTTTTGTAAACAAAATGGCGCCCAAAAATCGTGTTTTTTTTTTCAATTTTTGCTTTATAACTCCAAAGATTTTAACATTACACCAAAAACACCCAAATAAAATTCACCGTTATTAAATTCTGCATAGAGATGTGTTTTTCTTGATCTATTTCGATGAAAATTTTCCCCGGAAAAAGCGGGGTTTTCCAACAAAATTTTTAATTTTTAACTAAAATTTAAGATAATTAATTGTTCATCAATAATTAAATAACTTGGTAATATAAAAGCTCTTTTCGTACAGATTATAATTCCAGAAGCCGATGGAAATTGAATGAACAGTGTAGCAAGAATTGAATTGTTAATAAATAACTTACGGTCAATATAATAACTACAATAATTATGATACATAAGAAAAACTATGATTTTTCTATAAAAAGATACTGTACCTATCTAATGTACTCTACAGAATTGAAATTGGACTATTTAATTGGTCTCAGGAATATTTTAAAATTTTTTTTGGCAATTTTTTGGCTTATAAACAAATAGAATATCTCGGGAAATAATAAATTGAATTTAATCATGAAAACGGTATTCGAAAAAAAGCGGAAAAAAAGCGACAGGACGCTTCTTTTATAAGAAAAACGTTTAATTGTGATGAGTGGTTCCTGAGATACAACCGGTCAAAGTTGACCGGAATTTACGGCAAAGATATAAAAAATAGGATCATAATTTTTGAACCATCTTTTTATTTTTGTCCTCTTTCTTCACACCAATTTTCATATTTCTAAATACTCATATATGATTATAATAAAAATTATCGATATTACGAGTGAAAATTGCCAAAAATAGCTAAATTCCAATCAAAAATTAGGTTGGACAAAATGTAATACTCAAAGTTCAAAATCGGTATACGTTAAAAAATGCATTTTCTCGGCTTCCCATGGAGCAATTTTCTTCATTCTTTTTTTGTTCCCAAGTAACTCGAGAAGAGCCATCTAACTAATGCCTTATTATATGTGAAAGTTGCTTTTGTTTAAATGCTAAATAACATTATTTTCAAAAATAATGTTGTTTAGAATGTTATGTATAAGTATTTAAAGTTTGGTCAAAATTTATGTCAAGCGTTAGTTTTAGTCCTATAATCTAATTGGTAAATTACCTATAAAACTTTTGTTTCTTTATTTTTGTGGTAGCAAATTTTTTGGCGTCTTATTTCCAAATTGATTTTTTTTATTTAAATTAACGTGCATATGACATCTATGGTCATTAGCACGAGCTACAGTTTACATGGTAATATATATTATAAATTACAAATAGTATAGTTAATATTTAACATAAGTAACAAAAATAGTTAACAATTATATTTTGTTTAACAGTTGATTCTTCTCGAGGAATTTAATAACCTTGTTGATTTGGTCTGTGCTATTGAGGATCTCTTTGAAGTTAGGACTGATACCAAGCTGTTGGCGTACTTTGGCATAAGAAGGACAGTCAATAAGTATACGTCTGATTCGGAGAGTAGTATTGCAGTGTGGACATTTTGGTAGTGGAGATAATGTCATCAAATAGCCATGTGTTAGACGGGTATGTCCTATACGCAGTGTCCGTATGATTGCCATATTTTTCCGAGATAAACTAGGGCAGGTAAATAGGTTCACTGAGGGCTAATTTCATGCAGCGCTGAAGTAATTTTATTCCAGTGAATTTGCCAGGCAGATAGATTGAGCTTCTTCAGTCTTGTTTTTTGATCATTGAAGATTTGTATATTAAGCATGGTATCCATCGATGATGCAGCTTTTTTGACAAGGCAATTGGCTTTTTCGTTAGCACTAATCCCAACATGGGATGATACCCATAATAGAGTGACTTTTGTATTTTGATTTATAAGAAGCTGAAAAATGTCATGAATATCTTGGACAAGAGGATGGTTGGTGATTATAGTATTGATGGAGTGTATAGAGGAAAGTGAATCAGTACATACGGCTATGTGTGTTTTTGGATATTTTTCAGCATGTTTGAAAGCACACAAGATAGCTAGTAGTTCGTCAGTGTGAATACTATACCAAGGAAAATTTTACAGACTTTGATAGGCTGTTGAAAAGTGGTTAGAAAATATCACAACTCCACTTTCAGATGTCGAAGCGTCGCGTTAGTGTAAAGAACTATGTTATATTTATTTTTGTTTATAAGTTGTAGGAAGAGATTTCTTAATTTATTAACACTGACATCTTTCTTGATAAATTTGGTGAGGGAGATATCATGATGAGGGAGTAGGTTGGTCCAATAGGGATTATTAGAGAATGGTAGAGTTCTGGTTTCAGACAAATTTATATCTTTTAATAAAGGCTGTAAAAGATGAGGAAAAGGATGTATGATTAAGTTATAAGGAGCATTGTTATGAGGTTGATGTGCTGATGTAATTAAAGGATACACTGGATTGGAGGGATTAGAAGAAATTGCAGCAGCATAGGAGAAAAGAAGGTATTCTCGTCTAAGCCACAGAGGAGGTTGATTAGCTTGCAAATTGAATTATCTTTAATTATTATATTAATTTTCTACATTAGTATCATTTTCATATATTTTTAACCTTTTAATTAAAAGCTAAATTTCAATATAGTCTCTCGGCGCTTCACGTATCGATTCTATTGGTTTAATATTGTAATAAATTATAATGAAAATCTGTGCTTTGATGAGAGTCACTAAAGTGTGGTTAATGAAATTGTAAATAATTTAGGAGGATCGGTACGTATTTTCGGCTGCAATGCTATTCAAATGGGGATTCATTTTTTTCGAATCCTGAGAAAACTAATAAGTATTTTTGAAAAATTTAAACGCAGAATGAAAGATTACGTTATTACCGAGGGCCGAAAGTCCCTAAGAACTTCTATAATGTTTATTTTAATAAGTTACAGGGGTGAAAAACTAAGAGAAAATTTAGTGTGATTTTTAATTTCAAATATCTCATTCAAAATAAACTTTTTTATGTATTCTAAGGGACTTTCTGCCCTCGATAATAAATTAATCTTTCATTCTGCGTTTAAATTTTTCAAAAATATTTATTGGTTTTTTCAGGATTCGAAAAAAATGAACACAATGCCGTGGTAATATTTTCCAAATCTATCTTTCTCTTACAACGCACTCAGCCGAATATAATATTGTCAGCATATATTGTCAGTCAGACACTGACAATCAGTGACAATTTTAAATATTTGACATTGCATCGGGAATATTTTGAGTTATTGATTAAATATTATTGATATATAGTGTATTTGATAAATAATTGATTTAAGACGTGAACTTAATAAAAAGTTATTTATTGTGTATTATTTGTGGAAAATCCAAGCAGAGAATACATCAGGATAATATATTCTGTGATCCAAGTATTTTGTTGTTAAAGATGTTCAAAATTGTAAGCGTTCCATAACAATATATTATTAAAAAATCACTTTAACACTTTTCCTCTTTTCTCGATTGAGTATTAGTTTTTGTTGTACAAATAAATTATTACAATCACTGAATACATAATTAGTGAAAAAATTATTACATTTATTATTAACTGAATTAATCATTTGCAATTATAAAAATAACAGTTATCCAAGAACATTCAAAAGCCATCTCTTTAAATTAATGATGACATTTTCAAGTAGAATGACATTTTAGTAATGTTTACATATCCATATCAGTGTGAATTTTACTACACGTAATTTGCCGTGTAAAGACAGAAAAAGTAGGGATACACGTAAAATATTTGCGAATTATGTACCCATAGCCTTAATGTGGGATGTGAGTAGACAATACCAGGTCATGTTTCGAAGTTTTTAGTTTAAGAGCTAGTGAAGCCTCTGATTAACGGTCTTCCTGTAAAGCTAGAAATTTGTATAGTTATAATTCATAGCACACCAAGGTTAAAAACGATGTCTGATCAGCCCTGCACATGTATCTACCAGGTGAATAGAAAAAATGGGTAGTTTAGGGGAAAAGTAAAACTTCTTCTGTAAAGTTTAAATTTAAGTATGTGTTTGAGTAAGTTATTTAGAAGAAATATGTACAATGACAGGCGATTCTGAACAGTATAAGACCTTGCCAGGAGAGGGGAAACATTAGGGTTTTTTCTCAAAATTCTTTTTTGCACCGCACAATTTTTTTTAGGTTTTTTGAGTCATTACAAACAGAAAAGGTCTTTAGTGACTTTTCTCTTAGGTGAATAGTTTTTGACAAATAAGCGAATAAAAATTTAAAAATTCTAAAATATGCCATTTTTAACCCTGAATCGGACATATAACTGAAAATTTCAATGTTGTCAAGGTAGATAGATATTCTTTAAACATCGATTGATGAAATTCCGAAGAGTTTTTTGCAATACAATATCGAAAACCCCTTTGTTATTTAATTGCTAATCAAGCGGGCGCGACACTATAGTATAAGTGAGGACGTTTGAGTTTGCATAAATTCATTTTCTCGAGAATGGGGAAATTTGAAGAGAAATCCTCAGACAGGTCGAGTTTTATTTTTAAATTAGGACTTTTGGCATATCAATAATTATCATGGTGAAACTATAAAAGTTTTAGGAAGTTAAGAATAATGTGAGATTACAAATTAAGGGATTAATTTGAGATTGACAGGTCGAGATTTATTTTTAAATTAGGACTTTTGGCATATCAATAATTATACACGGTGAAACTATAAAAGTTTTAGGAAGTTAAGAATAATGTGAGATTACAAATTAAGGGATTAATTTGAGATTGAACAACTAGGCCGCACGAGTCCTTATTTCTGTTGAGATTGTCGGTTTATCATGAGACTGATTCCTGCTAGTAGACAAGATGTAGAGACGGACGCACATGGGTATTATAATATTTTCGATGTTGGAACTCGGAATTGTCTGTCTCTCTTTAAAAATATCTGAACACAATATAGAAATTAGTGTCTCGGTCTTGACATTCATTTACATCTTTTAAAATTTCTTAAAAAATAATTCCTATAAATCAACTATTTTCGATGTAAAATAAGCCACAATTTTACCAAAAAAAAAATGATTTTATTAACGTTTCGAAGCTCAAATCGGGTTTCGTTGTCAAAATACAAAATACTACTAAAATAAACAAAAATGTTTATTTATGTCCCAGGAACGCAACTCATAAATATTGGCCATATCATTTTAAAGTCTTCTACTTTAAAATGTATAATATACGTCTTAATTGCCAATATAAATGAGTCAGATTAAATAAATTATTAGAAGAATTTTTTACTTAGCAACAACATTTTTGTTTATTTTAGTAGTATTTTGTATTTTGACAACAAAACCCGATTTGGGCTTCGAAACGTTAATGTGGTAACTTTTACGGTTTTGGTAAAATTGTGGCTTATTTCCCATTGAAAATAGTTGATTATAAAAATGCCACAAGGAAATAGCTTCAATTCCTATCAATAAATAATTCTTAATTTAATTTCACGTTAAAGAAATATACACAAGGAACTTACTGTGGTATGTGGTAAAATATTTTTTAATTTTATAAAACGACAATTCATATCAAATTATTTAAATAAATAAAGCGATTCATTCGAAAGTTTCATCGTTACTTAACAAATCATAAATAACGTTTAATTGGAATTCCCCACCTCTAGGCAAATTTCAGATTATTCCACGTCTCGTCTGTCTTTTATCCGTTACTTATGGAAATTTTAATTATACCTGCTTGCTTTAACGCGCGCCCTTTATTTATTTAAAAGAACACTCACTCCAGATTCGAAATCGTTCCAAAAATAGTGTAGTCGCGCGAAGGGAACAACACAACCAACCAAAGAAAAATATTTACTGAAGCTTTTCTAATAATAATCGTTCTAATGTGAACTCTGATCTTTAAAGCCGGGTTCCCATGGAAGGTGGCGTGGCGCATTTCACTAGTTTACGTGGGTAAAGGTAAATAGAAATAGATAATAGGGAGTTTTTGTTGCTACATAACGTAACGCATCTCCGTATACGTAAAGCAACTAACGTGTCGTAGAGGATGAATATTAAAATAGGGAGTTTTTGTAACTGCCTTAACGTAACGTAAAGCAAATCGTAAAGTCATTTTTAAATTCCGTTGACATTAAAAAAATAAAACAATGTTCACACAATATACAATTAATATACAAATGTAAAAAAAGATAAATGAATAATGAAATTGTATGGTTGTAATTGCTTCTATATTATAAAAACATTATTTTTCCTTGGGTTAAAATTTTTTTATTTTTTTTGTACCTACCTTTAGTTGTAAATTATTGTACATCAGAATTCCAGTATAATGTATATAGTTTGGTAATATTTATTTGAAAATTTTATTGAAACTAGGTCATTTGTTTATCTAGTTATTAATTGTGGTGATCACTGTATTTCTTAAATTAATATAAGATTTGTTTGTTTTCCTTTATTAATAGACAACTTAAAAACAATAAAATTTTAAATCTATTATGAAGTTCCAATTTCCAATTACAAACACAGAAAAATTTTACTCAAATAGACTAAACCAATAACCAATATAGCCTTAAAATGTTTATAAACGGGTATTACGCTGATGAAATGTTCATTTGGTAGGTAATCGGGCAAGATCCTCGTGTGCATTCGGTGACTTTCGTCTCGACAGGGATGCGTTCTCACGTACGTATCAGAGCGTTACTAGGGAGTTTTTGTGCACACAAATACGTAAACGTAACGCATCTTTTTGACATGTACGCTTGCGCATTAATGGTTGAACTCCCGTATCTCGATAATTATTACCTAAGGTAACGCTCTGATACGTACGTGAGAACGCATCCTTATCGAGACGAAAGTCACCAAATGCACACGAGAATCTTGCCCGATTACCTACCAAATGAAAATTTCATCAGCCTACTACCCGTTTATAAACATTTTAAGGTTATATTGGTTATTGGTTTAGTCTATTTGAGTAAAATTATTCTGTGTTTGTAATTGGAAATTGGAACTTCATAATAGATTTAAAATATTATTGTTTTTATGTTGTCTATTAATAAAGCAAACAAACAAATCTTGTATTAATTTAAGAAATACAGTGATCACCACAATTAATATCTAGATAAACAAATGACCTAGTTTCAGTAACATTTTCAAATAAATATTACCAAACTATTTACATTATACTGGAATTCTGATGTAGGTACAATAATTTACAACTAAAAAGTAGGTATAAACAAAAATAAAAAAATTTTAACCTAAGGAAAAATAATATATTTATATTTAAATAGAAGCAATTAAAATCATACAATTTCATCATTCATTTATCCTTTTTACATTTGTATATTAATTGTATATTGTGTGAACATTGTTTTATTTTTTTAATGTCAACGGAATTTAAAAATGACTTTACGATTTGCTTTACGTTACGTTAAGGCAGTTACAAAAACTACCTATTTTTACATTCATCCTCTATGACACGTTAGTTGCTTTACGTATACGGAGATGCGTTACGTAACGTAGCAACAAAAACTCCCTACTTTAGGTAATACGTATCGAGATACGGGAGTTCAACCATTAATGCGCAAGCGTATATGTCAAAAAGATGCGTTACGTTTATGTATTTGTGTGCACAAAATCTCCCTAATAGTGAAGAGATAAGAGAGCGCGGCTAGAACCCCACGTTACTGTGAAATTAATAAATGTTTATTTTTGATAAATTCGGTCCGACTGTTTAGATGGAGCATGCCCCCTTGTTCCCTTATGTTGGTGGTATTAATTCTAGTATTTTTCTTCTTTTTGTGTAGACATGATTTGTCTGTTTTTTAATGTGCCTCCAGTAAGTTGTCATTCCATCGTTTTCGTGGTCTTCCCACTGATTGTTGAAGATATTCTTCTTTAGCGGCGAATCGATTGAGGGTAAAATTGTACATGATCCGCGCGCCTGCGCACACTGACAGTATGTAGTTCTGACATTGCTAATCTTTCAAGATAGGTATGTATGTATCTGTAACCGTGCAAATAAGTCATTAAAAGAATATATTAGTGGTTTTACGAAATGTATTATTTATTATAATTCTTGTTTTTTCGGATTTGTGTTTCCCTGTAGTAAAATAAAATATTATGTAAGCATAACATTTTTACACTATATGTCGCCGTGTTGTGTAATTATATCTGAAACTTACATGTCTATTTCTAGAGCCTCGCTGGAGTAGTGGGAAATTGGTTAGCACTGAGATTGGAAGGTTGCGGGTTCAATTCCTGGGCGATTCATATTTTTTTGTATTTTTGGTTTTTTAATAAAAATTTTTTGAAAGTGGTAGATAAGAAAGTTAGTTTGATTTTTAAATAAAATACAAATAACCTTTTAAGTATATTTACTTCGTTTAAATTACCTATTATACAGTGCTAGTCAAAAGTCCGTACCCCCGCTCGTATCTTTTGATCGGTTATACATATAATAGTGAAATTTGGAGTGAGGAAATAAAGGGACGTACGCTTCTTAACTAGTCATGACAGGTGACGTAATAGTGACAGATGACTTTACAGCGCCACTGTGACAGATAATTTTAAATGGGACCTTATGGCAAGTGACACCTCATTTGAAAGGTATTGAAAATATCTTTTCAGTCATACTAATTTTTTTGGGTTTAAGTTGATTTTGATTTTGGTGAATAAATGAAATAAATATAACTTTGTAGTTTCGCATTTAATTCTTAAAAATTGAAATGTCCGCCCATGGTTATTTTGTCAAAAAAGTTGACATTTTTCAGCTCTCTAGTAGTTTTTACGTCAACGTCAACCTTTTTGACAAGTAACCATAGGCGGAGGTTTGAATTTTTATTAATTAAATGCGAAACTACAAGTTTATATTATTTCATTTATTCATCCAAATGAGCTTAAACTTAAACAAAATTAGTATAGCTGAATAGGTATTTTCAATACCTATCAAACGAGGTGTCGCTTACCATAGGGTACCATTTAAAATTATCTGTCACAGTGGCGCTGTAAAGTCATCTGTCACTTTTACGTCACCTGTCATGACTAGTTAAGAAGCCTACGTCCGTTCATTTCCTTTCTCCAAATTTCACTATTATAAGTATAACCGGTCAAAAGATACGAGGGGGGGTACGGACTTTTGACTAGCACTGTATAATAGAAGAATATCTTCTTACGTGCGTACAAAGTACACACACATTCTTTTTTTTTATTGGGGAACCGTCTCTCACCGTCCTTACTACTCTATTTGTTGTCATTCGGCTTATTATTTGTTGTCATTCGGCTTATGTGGTCGTTCCATTCTACTCTTCTGTTTTTACCCAGTTATTAATGTTGTCCACCTTGCATTTTCGTCGTATATCTGCACTTCTAGCTCTATCCCATAGTGTCCTACCATCGATTTTTGGAAGGGTTTTCATCTTTTTTATAGATAATACATTCTGCTTAATTGAAGTATGCCCCAGCATGTTTAAATTCAACTTTTAAAAACGCGCGTGTTTTAAACTTACCATGGCAACATCAACAGTTTTAAATATTGATCTTACCAGACAGGAGGACATACTTTGTAACGTCAAATAAATCAAACATGAATAAAATCTTTGATAAAATATTTGAAATTCTTAATCTTTTAAATGAATGTGGAAAGTACAGTTAGTATTGTTTGATACATTTATAATTACGTTTTTTAAATGAGTGGAAATTCTGTTCAATTTAATACTACCGACATTCTCGGAAGCCAATGAGGTTGTACTTCCCTTAATATCATTCCAAATAATATTTGCAACATTCTTCTTATTGTCTTATTAGTTATATTCTCTTTAATGTAACCACTTCAAAAATAAATACGTATGTCTGGTGAATCTATGAAAAACTTCAGTAAATATTCTTCCTTGAATGCATACGCCTTCCTGGCTACGCCATTCTTGCTAATTGCCCTTATGAATGCATGTACTTTCACAAATGATTTTAAATCGACCCCGTTATTTATCCTCAACATACTTTGCAATTTTGAATGGATAGCCCACATAGTCGACGGCTTATACTGTTCCGATATTTTCTGAAGGTAAGCAAGCACAACTCGTTCATCTGTATCTGTGACGTTTTGCTCTTCCATCCATTTAATGAACTTCTTTTTTTTTGTGAATTTGATGGCCTTGGCCGAGCCAATTAGTCAGACATTTTGTTATTTTAAAAACAAACAATTTTTTTTCAATCAGAGGAATTTTTTCTGTATTTCTAACTTTAAATTCATAACAAACTAACATATTACAATTATTATCTAAATAATACACTGTTTTGGTTGTAAATAATTTTTTGTAAATATTGATTTTTTTATATTTTTTTAATTATATTTTTAATTTTTTTTTATTATTATTATTTTTTTAATAATATTTTTCATTAATTGTTTTTTTTTTACTACGCTAAGACATAAACCCGATTCAACATATCGGAGGTTTACATCTTCTTTTTTTTTTTCTTTTTTTTTCTCTTTTTTTTTTCTTGTCCTTTTCTATTTTCAATAATAATATAGAGTAATTACTTAAATCTACATGAATTAAAAAAATTACACCAAAACAAACATGTTTGTTTTGTTTTAACAAACATGCTTGCTTTGCTTTAACAAAATTACTTAAATACAGGGTAAATTTTATTACTACAATTTATATTTACAGTTTTTGATATGTTCGTAAATTGTTTTTAATGTATTGTTATCTTCAGAAAAAATCAAATTGTTCAGGTAGACGGGAAGTGGAATTTTTAATATATTAAAATTATCATAAAATTGGTTTATATTTACCGATTGATGTGAACATTCGAGGAGAATACACTACTCAACAATTGAAGAGGATAATTTTAAAATTCCTAAAATTAACATATAAAACATATATAAAATAATGGCCTGTACTATACTCTATATGCGATATTTATTGCCAATATTTTTTGCATGTGGTTTTTTCCCTATTCTTATCGGCCCTTACCTCGTGCAAAGAGAGAAATTTTTTTCCAAACATGAATATATCATTCGTATAAAAGTGCTTGTATTGACTTTACCAGTTGTCAATAAGTCAAGAAATCTATTTATCACAAAAACATTATGCCGCAAAGACGTTTAGAACTAGTGCAGCTCGAGCAATTAGTTCGTTGGATCCAACAAGGCATAACTCAACAAGAGGTTGCTATGAGGCTAAATGTGTCGCAAAGTGCGAAAAGTCGTGCATGGAATCGGTATGTAGCAACTGGATCTGCAACATAAAGGCATGGAGGAGGAAGAAAACGATCTACAACTCGTCGGCAAGACCGTTTTGTAGTTCTGACGGCAAGAAGAAACCCAACATTCACGGCTTCCAGAATTAACAGTATCTTCAGGCATGCTACTGGACGAGCGATTTCCAGTCAAACTGTCAGAAGACGGTTACATGCATCCAATTTAAGGGCTAGACGGCGCGCTACCCATCCACGACTAACTAGGAAGCAGCGTGCATGCAGATAGCGCTGGGCGATGGATCACTATCAGTGGAATTTCGAAAATTGGAGGAATTGTCTCTTTACTGACGAGTCCAGATTTCGTTTGTATACGAATTATGGCCGACTATTGGATACAATGAAAATCTGAGAGTCTCAACCACTCTTTCTGGAGGTGGATCCGTTTACGTGTGGGGAGGCATATGTTTTGACGGTCGCACGGACTTAGTCGTCTTAATTAATGAGACAATGACTGCTACACGATATCGATACAGAGTCATAGTACCAATAGTTGTTCCATTTTTGGTGCAATAGGCGAACAATTTGTTCTGATTGATGATAATGCTCGCTCTCACCGTGCGAGAATTGTCAACGAGTCTATAGAAGCTCATGGCATTACAAGAATGGAGTGGCCACCGTGTTCACCTGATATGAATTGCATTGAACATGTTTGGGCCGAAATGTCTAAGTAACAAAACAGGCTCCTTCAACCGCCCCAAACCTTAGATCAGTTGGCCAATACATTACGTGCGATTTGGGAATTGTATACCGCAGCAGTTCATCAATAATTTAATAAGAGGTCTTCCAAATAGAGTTAGGCGACTAAGGCGATACAGAGGTGGACCCACACACTATTAATTTTTCTTTTCGGGGTATTAAAAATTGAGCACGAATAGAAATTTTAGGTTGTTAATTTTACAATTTTTGTCTATTTTCTATTTTTTTTTCTTAAAGAATTTCTTTCTTTCGGTTCATCTGTATGAAAATACGAAGTAAAAATAAATTTTTATTTATATCACTCCATTTTTCTATTTGACCTTATCATCAAAAAATAAAATACACATTTTCATAATATCCACTTCAATAGTTGAAAAGTGTATGTAGTAGATCACCTTCTTTTCCACACTCACAGTTAGGTGACTCTGTGAGACCCAAACTGTACATATGAAGGGGGGTAAGAGCGTGATTACATCTCAATCTATTTATAACTCTTATGAAATGGAGATTTGATACAGAATGATACCATCTTTTAGTGGGAATTTCAGGCTGGATTTGTTTATAATTACTTCCAGTTCTCGTGTTTCGATAATACGTTTGCCAATTTTTTTTTGGTGTCGCCTACTAATAATGTCAATATCCGAAATGGTTAGTAAGTTCATGGTAAGTTCTTCGCCTATTTCTCGGGCGGATTTGATTTGATGAACTTGTCTTGATTCTTTTTTATAAGCGTATTACGATTTCTGCCGTATTAACCGCGACTACTGTATTATTTAAGTAAACAATGATAATTCATTTTGAAGCAATATAGAACCAGTAATAACAATTGATATTATGTGACAGATTGCAAATTAATTTTTGTTTTTCTCATTTCCATAACAACAAAAGGTATACTGATGTAGGTACATAACAAATTTAACTATTTTACATCATTAGCTCTTATTTTAATTTTTTGTAATAATAATACATTCATTTCACATTGTACCTATAAAAATAGAGTATTCGTGCATAACTGGTCTGATAAAAATCGCGCTTATTTTAAAACCTCAATATCCACTTACACCTTAATAACTGATACACTGAATACACTGAACTTCTGTTGGCATATAAAAGTAATAACGCCTCCATGACCCTTTTTGCAATAGATATTCATTAATTTTTTTCTCCATTTATTTAAAAGAACACCCACTAGAGATTCGAAACCGTTTTCATATTACAAAAATAACGTGTTGTCGGGAACAACACAACCAACCAATGAAAAATATTTACTGAAGCTTTTCTAATAATAACGTTCTGATGTGAACTCTGATCTTTAAGAGAATCTCGTAGGGATGGATAGTTCTTGTTATGCAAGGCAACATTTGACCTTAATTCACGCCTTTCCGTTTTTAATGAAAAAATGAAATTTGAAATGACAACCTTAATATTTAACAGATACTCTGGTCTAATTAGCAAAATACAAGGAAAAGTTATTAACCAATAATTTTATTGCTGGAATCGAATCTTATGATTTTATATATTAATAATGTAGGTATGCAAAGTCCGCAGACAGTGTGCTACTTGTTTTATAAACCAAATAGCGCCCGAAAATCGTGTTCTTTTCAATTTTTGCTTTATAACTCCAAAGATTTTCTCTTTACACCAAAAACAGTCAAATAAAAATTCACCGTAATTAAATTTTGCATGGAGGCGTGTTTCTCCCAATTTACTTCGACGAAAATTTTCCCCGGAAAATGCCGGTTTTTCCAACAAAATCTTTAATTTTCAACTAAAATTTTAGATAAGTAATTGTTTATCAATAATTAAATAACTTGGCAGCATAAAAGCTCTTTTCGTATAGATTATAACTCCAGAAGCCGATGGAAATTGAATGAACAGTTTAGCAACAATTGAGTTGTTAATTAAAAATTTACGGTCGCTATAATAACCACAATAATTATGATACATAAGAATATCTATGATTTTTGTATAAAAAGATACTGTACCTCTCTAATGTACTTTACAGAATTTAAGTAAGCGGCCTCAGGAATATCTTAAAATTATAAATAATTTTTTGGCTTATAAACAAATAGAATATCTCGGGAAATATTAAATCAAATTAAATCAAAAAGGGCGCTTCATATAAAAGAACAAACGTTTAATTGTGATAAATTAAACGGTTCCTGAGATACAACCGGTCAAAGTTGACCGGTATTTACGGCAAAGATATAAACGATAGGATCATACTTTTCGAACCATCACCTTTTTATTTCTATCCTCTTTCTTTACATCAATTTTCATATCTCTAAAATAATCATGACATATATTATTATAAAAAAACTACCGCTATTACGTGTGAAAATTGCCAAAATTAACAAAATTCCAATGAAAAATTAGGTTGGAGTAAATGTAATCTCAAAGTTCAAAATCGGTATACGTTAAAAAAATGCATTTTCTCGGCTTCCCATGGAGCAATTTTCTTCATTCTTTTTTGTTCCCAAGTAACTCGAGTAGAGCCATCTAATTAACGCATTACTAAATGTCAAACTTGCCCTTTTTTTGTTTTAATAGATTAATTTATTTATACGAAAAGAAAACTACATATTTTTTTCAGTTGTAGATTTTTTAGATATAAGGGTATACTACAACTATACCTTTTAACGTTAAAAACACGAATATTCTTATTTAAAAGCTGTATAATAATTTAATATTTAATAATTATTTATAATGATATAAAAATTTTGCTATAATAAATAAATTAATTTATTATAACAAAACAAAAGCAACTTTGATATTTAATAATGCGTTAGTTAGATGGCTCTACTCGAGTTACTTAGGAACAAAAAAAGAATGAAGAAAATTGCTTCATGGGAAGCCGAGAAAATGCATTTTTTTAACGTATACCGATTTTGAACTTTGAGATTACATTTACTCTAACCTAATTTTTTATTTGAATTTTGTTAATTTTGGCAATTTTCACACGTAATAGCGATATACTCCGTTGTTTAACGGTAAAATATTACAAAACTTCTAAATTTTAAAGAACCGCTTGGATTGACATGAAATTTGGCACACACATAGCTAACAAGTCAAAGAAAAAAAGTGATATTGTGCCGATATGTGCTTTTGCCCTGGGGGTGGTTTTCACCCCTCTTGGGGGTGAAAAAATATTCATCCAAAGAAAATCAGGAAATGGATATACTGGCTAATTTTAAGTAACTTTTGTTCTATAGATTTTTTTCACTAAGTCAATACTTTTCGCGTTATTTGGCATTGAATATGTTCATTTTTTCAACAAAATAACCACGCTTTTAGACGGTTTCTCGCAAATAACTCAAATAGTAAGTATTTTGTCAAAAAAACATTCTAAGCAAAAATATAGCTTGTCAAAATTTTTAAAAAATGGTGTATATATCACGTCTCTTGGCCTAGTAGAAGCAGAGTTAGAGCTAATGAAAAATAGTTTCATATTCGTCAAATTCCAGATGGAAAATTTTAACGTGAAATAACCAAAAATTAAGCACATTTCGGGGAAAACTCATTACAACTTATTTAAAGTGTTTAAAAAAAGCTTCATTTTTGTTTTATAAAAAAAATTCTAGCATCAAAATTAAACAAGTTACGCTCAAAATAAAATGAATCCCTTTTGGTTTTGGTAACAAAATCGAGAAAATAACCCCTTAATTAGTATCTTAATGAACTTAACCGTTACGACTTCACAAGTCTCTTGACTCGTGTATATATTGTTTATATGATATGTAAGTTTCATCGGTTCAAAGTCCTTATTATTGAAAGGGCTGTAGTTAAAAGGGGTTAAATGAGTCACTGAAAACGAATGTATGCAAATTTAGAAACACCAAATCTTAATCAATTTTTGTCTAAGAGAAAAACAAAAAAATACATGATATTCAGAAAAGCAAATCTGACTTTTTTTGTTTTTCGAGATTTTTGGTATCTCTAACAATTTTTAAGTTATTTTGAAAAAAAAAACATATTATTCAAAATTAAAATTTTTAACAATTTTACTTTGAAAGCAAATTTTTTCAAAAATAAGCACTTTGAATCGATGAAACTTAGAGATCATATAAACACAATATAAGTAAAATAATTTGTGGAGCCGTAACGATTAATTTAATTTAAGTTGCTAATTAGGGGGTGGTCTTCCCGATTTTTTTTTGCAAAAACAAAAGGGATCAACTTTATTTTGAGCGTAACTTGCTTAAATTTAACGCTAGAAACTTTTTGTAAAAACAGAAATAAAGATTTTTTTATACACTTTAAAAAAGTTATAATAGGTTTTCCCCAAAAAGTGCTTAATTTTTTGGATATTTCAGGTCGAAATATTCTATTTCAAATTTGGTGAATATGAATCTATTTTTCATTGGCTATAACTTTGGTTCTACGAGATCCAGAGACCTAACGGGTACACCATTTTTTTTTACTTTTTTATAGTCTATATTTATGCTAAAAACTTTTTTTCGACAAAATACTTACTTTTTGAGTTATTTGCGAAAAACCGTCTAAAAATGTGGTTATTTTGTTAAAAAATTAACATATTCACTTGTAAATAACTCGAAAAGTGTTGACTTGGCGAAAAAGCTCTATAGAACAAAAGTTACTTAAAATTAGTCAGTTCACCCATTTTCGGACTTAGTTTGGACATATATTTTTTCAGCCCCAAGAGGGGGTGAAAGTCACCCCCAGGGCAAAAGCACACATCGGCACAATATTCCTTTTTTTTCTTTGACATGTAATCTATAAGTATGCCAAATTTCATGTCAATCCAAGCTTTTCTTTAAAATTTAGAGCAGAAACCGTGAAAGAATGGACTAACAGTTTTTCTTATAATAATAGATGTTATGATTATTTCAGAGATATTAAAATTGATGTGAAAAAAGAGGATAGAAATAAAAAGGTGATGATTCGAAAAGTATGATCCTATCGTTTATATCTTTGCCGTAAATACCGGTCAACTTTAACCGGTTGTATCTCAGGAACCGTTTAATTTATCACAATTAAATGTTTGTCCTTTTATATGAAGCGCCCTGCCGGTTTTTTTTTTCATTAGCGTTTTTATGATTTAATTTGATTTAATATTTCGCGAGATATTCTATTTGTTTATAAGCCAAAAATTGTTTATAATTTTAAGATATTCCTGAGGCCGCTTACTTAAATTCTGTAAAGTACATTAGATAGGTACAGTATCTTTTTATACAAAAATCATAGATATTCTTATGTATCATAATTATTGTGGTTATTATAGCGCCGTAAGTTTTTAATTAACAACTCAATTGTTGCTAAACTGTTCATTAAATTTCCATCGGCTTCTGGAGTTATAATCATCGGCTTCTGGGGTTATAATCTATACGAAAAGAGCTTTTATGCTGCCAAGTTATTTAATTATTGATAAACAATTACTTATCTAAAGTTTTAGTTGAAAATTAAAAATTTTGTTGGAAAAACCGGCATTTTCCGGGGAAAATTTTCGTCGAAATAAATTGGGAGAAACACGCCTCTATGCAAAATTTAATTAAGGTGAATTATTATTTGGCTGTTTTTGGTGTAGAGTTAAAATCTTTGGAGTTATAAAGTAAAAATTGAGAAAAACGCGATTTTCGGGCGCCATTTTGTTTATAAAAAAAAGTAGCACACTATCTGCGGATTTTGCATATCAATACTATTAATACATACAATTATAAGATTCGATTTCAGCAATAAAATTGCTGGTAAATAACTTTCTTCAAAAATAGCCTATTTTTCGATAATCTGCCCAGACTAAGAGAAAAAACTAAAAAAGTCCTGAATAGCGTATTTGAAAAATATTCGTTATATTTTCAAAAACGTGTTTTTAACAATAAATTAATGTAGTTATTAAATCAAAAATAAGTTCGTATTGTTTTCTTTAGAATAACTGGTGCGTTTATGCACTACCGGTGAACACCATTAATTTTTTTATGTTTATAATATTGCCTTAAGTTGGTTATTTTTGTCAATTTCTATCACACAAATATTGTGGAGGGCGGAAAAATTTCAAACAATATTTCTGGTATTTTTATTTCTAATAAATATTGTCTGTCTTTCGAGGACACACGTATACACGTCACTGTTTCTATTTTAATCTCACAAGGATAAAACGCGTTTGCTTATTACTAGAGGCGCAATAAAAGAGATTCCCAGTATTTTAGCACGTGGTACTAGGGATGGCGGTTTTTGACAAAACACCGGTTTTCGGTTATACCGGTTTTTTTTGCTTACGGTTTAACCTGGCGGTTATAACTGGCCAAAAAAAACCGGTTTTCGTTTTTTTTAATCCAATAGGTTACAAAGTTACATTTACAATGCACTTTAGTTGGCGATACTCCATTCCACTCGATATCAATATGATCAAAATTAGTACTATCGAAAGAACATCAATATCAATATAAATTAAACACAATTTTTAATAAAACCATTATATTCTATTAATTTATATATTTATTTATTATTTTATTATTATTATTATATATTTATTGATTACTATTAAATATAATATAGCGTAAGATTAATATATACATTGGATCGAAATAAAATTTGATTTGTGTGAACCCCAAAGATTTGTGAATTTCAGTAGTCAGATGTAGAGAACAGTAAACCAAAATTATTATTATACTACTGCTCAACAGAGAGCGCTGAAATAATTAAGGTTCTATCGTCATTGAATATATTATGAGAGTAGATTATAATATGCAATTATTGTTTTCATGATGCAAATTTAATTAACCATTTAAAAATATCCCAAAAAACCCAAAAAAAGTCCCCAACCATTTCAACTTATAAAAAATTTCTCAGACTCTTTGAAATAAGATTTAAAAAAAATAATATCAACATAAATATTTTATTTAAAAATAAATTGGATAATCAAAAAAAATTTATCATGTATTAATTTTAACACGTTTGTATATTTGTAGAATATGTATATTTTAACTCATTTATTACTTCCTGTATCGTTTTGAAAACGTAGCGAATTTCTTGGAGATTCGTATTCGTAATCAGTAATTCGATATTCATAGTCAGAGCATTATTTTTGGTAATCAGAAAAAGTCATTCACCCACTTTCAATGTCAAGAGTTAAGTGTGAAAAATAGATGATGTTTGCGTCTAATAATTCAACCAGATCACTTTTTATGTAAATATTATGATTAAAAATACGTTTTCAAGGAAACATTATAATAAAACTTATAAATTGTTTCTGGCTGATGTCAGATTGCACTTTCAGTTTGTTTCTGTATTTATAAAATAAAATAAAATTTGAATTATGGTTTTGTTTGGAAAAATTACTTGATATTAATAATTATGATTGGGATCCAAAATAATACCTAACCTAATCCTAATCACCGTGAAAACCTAATAACCGGTTTTTACTTTAAAAAGAAAAAACCGGTTATAACCGGGCCAAAAAAAAACAACCGGTAAAACCGGTTATTGCGAAGTAAAAAAACCGGTTTTAGGTATAAACCGGTAGGTTTTTCCCATCCCTACGTGGTACTAGTGATTGTTACTAAGAGAAGAGAGTACCGTATATTCTCTGTCAGAGTCAAAACCAGAGAGAGGGTGTTCTTCGTTTGAAGTGTCAAAGAATGTCCGTAGGAAGTGAAGAACAGGGTGTTTAATTGATTGAACTAGTATTTTTCCTTACTGTTGTAAATTTTATTAAATAAAGTGGTTAAGTCGATAATGTTTTCTTCGTACAAAAGTTTAAGAAGCTCAGCTGAGATTTGATCTGGTTCAGTGATTTTATTATTTTTGGCTTGCTATATTTCTTTTCTTACTTCTGATTTCAGTATTGTGGGTTCTATTCATATCTGTAACAGCTAGTAGGTATATGTGTAGCATTTCCTTGCGAAACATCTTCAAAAATGTCACTCCCCCATTCTTTGTACCCTTGTTCGTGATCACAATATTTTCCGTCTGCTTTTTTAAGTAAGTGAGAATTTTGCAGTTCTCCGGCAGCATTAAATGTTTAAGTTTCTGGTGAATGTTGAAACCATCGACGTCGTTTTCTTTGAGGTCTAGAAAATACTTAGCGGTCTATACTACACCGCTAAGAAAAAAATTTCTGGTATTATTTCGAACCTCTTAAATACAGCTAATACATTCTTAGAGCTTTAACAACAAAAGAAATTGATATTTTGTCAAAAAAATTTAAAAGCAATTCGATGAAATTGTTGCTGGTGTGAGCTTCTTCATCTTAAAGTGCCGTGTCATCAATATAGGTTGGCTACTACATTTGCAAACTCTTCTTTGTCTTCAGTTGTTCGTATTAGCTGTTCAAAATTTAGCCATGTCCATTGTATTAACATAGTAATGGGCGATCTGAACGCCAAGGTAGGTCAGGGTAAAGTTGGAGAAAATGTCGGTAAATACGGCTTAGGTAATAGAAATGAAAGGGGTGATCGTTTAGTTCAGTTTTGTCAAAGCGAATATTTAATAATAACTAATACATTCTTTAAATTACCCCCAAGGAGACTCTATACGTGGACGTCACCTCAACACACACAAGAAAAAGTAACCAGAAACCAAATAGATTACATAATGGTGACAAAAAGATACCGTAATGCCGTGAAATCTACTAAAACTTACCCTGGAACTGATATCGGTTCGGATCATAATCCAGTAGTATCTGTGTTAGAAGCTAGACCAAAGAAAATGAGAAAAACCATCATCCCAACGTTAGACTTAAGTCAGCTTAAAAGTGAACACCGACGACAAACAGTGCGCGAAGAAATCAACACCGACCTCAGTGTAGCAGAAAACCAAATCCGCAGAACAGACAACATAGATGAAAAACTGAAGTATATAAACACTATAATAAGAACTACGGGAAAGAAACACCTAACCAAATCTCCAAAGAAACATAAGGTGTGGATGACACCAGACATACTAGAACTAATGGATGAAAGACGCAAATTGAAGAATAATTCAGAAAAATACAGAGAGGTTGATAAGAACATAAAGCAAATAATAAAGAAGGCCAAAGAATCATGGATTACAGAACAATGTGTAGAAATGGAAGACTATGAAAGAAAGTATGACACATTCAATATACATAAAAAAGTAAAAGAACTTACAGGAGCCCAAAGAAGACATCAAATAAGTTTGCTTAAGGACAAAGACGGAAATATTATTGTAATCATAACAGAAAAAATTAATAGATGGAGTGAATACATAAGAGAATTGTTTGAGGACAACAGAAATAACATTGACAAGGTAAATGGTGAAACGGGACCTGAAATCCTAAAATGTGAAGTAGAAATGGCACTTAGAAATTCCAAAACTGGAAAGGCAAATGGACCCGATGAGGTTCCTGCTGAATTACTAAAGCTCTTGAATGATGAATCAATCGGTATAATATTGCACTTATTTAACACAGTATACAATACTGGTATTATACATCAAGAGTGGCTGCTGTCTACATTCGTTACACTGCCAAAGAAATCCAATGCAAAAGAATGTTCAGAACATCGAACAATATCTTTAATGAGCCATCTACTAAAGATATTTCTAAAAATCATCCACAACCGAGTTTATCAAAAGTTGGAGTCAGATATTAGTAATACACAGATGGGGTTCAGAAAAGGACTAGGTACTCGAGAAGCTCTCTTCGGTTTGAATGTTCTTACACAAATATGCCTAGACGTTAATCAAGAAGTACATGCATGTTTTATCGATTTTGAAAAAGCGTTTGACAGAGTACGCCACGATGGGCTAAGAGATATTCTTGAAAGAAAAGACATAGATAATAAAGATCTGCGAATAATTCTCAACTTATATTGGAATCAGAAAGCTAACATCAAAATAGAAAACGAGATATCAAAAGCAATAGAAATGCGTAGAGGAGTAAGACAGGGATGCATTTTGTCACCACTGCTATTTAATGTATATAGTGAAAGCATCTGTCAGGAAGCCCTTTTGCAAGCAAATGAAGGAATCGTAATCAATGGAGAGGTTGTAAATAATATTCGATACGCAGACGACACTGTACTAGTTGCAAGAACAGTAGAAGAATTACAACGATTACTTACAAACATAAATATTGCTTGCAACAATTATGGCATAAACATTAATATCAAAAAAACCAAGTATATGGTCTTCAGTAAAATCATGACACAACCAGCACATATTAGTATAAACGGCATTCAAATTGAAAAAGTATCAAGTTATAAATACTTGGGAACTTTAATAAACGAAACTGGAGACCAAAACAATGAAATAAAAAGACGTATCGAAATTGCCAGGGCCACCTTCATAAAGATGAGAAAATTCTTCTGCAACAGAGATATAAGCATCCCTCTACGATTAAGAATGCTAAGTGGCTACGTATTTAACACGCTATTATACGGTGTAGAGGCCTGGACTCTCAAACAGAACAACATAAAAAATATTGAAAGTTTTGAGATGTGGTGCTACCGTCGAATGCTGAAGATAAGTTGGGTTGAAAGAATCACAAATCTTGAAGTAATACGAAGGATAGGAAGAGACCCAGAAATTTTATTAACGATAAAACGAAGAAAACTCGAGTATTTGGGTCACCTGATGAGAGGTCATAAATACGCATTACTTCAAAATATAACGCAAGGAAAAATAGAAGGAAAACGGAATCCAGGCCGTAGAAGAATGTCGTGGATGCGGAATTTGAGAGAGTGGTTTGGCTGCACCACTAATGAACTTTTTAGGTCAGCTGTAAACAAAGTCAGGGTAGCCTTGATGATTTCCAATCTCCGATAGGAGTGGCACAAGAAGAAGAAGAAGAAGATGTCCATTGTCGAATGTTTCTGAGCCATGATAGGCTTTTCCTTCCTAGTCCTCTATTTTCCTCGATGTTTCTTTTCACTATAAGTTGAGCATATTGGTACTTAATATTTCTCAGTATGTGGCCTAAGTATGATGTTTTTCTAACTTTCACTGTGTTGAAAGTTCTCTTTCCTTGCCTATTCTATGCCGCGCTTCTTCGTTTGAGGTATACGATGTGCATGAAATTTTGAGGATTTTCCGGTACATCCACATTTCAAAGGCCTCCAATTTATTTACGGTTGATATTTTAAGGGTCCATGTCTCAACTGCATAGAGAAGAGTTGACCAGACGTAGCATTTGGATAACCATAGTTAAATTTCAAGTTTTATTCGAGAATCACAAAGTAGTTTTTTTATTATTTCGAAAGATTTTCTGGCCTGTTCCATTCTGGGTCTTATTTCTAGATCCGAATTTAGGCTTTTGATCCAACATCCCAAGTAGCTGGTATGAGCACATTATGAAAATGTTCAGGTATCAAAAGGGTACAAAGAGTCTAATGCTCACAATCTTATTGAAGGTGTTTATTTATAGCAGTTTGCGGGCGACCGGTTTCGGCATTCACAATAATATAGAGTGTGGAAGGCACTTATGGAATAAAATTATTTCTGCCCTTGTTTCCAAAAATCATAAAAAATGCTGAGATCGGTCGATTTTTAAATAAAAATGTGCCCTTTCTAAACATAAATTTAAATTTACAGGGTGATTCATGCAAGTCCAGCAGAGTTCATAAGCTTTATTTTTAATGGAGCACCCTGTATATTTTTATATTTTTAAAAGCTGCTATCATGAACTATATCATGTAGGGTGTATTATAAATAATAACAGGGTGAAATTTTGAAATTTTAAAGTATGGAAACCACTTATGGAATAAAAATGCTTGTGTCCTTATTTTGGAAAATTATAAAAAATGCTGGGACACGTCTACTTTTAAATTTAAAAGGGCGATTTACAGACATAAATTTAAATATACAGGGTGATTCACGCAAGTACAACATAGTTCATGATCTTTAGTTTTAATGGATCACTATGTATATTTTTATTTTCTTAGAAGTTACTTTACAACCTCATCTCAAAAAAGTGCATAATGCAGGGTCCATTATGAATAATACAAAGTGAAAATTTGAAATTATTTATAAATTTCGTCAAGACCTTAAATACAAAACTCAATAGACTTATACTTTTAGTTTAGAAAGTTTATGTCTTTATTTAGCTAATTTAAAAATAATACCATTATTTAAGATATGATAAATTATTAATTTCAAAATTTTATATAGGTTTTTAATATCTTGACGAAAATTATACATAAATTTAACCTTGCATTATTCATAATAGGTCCTACATAGTACACTTTTTGATGTGAAGTTTTTTAGCAGATTCTAAAAATATAAAAATATACAGGGTGTTTCATTAAAGTTAAAGATCATGGTTCATGCTACACTTGCGTAAGTCACCTTGTATATTTAAATTTATGTTTAAACAGTGCATATTTGAATTTAGAAGTTAACATGTCTTAGCGTTTTTTATAATTTTCTAAAATAAGGACAAAAACAATTTTATTCCATAAGTGGTTTCCACACACTATAATTTCAAAATTTCACCCTGTCTTATTAATATACCATACATGATGTAGTTCGATGAAATCCGGTTATTAAGCAGCTTTTAAAAATATAAAAATATATAGGGTGTTCCAATAAAAATAAAGCTTATGGACTATGCTAGACTTGCGTGAATCACCCTGTACAATCAAATGTAGGTTTAAAAAGCGTATACTTATATTAAAAAATGAACGGGTCTTAACGTTTTTTAAAATTCTTTAAAACAAGGACAGAAATAATTTTATTCCATAAGTGCCTTCCACCCTATATATGCCATCGTCAGGTCCATAAGAAACTAAACAAGCTAAAATTAAATGAAAAAAGTTTCAATACAGTTGCCCTAGGTTTAATTTTAAGTTTTGAGTTTAGTAATAGTTAATACGTTACAAAAGGTGTTATAGGAAAAGGTGTTGGTAGACAAGTGCTACTCTGATGTTAACTGCTACAGTTATTATGTTATAACTGCATTAATAATAACATTACTGGTACTTACATATCAGTACAAGAAAAGTACAGTATAAAATGTGGTGTTTCAATTTTAATTTAAACACCACATTTTTATACTGCACTTTTCTTGCACTGATATGTAAGTACCAATAATGTTATTATTAATACCGTATATATCCCTTTGCGGACCGAATTAAGTATTAAACAAAAAACTGCAAAGTTATTACAAGTTAGGGATACAGTGATACAAAAGATAACGTCAAGTGTCAATTAAATTTTTTTTATATAGGTGGTTTAGTTTGGAGGTGGTTCCATGGTGGAACCACTGGTACTGACTAGTACTATCTCAATTTTTATAAAATGATAATAAATATTCATAAAGGAGGTAAGTTCACTTTATTTTTTATGATATTCTAAAAAACAATTGATTTTTTCAGACAAACATAGTCCCACCTTACATACAGTGCAATGCCACCTCGTTCGATGAGGTTGGTTTCTTGTACTGCATCGAGCACATCTTACTTTGGTTCCATGTATTGGCATATGCTCCGACTTGTTGGTGCGTATTTCAGTAGGAACGCAGATTTTAAATTTATTTACCTCAGAACCGGACGATTTTCTTCCTTTCTGAGTAAGCGAAGGAGTACCCATAAGTCCTGCAGAAACTGCTAACCGAAATTCTTTTAGAGAAAGTGTTGATGCACCACCAGATCGTTCTTTAAAAATAATGAAGGCATTAACAACCGTTAAGTCAACAAAATGCCAGAATATTCTAGGCCACCATTTCTTGGATTTGCGGTTAATTTCGTAACAAGATTTGAGCATATCTGACTTGTCCACATAACCCATATGCTCGTTGTAATCTTTGACCAAATTTTGGCAAGTAACATTTTCTTTAGAGCCATCCTTTTGTTTCCTTGAAATAAGTTTAACATCAGTAGGATCATGAAAATTACTCATAAAATAAACTGCTCTGTTATCCATCCATTTCACAGCAAGTACACCAACATCACTTATCTTCCATTGAGTGTCTCCCCTTTCCATGGTTTGTCCTCTAGAAAATTACATTCTGACAAATATTTAGTATTAGCTTTTACTGTTCCACATCCATATATATACTTGGATCTAAGTTGTTCCAAAAGATCATACGAAGTAAAATAATTGTCCATAAATATTTTATGGCATTTTCCAGCAAGACTGCTTGTGAGGTCTTTTACAACCCGTGCACCTAAGCCTTTTTCAGGTAAGTTGTTAACTTTACCAGTGTAGATTTGAAATTCTGAAACAAAACCAGATTCATTAGCAAGAATCCAAACTTTGTAGCCCCGTTTTACAGGCTTCTTGGGCATATACTGGCGTACAATGCTTCTACCTTTGAATCTAATCATTGACTCATCTACTGACTGGCATTCACTTGGCTTATAATATCGAATGAAATTGTCAGATAACCTATCGAGCATTGGTCGCACTTTATACAATTTGTCGTAGCCAACTTCACCTTTTTTCGGTTCAAGACTGTTATCATTTAAATGAATATGTCCCAGTAACCAACTGAATCGATTACGAGACATATAAGATGCAATAAAACCATCACGTAGATCTGTCCTCGATGACCAGTAATCCTTGTAGCTTGGTAAATGCTTTATTCCCATCAGAATGTTTATCCCCAGGAAACACTTCATTTCTTCGCGATAAGTGGGAGTAAATTTGTTAGCATTTCCCTGATTCATTTGGGTTGCATAGAGATTTGTTTGAAACACTAATATATCTAACAGCTCCTCTGAAAATAACAACATGAACAACTCCAACGGATCTTCAAGTAAATCCAGTATGTCAGGACCCACTTCTTCAACAAAAGATGAAGGTGTCTTGTAATAAGTTTGAATATTTTCTGACCATTTGACAATCTCATTTTTCTTTGCATGTACATTATTATTTTTTTTCCTTGCAGTTTGTTTTTGTTTTGTAAGCTTTCTTTTCCTTTTCCCAAAAACAGACAGCGGCGTACAATCATCCGAATCACTGAAAACACTTTCGTTATTTTCTTTTTCATGTTCACCTTCGTCAACCATTTGATTTATTTCTTCCAATGAATGTTGAGTGCCCGGGATGCCGTTATCTGGTTCACTATTTCCAAGATCCTCAACATCAGAATCAATATCTGACGCTTCTGACTCTCCGTCAGATGGTATTTCCTCAATCAAAGCAAATACACCATCATTACCCATAGCTTCTAAATTATTTATTGTCCATTGTTTTCTTTCTGTAATAAAAATGAAAAAAATGTTCAGGAACTGTAAAGTCTTTCAAATCCCGTATCAATATATTACCCCTCCCCAACCTTTAGTCCGACAAGCCATCCTGCAAGGAAAAATATTTGGAAAGCGAGGTCCAGGAAGAAGAAGAACATCCTGGTTAAAATAAATATTGCCATGATGATCGCCAACATTCGTAACGGATAGGCACATCAAAAAGAAGAAGAACCTTTAGTTCAATTTTTAGACAGCCACGGTACACAAAGTATTTAGACCTTCTGCCTTCATTGTCTGTCCCAAAATAAAAAACAACAACAAAAAATAATAAAAAGTACTTGTGGGTCCATACGGAACCACACCTTTTAGACGACTTGAAAATATAAAATATACAAAAATATCAGAATAAATTGTATACGATCTCTTTAAAACCATCAAAATTACCTAATTTAGCTGTTCTTACCTGCCATTATCAATTTGTTTACGTTCAGTAGAAATTTTAGTAGTTGGCGCGCAAAATAGCGAAAAACGTGTCACATCAATCACCTACTAGAACACACTAAAGCGCTCCAAAACCTGATCGTATGCATGGCCGATAGTGTAAGAGAGGGGATTAAAGAATTTGTCTGTGGTTCCGGCCGACGCTTACCGGGACAGTAGGATAAAAATTCTTGAAATTGTAGTTCCACTATGGGACCACTGGCCCACAAAGGGATATCATATACTGACTAGCAGTTAACATCAGAGTAGCACTGGTCTACCAACACCATTTTCTATAACACCTATTGTAACTTATTAAATATTACTAAACTCGAAACTTAAAATTAAACCTAGGGCAACTGTATTGAACTTTTTTAATTTAATTTTAGCTTGATCAGTTTCTTATGGGCCTGACGATGGCATATATATGTATTATTGTGAATGCTGAAACGGGTCGCCTGCAATCTGTTATAAATAGACACCTTCAATAAGAATGTGAGCATTAGAGTCTTTGTACCCTAACATTTTTTTAAAACAAGAGTTTCTGATTTACAGTTTTTTTGATTTATTATTTTTATTGTTTCATGTTGTTTATTATTTATAATTTATAATATCAAAAGTTTATTTGAACGTGGCTGATACAAATAATCCCCATTTACTTCCAACATGCTCCTCCTCGAGGATGAATTGAAAACGTGTACGAAATTTATCTACGGTATTGTTTCTGAAAATTGGGGTGTGTAAGATTTCGGGGCTGCGGAAGCTATAGATTTGTAATAAAATATTAACCTACCCTTCCGAGCAACAATACGTATTCCTCGAACATCTTGTATTCCTAAATTAGAATCCCCCGACGGTCCATTATCCTGTAATTTAGAAACTACAAATAGGTAATGAACACCTGCTTCTTCGTGATTAACTGTAATTGAATTGTTGAGTGAAAGAACTGAAAACTAGGAAAAACTATGTTTCAAATACAGACAATAATATAAATTATAGACTTACTAAGGAAGTTAAACTTCGCTTGTAGGTAAATGGTATATAAATTATATCAATGGTATATCAATTTATATGCCATTTACCTACAAGCGAAGTTTTACTTCCTTAGTAAGTTTTTTATTATGGTATACAGCCAATGAGAGGAATCTTTTTCTTTTTATAAATTATAGATTTTTTTAATTTATGTTTTGGTTTGAACTATAGTCATTTAGCCAGTCTCAATCAACAGTACATATATGTAGGTATATTATACTGTGATGAGTACGCTAATAACCGGCAAAATAGCGCAAAAGATTGAAAACATAATAGATTGCGAAACAAAAAGAGATGAAACTAGTTGAGGTGGAAATGATGGTTATAAACGTATAAATTAATATTACATTACATAGTTTCCCACCTTTAGACGTCTGTGACAGGAGTATTTTATAAAATTCTACTGTCACAGTGACAGTTGTCATACTCCTCTGATACGTCTAAAGGGGTCTACCCTAAAATCCCGACAGCCACAATCCCGATGGCCAAAATCCCAACACGCCAGAATCCCGACACGCCAGAATCCCGACAGGCCAAAATCCCGACAGGCCAGAAACCTGACAGGTTTGATAAGTTTCTTTTTAACATATAATTACATTTATTTCTTGTTTTTTGTTTATGGCCATCTGTTTTTTATTTTTTGTTACTAAACAAAAGTATTTATCCCTTAATATGAACTAATTTTCTAAATAAAATTTCTAACATGAGTATATGAATTAAATTATTTTTTTTGCCAATATATAGTCCAATAATAGATATATGTATAATCAAATCCTGAATTCAAGTTTACTTTCATATAGTAGATATTATCATGTCACTTACAACCTTCCATTTCAGTAAGTATAGCTTTTATATTATAAAATGGAGTGTTTAAATAATTTTGTCTTTTAAAATACATAATAATTATTACACGTACTCATTAGTAAGTCATAATTTTTCAATTTCAATACTCTATAATATGATTTGGTATTGCATTTGAAAAGGAAACAATACATATTCAAAATGTAGTGGTCGGAATTTTTACTTATGCGAGGATTGTTGCATGTCGGGATTTTGGCCTGTCGGGATTCTGGCGTGTCGGTGTTTTGGCCGTCGGGATTTTGGCTGTCGGGATTTTGGCTATCGGGATTTTGGCTGTCGGGATTTTGAGCGCCCCCGCGTCTAAAGGTGGGAAACTATGTCATGTAATGTTAATTTATACGTTTATAACGATCACTTCCATCTCCACTAGTTTTATCACTTTTTGTTTCGCAATGTATTACGTTTTCCATCGTTTGCGCTATTTTGCCGGTTATTAGCGCGCTCATCACTATATTAAAGAATTTAAATTATAAATGGAAGAATGAAGGTATTAGCAATATCCAAATGCAACAATATTACCACATCAAGTTAAATACTAATAGCATCTGTAAATTTATTAAACGTAAAAAATATACTAATACATTCATAAAGTACATGATACCTTCTAGGTAAAATAAAACCAACAAGATATCGTAAAAGATAACTATGCTTAAGTTACGAATATGGGGAAAGTGACATCAACCTTTAAAGGTGGGGAAGCGCGGAAAGACGCATGAAGATCCAGTGGCGTACACTCACTTTTATTTCAACGTTAATTATATTATATTTTTAAATATTATTTGTTAAAATACGTCCGCTTAAAAAAGCATTTAAACGTTACTTCATGTTCAGAATCACAACTACCCGTTTGTCCACTCCTCAGCGTTTGTCCAACCCCTTAAAGTGCGAAACCAACCCCCTGTTATTTGCAATTATTTTTTTTATTTTTTAATTCGGGCTAACTTCACGTCCGCTTAAATGCCTGTTTAAACGTTAATTCGGGAACATAATCCCAACTACCCGTTTGTCCACCCCTTCGCAACGTTTGTCCAACCCCTTAAAGTGCGAAACCACCCTCCTGCAGATTGTAATGATTTTTTTATTTCTTAATTCGGGCTAACTTCACGTCCGCTTAAATGCGTATTTCAACGTTAATTCGTGGGCAGAATCCCAACGACACATTTGTCCACCCCTTTGTAGCGTTTGTCCAACCCCTTAAAGTGCGAAACCACCCCCCTGTTATTTGTAATTATTTTTTTATTCCTTTATTCGGGCTAACTACACGTCATCTTAAATGCGTATTTAAACGTTAATTTGGGGGCAGAATGCCAACTACACGTTTGTCCACCCCTTCACAGCGTTTGTCCAACCACTTAAAGTGCAAAACGAACCCCCCTCCCCCCACAGATTGTAATTATTTTTTTTTTATTTCTCAATACGGGCTAACTTCACGTCCGCTTAAAAAGACATTTACATATTATTTCAGGTTCAGAATCCCAACTATCCGTCTGTCCACTCCTTCGCAGCGTTTGTCCAACCCCTTACGGCCAGTTTCACAAGGTAAAGTTAACTTGTGGTTAAGGGATAACCTCAAAATTACCCCAAAATATGCGTTTCAGTTTCATAATTGTTACCCTTCTGGGTATACCCATAAGGGTAACCAACTCCAACCTCTGGTTAAAAATTCTGTGAGTTAACCATACTTCGCCGTTGACCTGAAACTAAAACGCATATTTTGACGTTTCTTCTGGTTTTCTCTTAACCACAAGTTAACTTTACTTTGTGAAACCGGCCGTTAAAGTGCGAAACCAACCCCCTGTTATTTGTAATTATTTTTTTTATTTTTTAATTCGGGTTAACTTCACGTCCGCTTAAATGCGTGTTTAAACGTTAATTCGGGAACAGAATCCCAACTACCCGTTTGTCCACCCCTTCGCAACGTTTGTCCAACCCCTTAAAGTGCGAAACCACCCTACTGTAAATTGTAATGATTTTTTTATTTCTTAATTCGGGCTAACTTCACGTCCGCTTAAATGCGTATTTTAACGTTAATTCGGGGACAAAATCCCAACTACACGTTTGTCCACCCCTTCACAGCGTGTGTCCAACCGCTTAAAGTGCGAAACGACCCCCCTGGAGATTGGAATTATTTTTTTATTTCTTAATTCGGGCTAACTTCACGTCCGCTTAAATGCGAATTTAAACGTTAATTTGGGGGCAGAATGCCAACTACACGTTTGTCCACCCCTTCACAGCGTTTGTCCAACCCCTTAAATTGCGAAACCAACCCCCTGCTATTTGTAATTTTTTTTTTTATTTTTTAATTCGGGCTAACTTCACGTCCGCTTAAATGCGTGTTTAAACGTTAATTCGGGAACAGAATCCCAACTACCCGTTTGTCCACCCCTTCGCAACGTTTGTCCAACCCCTTAAAGTGCGAAACCACCCTCCTGCAGATTGGAATTATTTTTTTATTTCTTAATTCGGGCTAACTTCACGTCCGCTTAAATGCGTATTTCAACGTTAATTCGGGGACAGAATCCCAACGACACGTTTGTCCACCCCTTCACAGCGTTTGTCCAACCCCTTAAAGTGCGAAACCACCCTCCTGCAGATTGTAATGATTTTTTTATTTCTTAATTCGGGCTAACTTCACGTCCGCTTAAATGCGTATTTTAACGTTAATTCGGGGACAAAATCCCAACTACACGTTTGTCCACCCCTTCACAGCGTGTGTCCAACCGCTTAAATTGCGAAACGACCCCGCTGGAGATTGGAATTTATTTTTTTTTTCTTAATTCGGGCTAACTTCACGTCCGCTTAAATGCGAATTTAAACGTTAATTTGGGGGCAGAATGCCAACTACACGTTTGTCCACCCCTTCACAGCGTTTGTCCAACCCCTTAAATTGCGAAACCAACCCCCTGTTATTTGTAATTTTTTTTTTTATTTTTTAATTCGGGCTAACTTCACGTCCGCTTAAATGCGTGTTTAAACGTTAATTCGGGAACAGAATCCCAACTACCCGTTTGTCCACCCCTTCGCAACGTTTGTCCAACCCCTTAAAGTGCGAAACCACGCTCCTGTAGATTGTAATGATTTTTTATTTCTTAATTCGGGCTAACTTCACGTCCGCTTAAATGCGTATTTTAACGTTAATTCGGGGACAAAATCCCAACTACACGTTTGTCCACCCCTTCACAGCGTGTGTCCAACCGCTTAAAGTGCGAAACGACCCCCCTGGAGATTGGAATTATTTTTTTATTTCTTAATTCGGGCTAACTTCACGTCCGCTTAAATGCGTATTTCAACGTTAATTCGGGGACAGAATCCCAACGACACGTTTGTCCACCCCTTCACAGCGTTTGTCCAACCCCTTAAAGTGCGAAACCACCCTCCTGCAGATTGTAATGATTTTTTTATTTATTAATTCGGGCTAACTTCACGTCCGCTTAAATGCGTATTTTAACGTTTATTCGGGGACAAAATCCCAACTACACGTTTGTCCACCCCTTCACAGCGTGTGTCCAACCGCTTAAATTGCGAAACGACCCCCCTGGAGATTGGAATTTATTTTTTTTTTCTTAATTCGGGCTAATTTCACGTCCGCTTAAATGCGTATTTAAACGTTAATTTGGGGGCAGAATGCCAACTACACGTTTGTCCACCCCTTCACAGCGTTTGTCCAACCCCTTAAATTGCGAAACCAACCCCCTGTTATTTGTAATTATTTTTTTTATTTTTTAATTCGGGCTAACTTCACGTCCGCTTAAATGCGTGTTTAAACGTTAATTCGGGAACAGAATCCCAACTACCCGTTTGTCCACCCCTTCGCAACGTTTGTCCAACCCCTTAAAGTGCGAAACCAACCCCCTGGTATTTGTAATTATTTTTTTATTTTTTAATTCGGGCTAACTTCACGTCCGCTTAAATGAACCAGAAGCAGAATATGACTAAAAATTCACTTTAAAATAAGTACATAAACTTATACCACACAAATTAAATCTAATCACAAAATACAACGATCCAATTCCCGCTAGAAACGCCAGTGTAAATGAACGCATATATGAAACGTATTGTAAGTTTGTTGCCGAGAACAAACTGGTTTTTTGTCGATTTCTTGTTTTATATATTGTGGCCGGCTGTGAGGGAACCCTGCAATATTTTGTAAGTTGCCAAATCATGTTTTTTGGTATTTTTATGACAGTAATAATCGTTGCGTGAGCTGCGTCTAGAATTCAGGTTCTGTATGGCATGACCATAAATGCTTCTTGTGAACAACAATCGGCTACACTGTATGACAGCCGGTGGGTAAGTTTTCTATTCGCGGTGTGCAAGTACTTGGAAGGGAAACGAGAAACGACCGTGCGCGAGTCGCGGAGAATATTTCAACTATCTTAAATAATTCATATTGTCAATTGGAATTGTCAAATTGACGTATATTTCATACCTTCTGTCATTGAAGCAGAAAAATTATATATTGCTCCACAATATTGATATGATATGCAATTATTATATAAAGGTAAATTTAATTAATTGTATTTTGCTTGCAATACTGCATTTTAATAACTAATTTTATTTACTACATACAATTGTTTACGTTTGCATAGCATAACCTGCATCTTATTTTTTCTTCTTATTATTTTTTTGGACTATGGCCTTGACAATTATCCAGCAACCAGGACTAATATAATTGGCCAATATAATTAAAAGTGCGAATAAAAGTACAGAGCGTAGAAATAGAGGTCGCTTTGCCGAACTTGCACGGTCCCAATAGAGAAGCCAAGGGCGGATCCAGGCATGGGGCCATGGGGGCCATGGCCCCCTCCGAGAATTTAGAATAATATAAATTTAAATATTTGCAGTTCAAATGTTTTTAATATCAAACACATATATGTACAAAACAGGGGATAAATACGTTTTCTGAACTAGAATTGAAAAAAAGATGTAAAGGAGAAGCTTCAAAAATGACTTTTGGGTTTTTTATAAATTAAAATGTTGATAATTTTACTGAGTGCCAATTGTTAGAACGATCTTGACAGCCACCAAAATCGTATAAATTTCCATATTCTATACACACAAAGAATAAAAAAGAAGTGAAGCGTTACTTGAGTCCCTAGCACTTAGAACAAAGGAGTTGGTTGGTATTTTCGCACAGTCAAAAGGAATTGTTTTACAAATATTGCGTTTAATTTTTCTAATGAGAAATATGGTCACAATAACGGGATGACAGCCCAAAGCCTTGTCACGAAACCTTTAACATCTTTCGCCAAACTCATGAGCAAAGACGGAGTCATGTAAACTCATGAAAAAACATCATACCAAAAGGAGTGTGTTCAGGTTGAGCTGGATTCTCTAAAAAGTTATCGCAACCCTCAAAAGTCAGTCATTAACCAGATAGACTCTCAGAGGTCTAAACAGAAACAAAAAATAAAGAAAGACTATGACCAATAGTAGGGTCTATAGTGTTCTTGGTTAAGAACTATAAGCCTATAGTAACTATAGTAAGAACTATAATATTAAGACTATAGGCTTAAAATGTCTAAGACCCGCATTGGGTGTTCAAAAAATCATTAAAATTAAAGACGCCAATAGTAAGGAAGAGAAGGACAAATATAAAATAACAAAAATAGTCGAAGACTTCTACAAAAGCTTGTACAGCTCGCAAAGCCAGCCTAATGAATCAACAAAGGAGAACGTCAAAAGAAAAATAAAAAACGTGGGATCAGAAGTACTACCAAATATAAAGGGATTCGAAATAGAAAGAGCTTTAAAAGAACTAAAAAATAATAAAGCTCCAGGACAGGACGGTATAATTGCCGAGCTCTTGAAAACAAGCAAGACAGTAACAATCCCTATACTAACAGAGCTATTTAATAAATGTCTCCATAATAGCAAGATCCCTAAAGACTGGAACGAAAGTCTAGTAATACTTTTACACAAAAAAGGGGACAAATGTGACCTACAGAATTACAGACCGATATCGTTGCTCAGTCAAGTATACAAACTATTCATGAGAATTATTAACAACCGGTTGACCTACAAAATGGACAATTACCAACCAGTGGAACAGGCTGGCTTCCGCAAAGGATATAGTACATCAGACCATCTGCTGACAATGAGAACATTGATAGAGAAGGCAAATGAATACCAACTACCCGTATTTCTTGCCTTCGTAGACTATGAAAAGGCGTTTGATAGTATCGAGATGTGGGCCATAGAACAAGCTATTAATAATTGTAGAATAGATTCGAGATATAGACAACTAATACATAATATATATGAAAATGCAACTATGATAGTACAACTAGACGAAAATACAAATCCCATCCCTATTAAGAGAGGCGTGAGACAAGGAGACGTAATATCGCCAAAGCTTTTCAACCTAGCACTAGAAGACGTCTTCAAAACGACAAATTGGTCAACCTATGGCATTAACGTTAATGGAAAGAAGCTAAATCACCTCAGATTCGCTGACGACATTGTGATTATAGCGAGCTCATTCGAGGAACTGCAAATTATGATAGAGGAACTCGCAGGCAGCTCCCAATACGTCGGTCTAAAAATGAACATGAAGAAAACAAAAATAATGACAAACACAGATGACCCCAGACGCATAACTATAAATGGCAGTGAGATAGAAAAAGTCCAGGAATATATCTACCTAGGCCAAATCCTGAAACTTGACAAAGAAAACCAAAGTGCGGAAATTAATAGGAGAGCAAGACTAGCATGGGCAGGATTTGGAAAACTTGGTTGGATACTTAAGAACCGCAAAATACATCAATATTTGAGGACCAAAGTGTTCAACCAGTGCATCCTTCCTATCATGACATATGGGTGTCAAACCTGGACCCTAACCAAGGCAAATATGAATAAACTAGCTACAACAGAAAGAGCTATGGAAAGAGCAATGTTAGGTATACGACTGTCAGATAAAAAGAGGAGCGACTGGGTAAGATCAAAAACAAAAGTCGAGGACATAACAACAAAAGTTGCCAAACTTAAATGGAGCTTTGCAGGCCACACTGTTAGACAAAAAGACCAACGTTGGAATGCCACGATACAACATTGGAGACCTTACCAAAGTAAACGACCGAGAGGAAGACCACAGATGAGATGGGTTGATGATATTAAAAGAGTAGCCGGAACGAATTGGAAATATGTTGCTCAGGATAGAGACCGATGGAAGGAGTTGGGAGAGGCCTATGTCCAAACGTGGACGATATAAGGCTAAGAAGAAGAAGAAGAAGATAGTGTTCTTTGGTCGACAAAATATTCCTCTAAGAGACCATCGTGATGATGGCCTTATGCTTCTGGACGAAGATGCTGGACCTAGGAATGAGGGGAGTTGCTGTGGTACTAAGGCAAAACTTGACATGTTAAAAATTATCGATTTTTCGTTTTTAATGCCAATATGTACATTGAGCGATGAAGAATATGATGACAAAACCCTACATGGCTAAACGCATCCATGTAACCAGTAGATAATAAAATTGTTTCCGATATGTCCACTATTACAACAACACCGCAAACTTTTAAACTCATCTGCTGCAAAATCACGTTTTTTGACATATCGGGTTATCTGGTACTCCTCAAAAAAGTTTATGGCCCCTCCCGAAAATCGGTCCTGGATCCGCCCTTGAGAGAAGCACAAATAAATGTAGTAATTATACATTCTCTGATTTCTTATGAGGAAGCGCAAATTGAACAGGTAGTTTTCGTGGGCCGCTGTGTAAATTTAAATTTGAGGATATTCCGCATTTAAACGATGAATCACTCTCCCGATATTCGTAACTTAAGCATAGTATATGTAAAACTGTATACAGTGAGCATTTAAAGGTTGGAATAAATTTATTTTTTGGTGAATGGGCCATTTTGAAAATAAATCTTGAAACAGGTCGATTTTTATTTTTAAGTTATGATTTTTTGGCATATATATCATACTAATGACGCCATCCATCTGAGCGTGATGACTTAATCGATTATTTTTTTAAATGAAAGTAGGGTTCGTCCGATAGCTCATTTGAAAGGTTCTTTAACTGTCTATTCACTAATATACCTAAGCAGTAACATGGTTATTTATACAGGGTAACCAAATTAATTATTGAGACAAAAATTAGAATTTATGTGATTTATTTAATTCAAAATACATTTTACTGCTATCAGAAAACAAAAAAATGTTTATTTAACAAATGTAATATTGTTCTTTAAGATTGCTTAAATTCAATGTTAAAACTCCCACTCACCTGCCTCCTAGAAGTTTGAAAATTTAATTTAAGGCTATAGTGCGGCAGATTCGTGCAAATATTGATAAGAATTGCACATTTAATGATACAAGCATATAATTTGGTCCACGTATACTGCACATATAAAGGTTCAAATTTAGATATGAGGCCATCTCAGATTTTGCCTTTTACAAAAATGGCGGGCATTCAAAATGGGCGACTATACATATGTGACTAATAGCACAATATCTTTTGAATGAAAAGTCCGATTTGAACAAAATTTGGTATATAGGTTCTTTTTGTGATTTACAAGATATATGTCGTAAACTGGAAAAATCGGTTAACCAGAAGTTGTATTTTTTCTAGTTTTTTTTGTAAAAGTATTTTATATTATGTAAAAAATATATTTTCAATTTTTTCACCCTGTATATATTAATTTTTCAAAATGGTAATACCACCATTGAAAAGGGCGTAAGAATATGTTTTAGGAAATATTTTGAAATTTTTAGTTATTTTAATTACCATTTAATAAATGCATAACGTATCTTCACATGTACCTATTTGTGGCAGATTCGTGCAAATATTATAAGAATTATTGTGCATTTAATGGTAGAAGCATATAATTTGGATCACATATAGTGCACATACAAAAGTTTAAATTTAGATATGAGGTCATCTCAGATTTTGCCTTTTACAAAAATGGCGAGCATTCAAAATAGCGGCTACACATATGTGAATAATAGCACGATAACTTTTGAACGAAAAGTCCGATTTGAGCCAAAATTGGCACCAACGTGTTTTTTTTGATGAATAAGATCGAGGTCTTGAACCGGAAGAATCGGTTTACCAGAAGCTGTGTTTTTACTGTTTTTTATGTAAAAATATGTTGTTTTTTTTTCAATTTTTTCACCCTGTATATATTAAGTTTTCAAAAAGGTAATACCGCTATTGAAGGTGTAAAAATATTTTTTAGGAAAGGTTCTGAAATTTTTAGTTATGTTAGTTACCATTTAATAAATGCATATCGTATCTTCACATGTACCTATGTGCGCAAATTCATTTTGAAAGCTCGCCATTTTTGTAAAAGAAAAAATCTGAGATGGCCTCATATCTAAATTTGAATCTTTGTATGTGTAGTGTGTGTGGGCCATATTATATGCTTATACCATTAAATGTACAATAATTCTTATATTATTTGCCCGAATCTGCCGCACATGGGTTCATAGGTACATATGAAGATACGTTATGCATTTATTAATTGGTAATTAACATAACTAAAGAGTTCAAAATATTTCCTAAAAAATACTTTTATACTCTTTTCAATGCCGATATTAACTTTTTGAAAAATTAATACATACAGGGTGAAAGAATTAATAAAAAAACAACATGTTTTTACATAAAAATCAGGAAAAACACAATTTCTTGTAAATCCATTCGTTTGGTTCAGGACCTTGGTCTTAACATCAAAAAAGAACCAACGTATCAAATTTGGTTGATGTCGGACTTTTCGTTCAAGAGTTATCGTGCTATTAGTCACATATGTACAGTTGCCATTTTGAATGCCCGCCATTTTTGTAAAAGGTAAAATTTGAGATGGAATTATATCTAAATTTGAACCTTGATGGGTGTAGTATACGTGGTCCAAATTATGTGCTTCTACCATTAAATGCACAATAATTCTTATAATATTTGCACGAATCTGCCACACACATGTACATGTGAAGATAGGTTATGCATTTATTAAATGGTAATTAACATAACTAAAAAGTTCAAAATATTTTTTACAAAATATTTTTACGCTCTTTTCAATTGCGGTATTACCATTTTGAAAAATTAATATATACAGAGGGAAAAAATTGAAAAAAAAACATATTTTTATATAAACAACCAGTAAAAACACAACTTCTGGTAAACTGATTTTTTTGTTTAACCATATCCATCTTTTAAATCAAAAAGAGAACCTATATACCAAATTTGGTTAAAATCGGACTTTTCGTTCAAAAGTTATGGTACTATTAAACACATATGTATAGGGGCCAATTTGAATGCCCGCCATTTTTGTAAAAGGCAAAATCTGAGATGGCCTTATATCTTAGTTTGAACCTTTATATGTGTAGTATATGTGGTCTTGTATCATTAAATGTGCAATTGTTTCACATATCGGCCGCACTACTATGGGTACATAATTCGCAAATATTTTACGGCTATCCCTACCTTTTTTGTCTTTACATGGCAAATTACGTGTAGTAAAATTCACACTGGTATGGATATGTACATATTACTAGAACGTCACTCTAATTGACCATGTCATAACTAGCTTAAAGAGATGGCTTTTGAATGTTCTTGGATAACTGTTATTTTTTGTATAATTGCGAATTATTAATTCAGTTAATAAATGCGATAAATTTTTCACTAGCTATGTATTCAGTGATTGTAATAATTTATATGTACCTACAACAAAAACTAATACTCAATCGAGAAAAGAGCAAAAGTGTTAAAGTGATTTTTTAATAATATATTGTTACTATGGAACACTTACAATTTTAAACATCTTTAATAACAAAATACTTGGATCACAGAATATATCTTGATGTATTCTCTGCTTCTATCTTCCATAAATAATACACAATAAATAACTTTTTATAATGTTCACCTCTTAAATCAATTATTTATCAAATACACTATATATCAATATTATTTAATCAACAACTAAAAATATTCCCGATTCATGTCAAATAATTATTTAAAATTGTCACTGATTGTCAGTGTCTGACTGACAATATTCTATTAGACTAAGTGCGTTGTATGACAAAGATAGATTTGGAAAATATTATCACGTACATTGTGTTCATTTTTTTCGAATCCTGAAAAAACCAATAAATATTTTTGAAAAATCTAAAAGCAGAATAAAAGACTAAATTATTACCGAGGGCCGAAAGTCCCTTAGAATAAATAAAATGTTTATTTTTAATGAGATATTTAAAATTAAAAATAACATTAAATTTTCTCTTAGTTTTTCACCCCTGTAACTTATTAAAATAAACATTATAGAAGTTCTCAGAGACTTTCGGCACTCGCTAATAACGTAATCTTTCATTGTGCGTTTAAACTTTTTAAAAATACTTATTAGTTTTCTCAGGATTCGAAAAAAATGAATCCCCATTTGAATAGCATTGCAACCGAAAAAACGTACCGATCCTGTTAAGCGAAATGCAATGTCTATTTTTCAAATAAATATATTTTTTCTGTTTTCCGACAGCAGCATATGTATTTTGAACTAAATAAATTACATATTATTCTTTTTGTGTCAGTTAATTTCATTTCAATTTTTTTTTGGACACGCTGTGTAAATAATTATTGTGTTAATGCTAATTATTAAATGTGTTGTGTTGTGTTAATAATTACTGAATAGAGAATTGAACAGACTTTTAAATGAGCTAGCACAACACCCCGCCCTATTTTCATTAAAAAAAATCATCAATTATGCCAATACGTCTAGATAGATGACGCCACTAGTATGATATGTATGCCAAAAAATCATAATTTAAAAATAAAAATCGACCCATTTCGGGATCTTTCCTTAACCTTTAACTACACGCGAAGGCGTACTTTGTACGCCAGATATAAGAATTCTACTGAAATTATATTTAAAAATTTAATTTTTGACCTTGTTTATCTCTCTATCCTATCACTGGAATGTGCTTTACAATTTGGTTTTAGTTTCGTTATAATCGGCTTTCTGGGAAGATCGTAATTTGCAGTTTATTATTTGTTGTTTCCGGTGGCGGACAATATACGCCACGATTATATTAATATAAGTAGTAATATAAGTACATATTTCAATTGTTTTTTAGTCATTATGGCACAAAATATATTTTTATTTATAAACAATACTTTTTTTCCTGCAAAAAATCACATTTCAAAAAAATTTTTATTAGTAATTTTATTTATCATGGAATCCAGTTATTTCATGATTCCAGTTATAAATCCCAATTGGCTTACTGAGAAGGAACTCCAAGTATTTACTGATGTCGAATAAGGTTTATAACAAACAACTAAGTGTATTTTTTCAAAAAAAAATAAACAAATCCGCTGTTTTTAAGTGTATTTTCTTGTGGCGTATAAAGTACGCCACGCGCGTAGTTATGTTACAACTTGATGCGCGGGTAGTTAAACGTTAAAGTCGCCGGCTTACGAAATAACGAATACTGTACTATAACAACTCTTCCTGCGAAAAATCATGTGCAATCAGTAAAATCCATTTCATTATGTATATTATTATTTGTTATAGAATATTATTTGCAATATATTTTATGTCAGGTAAAATAAAACCAACAATGCGTCATAAAAGGTAACTAGTTTATGTAACATATGTAACATATGCAAAATTGTTTATTAATTAATCTGTTAATACAACTAAATGAACCACAATTTTCAGAATCTAAATTCAGCAGTTGGTTTAGATTTCATTGTTGCCCACTTCAATTAAACCAGATATTATTTTTGGATAAATTGTAAATATTTATATATTTTATATCTTTCTGTAAAAGTGTTGCATTCTTTTGGGCTTTTCAAATTTGGAAAGCGTTTCCGAAATTAACAAATGAAAATAACATCAAAGTAGTAGTAAAACTTTAGAATGAAATATGTAACAATGGAGTGATTCCCACATATTGATCTAAGTCTATTTTTGTGGCAAAAATTTAAAAACCACAATGCTAGGTAAGGCTCAGAATACCTATTAATTAGCCACACACACATACACGAAGAAAACTAATTTGCTACTAGGCTAGAAATGCTGTGAGGAACAGGGAGGGTTAATCTTAGGGAGGTCTTATCTTTCTCAATCACCAATGAGACAGTCTCTTCAGATTTAAATAAAACAAATATATTTATTTTTTAATTTTGTTGTTCTCTTGTACAGTGTAGTACAACTACAAGAAATACGTTAAATTCCTGATGTATAAATTTTTTTTTATCTTAGGCTTTATTAAATCATCCACATTCGTTTTAAGAGAGGATCGACGTCTTTTTTGTTAATTCGATAATTTACATCTTTAATGCCTAAATATAAATAAATTTTAATGAAAAAATTCGTCTATAAAAGGTACCTATATTTATTTGGGCTACAACTACAGTTGAGTCCACGAGTCTTTACCCGTGCGTCATCATTTAAAGCATACAAAATAAGTCGGAAATTTACTATGTGCAACAGCAAGTGACAGAAAGTGGGTATTACTTCGATCACGGGTTATAATATAAAATTTGACGTTATTAAATAAATAGAATGTCAAATTTAAGTTTTGCTTTAAAATTTTGGTGCAAAATTACAGCTATATTTGAAGTAACTTAATAAATTATTTTATTATCATTGATTAATAAATAAATAAACAATTTATAAAAAAAAACAGGGCGTTCTGTGCAAAATCTATGCTAGGTAACAGGAACTAGGAAAGCTCAAAAATAAAGCAAGAGAAAGTCGCAAAAAGTAATAACGGCTCTCCACGATCGTTTAATTGTACAATTAGCTGGAAGGCACCCAACCATTTCTCACCTGCAGCTCCAAAGGCAGCTTTTGGAAGCTACAAGTGTAACTGTTTCAGTTAAAAAGATAAGAAGAAGAGTTCGTACCAAGAAGTATACAGCAGAAGACAGTTATGGGTTCCCGAGTTATCCGGGTGGCACAAGATTGATCGCCTAAATTGGTGTCTGTATAATTCTATCTCTGAAGTAAGAATCTAGAAGGACTGCTAATTACGCTTCCAAAGCTGTTTTAACCTCAAAATTTGATGAAAAACGTTATCCAAAGATATAGAAACAGATGAAAATCACTAGGAACCAAATATGCTGAATACGGTGGACGCTCCAACAATTTAGACTTTTATTCATGGATTTTAGCCATTGTTCCAAGTTCTCATATTTCACGATGCATTGCTCTAATGAAAAAGAATTTCTTCTTCTGCAAGCCTAGCCTTTTTTCACGAATTTTGTTCTTTAGCTGGTCTACAAAGTTACAATAACATCTAGAATATATTGTTTTACCAATTGTTAAGTAATTTACAACCAAACTTTCTCTCGCATAAAAAAACTGATGCTAAGGCCTTCTTGGCCAATTTCTGGACAAGAACTAGCTTCAGAGCCGAAGAACCCGCTTTACATGACGCTTCAATCTCTTGTTTTAATTCAAGCTGCTGGTAGTAGGCCCAAGTCTTATTCATAGTGATAAACCGATGTACAAAATGTAGTTTATCCTTTCGAAAAGGCTCTAAATATTGCTGAGAAAGACATATTCGAATATGTTTTTGTTCCGTTGTTAGCAAATGCGGCACCTATTGTAAACACAGCTCTCTGAAACCCTATACTTCACTCAAAATATTGCTTAGATTGCCCAACGAGATGACTAGCGCTTCAACTAGATCTCTTTTAGTCACTCAACGATTTTCCAATACTATGTACCGTTTTTTTTTCTACGATTTCAGGGCCCAGAGCACGCCAAATAGAATTCTATTTTGCTGACGTCACAAAATAGAATTTCATAATGGGAGAATCGACGGTTGCTAGGCAACGTGACGTCACTAAAATAGAATTCTAGTTGACGTGCTCCCGCACCGGGTGTTTTTTCTCCTTTTGGACATCCTTGGTTTGGATCGATTTCATGGGTTGTACGACCACGTTTAAATTCAGCAACCTATCTTTCTACTGTACTAACTAAAGTCTAATGCCCAGTTGCACCAACAAATAAACGATTGATCTTTTTTATTTAGATTGCCCGTTTATTTTAAAATATAATAAGGTTTGTTCTAGCAAACAGTCAAACTAGTCAGAAACCGTCAGCAAACAGTTGGTCAGTGAGAGAACATAATACAGTCACGAGTACTATCCCCTCTACTCGCGCTGGTCCACTATTCGCTGATGGTTTCAAACCGTTTGAAACTGATGCTAGAACAAACCTAATAATTGTCAAAACACTGTCAATTAAAAACAGAAATTTTAACGATTCTCCCGAAAAATATTAAAATTTTTACCATCAAATATAATAACAGAACACTTTTCTTTTCTTTTCGATAATAAAGTTAAAATTTAATATTTTTTGGGATAATCTTTAAAATTTCTGTTTTTAATTTGACAGCTTTTAGACAATAAGTAATTATATTTTAAAATAGACGAACCATCCATATCAATTGTTTATTTGTTGGTACAACTGGATACAAGAGGCCTTATTTGCAGTTGCTCGAGCGCGTCAGATTATGACATGGGAAGAAATCTTGTCCCCTGTAAATTTACCCCTGCCATATATTGGATCTTAATACAGAGGAGTTCGTTAAGGGGGGTCCGAAAAAAATCTATCCTTAGAAAAACTCGAAATCGTCAGATTAAGATAAGGTTAGTTACGTACATGCAGGACAGTGTATATTTCAAAAATCTGACGGTTTGAGCGGGACGTAAGGAAATGGGTGAGTCACAAAATTTTACAAGAAAAAAGCGAATAATTCGAGAAGTAAAGGTCAGATCGAAAAACTAAAAAAACCGCGTTCAATATTTTTTTAAAATATATCGAATGATGCTAAACACGATCCCCACGGAGAGGGTGGGGGTAAATTTAAAATTTTAAATAGGAACTTCGCGACATTTCGCGAAATAATCATCAGACGGAAAAACTGCAAAATACACGTATTTAATATTTTTGAAAAATCTATCGAATGACAAAAAATATGACCCCACGGAGGTGGGGTGGGGGGTTACTTTAAAATATTAAATAGAAGCCCCCATTTTTTATTGCAGATTTGGATTCCTTACGTAAAAATAAGCATTCAAGACATTTTTTCGAGTTATGGATAGATGGCGCTATAATCGGAAAAAACGATTGTTGGAAATGGGAAATTAGATTAAATAATGGAAAGTCGCCAGTTAAGTGGAAAACTTTACTTAACTTTTTTTGGTTTTAGGACCTAATATTCACAACCCAATAGGTCCCAATATTTGTTTATAAATTTCCTTTGTTTTAAACCTTACAAAAATAAAAGAATAATCACTGCACGATAATCGATACTGAATGGCTTCTTAACAAATAATGAATTATTGAAAACAGATTGAAATTTGAAATGAATCTTCACACACTTTCATAATATGAAGGGTGTACCAACATAACAAAATAAAATTAAGCTAGTAGTAGCGCCGTCTCTTATAGAACGGCAAAACTTATTGAACAGTAAACATATTATTATAAAACTTATATAATTCAGACAATAAAAAAATGAGGGATAGTAAAATATGTAAAGATATGTTTTATGAAACGACCTCTGGACCAAAAAAAATATTTAAATCTTTTCGGTTAATCTTTTTATCTGAAAGCAAAGTTTGCCAGATTATCCCGCCCGATTTATAGAACTTTTTTCCAGTAGAAGTAGAGATGTGAGTTTTTTTTTTGAAAGGGATTAACTCATGCATCATTGAAATGTTAAAACGTCATCAAACTTTTAAAAAGATAAGCGAGAAGAGAATTAAATATGAATGGGGCGTTCAAAAAGAGGAATGGTTTATTGATGTCAGATTTAAAAATTTGAAGATTTTTTATGTTATAGCCATATGAGAGTTTTTATATAAGTGCTTGCAACTTTTCACGATAGAAAAAATTTATAATTAGTTTGTATAAAAAATATGGTTTAAAGCCAAAGGTTACACAGATTTGTATAATATACATCTTATATAAGGTGTCCCAAAAGTAGAGGAACTTTCGAATATTTCGCGAACTAAACATCATATCGAAAAACTGAAAAATACGTGTTCAATAATTTTCAAAAATCTATCCAATGACACCAAACACCAATCCCCACTACACCCACTGGAGGTGGGGTGGGGGGTAACTTTAAAATCTTAAATGGAAACCCCAGTTTTTCTGGCAGATTTGGATTCGTTACGTAAAAGTAGGCAACTTTTATTCAAGATATTTTTTTAAACTGTGGATAGATGGCGCTATAATTGGGAAAAACGATTTATTCTGATACCATAGGTAAAATTATAGAAACGGTCTAGTATCTCACGAAATACACTTCCAAGTAAGAAACCAAAAAACAGATTTTTAATATTTTTCGAAAACCTATCGAATACCCTCCAACCCACCCCCTGGAGGTGGGGTGGGGGGTAATTTTAAAATCTTAAATAGCAACCCCCACTTTTTATCGCAGATTCGGATTTGTAATAAAAAATTAAGCAACATATATTCGAAACATTTTTTAAAATTTCTGATAGATGGCGCTAATAAATCGTATTTTTCAAATTAAAGCGCCATCTATTAACAATTCTAAAAAATGTTTCAAATAAATGTTGCTTAATTTTTCATGACGGATCCGAATCTGTAATAAAAAGTGGAGGTTGCTATTTAAGATTTTAAAGTTACCCCCCACCCTACCTCCAGGGGGTGGGTTGGAGGGTCACGTTTGGTGTTATTCGAAAAGTTTTCGGAAAATATTAAAAATCTGTTTCTTAGTTTCTTATTTGGAGGTGCTATTAGACCGTTTCTATAATTTACCTATGGTATCAGGATAAATCGTTTTTACCAATTATAGCGCCATCTATCCATAGTTCGAAAAAATGTCTTAAATAAAAGTTGCTTACTTTTACGTAACGAATTAAAATATGCAAGAAAAACTGGGGGTTTCCATTTGAGATTTTAAAGTTACCCCCCACCCCACCTCCAGGGGGTGTAGTGGGGGTTGGTGTGTGGTGTAATTGGATAGATTTTTGAAAATCATTGAACATGCATTTTTCAGTTTATCGATCCAATGTTTAGTTCGCGAAATATTCGACCGTTCCCCTACTTTTGGGACACCTTGTATATAAAAATCTATTGCTGTGCGTTAGTCTCGCTAAAACTAGAGAATGGCTGGACCGATTTGGCTAATTTTGATGTTGAATTATTTGTGGAAGTTCAAGGAAGGTTTATACAGTTTTATATTGTCATTTTAGTAGTCACCAAAATTTTTACAGCCATATGTATAAAATGCTCTTTTTACAGTGTTTGTTGCCATACTCTTCCGAAACAACTTGACCGATTTTTATGAAATTTGGTAAGTATACTGCTTGCTCCAAACAGAACGGTACTATTTTTGTCTCTCTGGCGCAGTCCGTTTCCGAAATAGCGAATAGTAAGCCGTAGAAATATTCTGAGTACACAAGAACAGCGAACGAGAAATTTCATAGAAGGAAAGTGCAACAGATAAACATTTATAATCAAATTGAATAAAATATGAATTTTTTAATTTTACGAAATTTTCAAAAAATCTTGATTTCGCCTGGGCAAACCATCCAGTTTATTTATGTTTATTAGATGAACTAACGAAAAATATCGTGTATACTATGGAATGTATTAAATGATCGATAATATTTTTTGTTATTGTCATAATTATTATTATTATTATTATACAATAATATCGAGCCAAAGCAAAGCTTATGTGGCTCAAAATACAAAATAATTGTAGGTCTTAAACTAAATAATATAACATAAAACAAATTCTTACAAAATAAATAAAATTCATAATATTAACAAAATAAATATTCTTACAAAATAAATAAATATTCAAAAGTATTGGCTTTTACAAAAGTTCTTACAACAATAGCAAATTAAAAAAAAAAAGATACAAAAATTAGAAAGTATACATAAAGATTACAAAATTTTTTTTCATAAAGAGAAAACATAAAATATATCCTTTACATTTTATAACAACTATTTTCATAAAAATTTTAACATATGAATATCGGGATTAGAAGATGAAAATGACAAAACATCAGCAAACTTAGCATGTAAAGAAGCAATATTAGTATAAAAAAAATTTACTGTTGTCAACTTTATTCGTTTTTTGCGGTGGGTTGTTGGTTAGTACTAACAATGGTTGGAACCTTATTAATATACTTTATTGTTAGATCCATATCAAGTATTTTTCGTTTTTCCAGTTCCTCTCGCACTTTATGCAAATAGTTAATCTGATATTTGGTTAAATCATCTTTTAAAACAACTCTAGAGAATTGGATACCTAGCAACCTCCTCTTACTTCGTAACATAAACAAAGGACTATCATTATCGAAAAATTTAACCTTTACTGGCCTAGGCTTATTGCTAAATTTTCCAATTCGCGGATTGGATTTTTCCAAATCCAAGGATTTCGCGGTTTTATTGTATCTATAATCGTGGAAACTGTGGATACATCCTCCGCCTCCTTATCATTACCTTCTGGTTCTGGTAGATTATACAAAATTAGGTTAAACGATTTCTGATGACGAGCAATTGATTCCTGAACACAGTCCTCGAACTCCATCGGACTAGTTTTTGAAGATTGTTCCAAGACCCCAAGACGCTCCTCAATCGATGCAAATCTGTCAGACAACTTAGAAATTAAATGAGTCAATTTATTGAACTTATCTTCGAATGTACAGCAAGTGTTACAGACGATTCTTAATGACTTTGATTTTGCCCTAGTTATTCTTATAACCTCTTCCTGTGCAATATCTAGGCATTGAATATGAATCGGTAAATTGCACGACATACAATTAAGCGCATTCTTATTGTCAACAATCGACAACTTACAATTTGGACATTTGTTCATCTTTATTGGGATTCTGAAACTTGACTGGCCTAATACTTGATTACTGGTAATGACTTCTAAAATTCTGGTTCTATAAGCTACAGGTACAAGAACGACTATAGCAAACAATTATTGTTTTTATAATAATAGGTATCACTCGATACTTATATGTACAGTCGTAAATAATTGAAAAACCACAATAAAATATACTTTGGATGAACTCACCCCTTTACTGTAGGTATGCGTTTGTTATCACTTATTACTTTTGAATACTTTGATACTAATTTTAATTGAAAAAAACCACTCTTTTTACGTGAATTATACACAGCGATATAAATACGTGTAATTGCTTTAACGACCTTTTAACCATCGACCTAATTACAGTTGAGTCCGCGAGTCTTTACACGTTTAAACATTTAAACATTTAAACACTAGGGGATCATGTTTGGTGCCATTCCATAGATTTTTCAAAAATATTGAATAAGTGTATTTTACAGTTTTTCGATCTAATGTTTACTTCGCGAAATATCGCGGGATTCGTATTTAAAATATTAAATTTACCCCCCTCTCTCCGTGGGAACTCGTGTTTGGTCTCATTCGATAGATTTTCAAAAAATATTGAGCACATGTTTTTTAGTTTTTCGGTCTGTCATTCATTTCGCGAAATATTCGCCGTTTTCTTGCGAAATTTTGGCACTCACCCATTTCCTTACGCCCGGATCAAATCGTCAGATTTTTTAAATACAGACTCTTTTGCATCTATTTAACTTACCTTATCTTAATCTCACAACTTAGAGTTTTTTTAAGGATATATTTTTATTTCGGGTTTCCCTTAACGAACTCCCCTCTGTTAAGAGCCAATATATGATATAGGTACATCTGCAGGCAGGGTACCAGATTTCTCCCCATATGATAGTCTGATGCGCTCGAGTAACTGCAAAAATCCCCGCTTGGGCTCCCCTACCATAATGTTTTTTTTTAATTATAATTCTTTATGTAGAGCTTAATGCTGTAAAATAGCTTAACCGATCATGGGCTAAGCCGATTAAAGGAACTATATACTTTGGTACGACTGACCAAATTATAACTACTTTATTGCCTACAAGATGAGAGTAAGCCCTGTCTTAGTACCTGTAGAAATATTTATGGACTGCCGATTCACAAAATGTCTTTTCTCGAGTTTAGATTTATTTATATTACAAAATCCAGAAGGTAAGGAAAGAATCTTTCCTGTAACTCGCTGTATACCATCAATCACGAAAAATTAATGAAAAATCCCTTGTAAAAAGTTTAAATTTTTTTAAAATCCCTGTAAAGGCTACTTGACAGAACGTTTTTGATATTGAAAAATATCATCATCAGTGTTTAGAACTAGTTGATCACAAATTAAGCCACCAAAGAAATATCAGGGTATAAACACTTTAAATGGCATAAAAGTTTGTTATATTAAGATATTTGCTTAAAATTCTATAGGATGGATAACATTTATGAAGAATTAGGCCCTTGGACACAGCATGACTTCCCCATCACGTTAGTTGCTAAACAGGTAGATATGTCTCTACTTGAAGACTGTTAGCCAGCTCTAGAGTTAGGCAAATCAAGAGTTGCTATCTAACAGTCTTCATGTACATAATACCATGAGACATATCTACCTCTTTAGCAACCCACGTGATGGGGGTCATGCTGTGGCTAATGGCCTAATTCTTCATAAATGTTATCCATCCTACAGAATTTAAAGCAAATATCTTAATATAACAAACTTTTATGCCATTTAAGGGTTTATACCCTGATATTTCTTTGGTGGCTCAGCTTGTAATCAACCAGTTCTAAACACTGATGATGATATTTTTAAATATCGAAAACGTTTGGTGATGTAACCCCTAAAGAGATTTTAATAAATGTTTAAACCTTTTACAAAGGATTTTTCATTAAATTTTATTTATATTAATTTACGAAGTTATTAATCAAAATTAAGAGTTTGCGCAATGATATGAAATGATTGTAATTTTATGACGAATCTATTCATAAAAATTTCATTTCATTTGAGTGACATTATATTTTCCATAAGATGTGTGCGGTGTCTTTTAACTAAGACTACATTAGAAAGAAAATTAACTCAAATTTCAAACAGTATTTTTAAAGCTTGAAGCGGGAATCGGATAAATGTCTCAGTACAATTTCTCTTCAAATCTGATTTAATAATAAACTAGCCCGTTTGTATCCGCCTCAGGCGGGCTTTTCAGTGTTGGAAACTATTTCAAGACAGTTGAGTTTCTTGTAAAGGACTAGACTGTGACGACTCGTACTGGAAACACGTACTATTCTGAACATTCTAACCTTGTCACTCTATTCGCTTGCGAACTAGACTGAGCTATTTTCTTCTAAGTTTTGGTGTATATCTGGCCGATCGGACGGTAGACCGAGCGGTTTGGAAAATACGGCAAAATTAGAAAAAATTCAGGAATCGGAGAAATCCGTGCCCCAAATCAATGAATTAGTCTTTGTCAAGACTAACCAAATTCCTTCTGCTAAACCATTTAAACGGTCGTGCAGAATAATCAAATGTACTAGCATTGCTAATACGAAAAGAACAAGCTTAACTAAGGATTTAGTTAACAAATTCAAAAACTACAGGACAACCTCGAATAGAGGTACACTTTCAAGAACGAAAACACAGGAAACAACCAAAAAACAAGTTACAGAAGAAAAGAAGGACCCTAAAGAAGAAATGGCAACCTCAAACATTGAAGTCATGGACCAAGACGGATTCCAGATGGCAAAAGTTTCGAAGAAATCAGGAAGCGAAAATATTATCGACGCACGCGGTAGAGCAGGAACTTCATCCGGTATACCGACAAGCAACGTGTTCGAAATATTCAAGCGTCCTGATCTTCAAAACTCAGGCAACGAAAATCCAACACAGCAAGAAAAGAAGACAAGAATTCCTCCTATCGTCCTTCAGAATGGTATAGGACACTATACCAACTTAGTAAAGAACTTAACTGCTTTGCTAGGGCATAAGAACTTTTCTATTGCCCCTGCGGGTAAGAGCGGTACAAGAGTCTTTACTACAAGTATGGACGATTTTAACAAGGTTAAAGAGAACCTAGTTAAGGAGAATTTAGGATTCCATACCTTCTCGCAAAAAGAAGTTATCACGAAAAAGATCATTATGCGAGCAGCACCTAGGATGGACCTGAACGAAGTTACACAAGAAATGAGAGACGCTGGAATCGAAGCGAAGATAACAGCACTAAAACCTAAAAGTGGCTTAGACGGAAGTACTTACCTCGTGCAGGTACCTAAGTCTCAAGACCTGAAGGACATAAAGAAGATCACTGGAGTTCAGAACATCAGAGTTAGGTGGGATACATACAGCCGTCCACAAAGAGCAACACAGTGTTACAACTGTCAGGATTTTGGACATAGTGCCCGAAACTGCTTTAAACCAGCTAGATGCATGAAATGTGCATCAAACCACAGCACAAGAGACTGCCCTTTACCAAAAGGAAAAGTCAACAATGTTAAATGTTGTAACTGTGGTGAAAACCACACATCTAACTATCAAATGTGTATTAAACATATCCAATATCTTGATTTTCAGGCTCAGAAGAATCTCAGAAACCAACAACATCGTCAGGCAGCTCCTCCAAGCAGACCAGTACACCCATCGACGTACAGGAACGTTTCTAGCGGTATGTCATACGCACAAACCGCTAAAAACTCCTATCAACCACGACAGGCATCTAATCAACAAAAGCAAGAAGAAATAAAGGAATTATGGCAGGAGATCAACGAACTATGCAATTACGACAGGACAATTCAACTTCTAAAGGAACTTAGAGATGAATTAAGAAGACACACAGATCTTAGGACAAGAGGAGAGATCTTAGCAAGATACGAAGCTCTCTACAATGACAAATAAGAAGTTAAAAATTCTACAATTCAACATAGCCTCCCTAAGGCTAAGAACAAACGAATTAAGGGAAATGGTGATCCGTCTTCAACCTGATGTCATATGCCTGTCCGAAACGAGATTTCAAACTACAACACAACTACCGAGGATAACTAACTACGAGGGAATCGGAAGAAACACCCACAGAGGCGTGGCCATCTACGTGAAAAATCACATCGTATGGAACCAAGTAGACGTCGAAACTGAAAATTTCGAAAATATTGGAATCAAAATAGGAAACATTAATATTTTTTCAGTTTACAGGCCCTTCAGAGTAGACCTAGACTTAGGTGAAATAGAAGAAATGTTCAACACAGAAGAGACAGTAGTCATAGCTGGAGATTTCAACTGCCACCACATCAACTGGGGATGCCATGACACGGACAGAGAAGGTGAACAACTTTTCAGATACTGCGAAGACAGAGAAAAAATGTTGTTCGCACCTGACGAACCCACTAGGATAAATCCAATAAGAGGACAACGCAACAACACACTGGACTTATTCATCACGAAGAACATCATCGTAGAAGACGTCAGAACTCATTTTGAATGCAGTTCTGACCACAAACCAGTAACAGGCACCACGACGTCAAGAACAGACCTCCCTACTGTTGAACCAGAAGAACGATGGAAATGGAAAGAAGCAAACTGGCCAAACTTCAGAAGACAAATCAATCAATTCCAGATGAGAAGAGAATTTGAAACAACAGAAGAAATAGAAAGAAAAATAGAAGAAATCACCAGGAAAATACAACAAGCTATGAAGGACAACATCCCAAGAGAGAAGACAAACAACAAAGGACTCATCATTCCAAATGAAGTCAAGGACCTAATCAGAGACAGAAACAACGCAAGAAGGGCTTACCAAAGGACAAGAAGACAAGACTACAAGGACTACAGCGACGAACTGTCAGCAGAAATAAGGACAAGACTGACCAGCATCAACGAGAACAAATGGCACAACATCATCAGAAAAGCCGAAGAAAATCAAGGAAACGTCTGGAAAATGATGAAGGCCAGAAAAAGAGGAAAACAGAAAATGCCACCTATCACGGACGAGGAAGGAACACACTACGAGGCCCAAAGAAAAGCAGATGCAATTGCAAGAAAACTGGAAGCCACACACAGGCAAAATCAACACATGTCGGACCAGCAGACCATAAACGAAGTAAACAGGGCCTACAACAGGATTTCAGAAAGAAATCAATTCGTGATAGAAGAAGAAGACCATCTACACCCATCAGAAGTCCACAGGATCATCAAGAAACTCAAAGGATCCAGAGCTCCAGGACAGGAAGACATCCACAACATCGTCCTCAAGGAACTACCGAAGAAAATGATAGTACAACTGTACTACATTTTCAAGTATTGCCTTGAGAAAGCTCATTTCCCAAACAACTGGAAACACTCAAAGACGATACCTCTCCTGAAGCCAAGAAAAGATGGAAGAAGACCAGAAAGCTACAGACCAATATCACTGCTGGAACCCTTAGGAAAAATCCTGGAAAAAATCATATTCAAGAGGCTCATCAAACACGCTGAAAGAAGAAACATCATCCAAGATGACCAATTCGGATTCAGAAAAGGAAGAAACTGCGAACTACAACTCGCAAGAGTTGTCAGCGACACCAAAATCAGGTTCAACAGAAAACAGAAAACAGGGATGGCAATACTGGACATAGAAAAGGCATATGACACAGTATGGAAGAAAGCACTCATCTTTAAAATGGACAAGGCTAGATTACCTCATTATATAGTTAATATTTGTGACACATATTTAACTAATAGAACTTTTCATGTTTCAGCTGACAAAAAGATGTCCAGGATACAACAAATTCAAGAAGGGATGCCACAAGGCAGTATTTTATCTCCCGTTTTGTATAACATTTTTGTTTCAGATTTACCAACAGACGCAAGAACCAGTACAGCTTTGTATGCAGATGACACAGCAATCTACACTTCAGGCAAACAGGACAGAAGAATCATCCAAACATTAGAAGGCCACCTAGAGAGGATTGCAGAATTCACGGATAAATGGAAAATCAAGATAAACGCGGAGAAGACACAGTTCACCATCTTTACGCAGCAACCCAACCCACCAGCGGCAGAACTGACGATGAGAGGAAACGTTATACCAGCCACGCCCTCAGTGAAGTACCTAGGAGTCCATCTAGACAGAAAAATGAACTTCCATCTGCATACAAAGCAAATTAAGAAGAGAGCCACAATTAGTAAAAAACTAATTCTGCCTTACATTTTCAGGTCATCTCCACTAACGAAGAAGAAGAAGATTCAACTATATCAAGCATACGTCAGGTCGACAATGCTTTATGCAGTCCCAATATGGAGTTCAACCGCCAACAGCAACTGGAAGAAACTCGAAGCGACAGAAACGTCATGCTACAGAATAATCGACGGCACAGCATGGCAGGACCGGGTGACGAATGCAACCATCCAAGAAAGGCTCCAGTACACACCACTGAGGGAGGTGGCTGAGAAAAGGACACAGTACTTCTTCCACCAGGCCACAAGAAGACTCCTAAAGACCAGGAACATCCTCGAGAATAACAGGGCCCAGAGGATGTTTCGTGAAAAACATCGTCTGATCGATTATATGATCAGACAATAGCCAGGTGGTTGCAAACCGGTCAGGAAAGTAGGTACGATGCCAGAAAAAGTACCTACAGAAGAAGAAGTCCAGGAAACAACAAGTGAAGAATCAACGCCGAAAGGATGGAGGACAAAGGAAGTGGTGCACCAGCGGAACACTTAAAAGAAGAAAATGAAATATCTTAAGATAATGAATTATAAATTTTATTAAGGCAATAAACGTTTTTATTTTTATTTTTATTTTTATTTTTTATTTTTTATTTTATTTGTAAAGGAAATGGACTTGAAACTGTATTTGTTTCGACATTAGAAAATGGAATGAGGTCTATACAATGCTTTTTACTTATTTTATGATTACGACTTACATATTTTGATATTGCTCAATCTTTATTATCCTGAGGTTTATAATGATATATTTATATTGGTTGAATGATCGATATTTAATCTCTTTAAAATAAACAGAATTGAAATAAATACATAGAAATGAGTACATAGTATAGCCAGTGAAATTTTCCTGTATAATTCTCAGGGGTGAAAAGTATTTTCTTCGTAATAAAACTGGAAATAGGTCGATTGACTAATTTTAATGAACTTTTGTTCCCCAAAGTCTTTTGGGAAGTTTTCAGACAGTCAGTACTTTTAGAATTAATCATGAGTTGATGTGACAAATTTTCGACCAAGAAAACCCACGTTTCAACAAAGAAAAAAAAAAGGTTGGTTTATTAGACCAGTAAGGATCTGTTTTTAGGTGGACGTTAGAGGTGGCATTCAGATTTTTGCGGATAAAGTTAGGTGATAGCTTCGTTAATATTAATTGAATTATGCTCGTTCTCAAATATGCCCGGAACATTAATAAAAAAAAATAAAATATTTAAAAATTTCAAACAATTTCGTTTTTTTCTACTTTCTTTGCTTATAACTTAAAAACTATTCATTTTGGAACAAAGTTCTATATAAATAAAACAAAGATAATTAAATTTCCTATCAGAAGCGATTAGTTAAAAATGTCTTACTTTATCACCCTTGCTTCAAAATAGCAATAAATATAAAATAAGGGGGCAAAACAAGCCTGTCTTTATTCAATGATTTTCCATCACTTATGTTACACTTGAAACCTTCCTAATTCGCTTAGAAAATGTCTGTAATGTGCTAAAACCGTAAATCAAATTTCATTAAAATTTACTTTCTAGATTTTGCATAGTAATTTTGCAATCTAAACTTTTTTTAAAAAATTTAAATTTTTTAAAATCTTCCACAACAAAAACTAGAATATACAAAGATTTGTCAATTTTTTTACATATAAAGAAGTACTCTACCTATCTAATGCACTTTACAAAATTGAAATCGAATTATTTAAGCAGCCTCAGCAATGTTTTAAAGTTATCAACAATTTTTTGGCTTATAAAAAAATTAGTGCTGTGGCCAGGAGGGGGTGCTACGGGCTCCTTTATTTAGATGGATTTATCCAAGTTTTTTATGTGTTTTGACCCGTAAAACACGAATTTTTTGGGTAACAGTTGATCCGGATGTCGATAAAATTGTTATAAACAAAGAACTTAAGGAATTACATAACATCGATTTTTCGCAAAACAAAACATTTTTTTGTATTTCCTGGGTAATTCTAAGCAAAGAATGATCTTACAAGTTTTTTCGTAGGATGCATAGTTTTCGAGATAAACGCGGTGGAACTTTCAAAAAATCGAGAAATTGCAATTTTTGAACGCGAATAACGTTTGAATAAAAAATAAAATAGCAATTCTGCTGACAGCATTTGAAAGTTTAGGTCAAATTATACCGGTTTTAATTATTTGCATTGCTAAAAATTAATTTTTTTATTATTAAAAAAAGCTATTTGTTTATAAGCCAAAAAATTGTTTATAAATTTAAAACATTGCTGGGGCCCCTTAAATAATCCGATTTTAATTCTGTAAAGTGTATTAGATAGGTAGAGTACCTCTTTATATGTAAAAAAATTAGCCAACTTCTAAATGGTCTACTTTTTGTTCAGAAAGATTTTAAAAAATTTGAACTTTTTTAAAAACATTTAGATTGCAAATTTATTATGCAAAATTTATTAAGTCGATTTTAATGAAATTTGTTACACGGTTTAAGTATGTTACAAAGAATTTCCCAAGCGAATTACTAAGGTTCTAAGTGCCACCAAAGTGGTTAAAAAATATTGAATAACAACAGACTTATTTTTCCCCCTTATTTTGTATTTATTGCTATATTGCAGAAAAGGTAATAACTTAAGACATTTTTTACCAGTTGTATGTCATGCAAAATTCAATTATCTTTATTTTATATTTCTCTACGACTTTGTTCCAAAACGAATCGTTTTAAAGTTATAAGCAAAGAAACAGAAAAAAATCGATGTTTTTCAAAATTTTTAAATATTTTAATTTTTTTTATTAATGTTCCGGGCATATTTGAGAAGGAGCATAAGTCAATTATTATTATTGAAGGTGTCACCTAACTTTATCTGCAAAAATCCGGATGCCACCTCTCACATCCAAAAATAGACGTTTTTTCGCAGATCCTTACTGGTCTATTATACAGGGTGTAACGAAAATACAGGTCATAAATTTAATCGCATATTCTGGGACCAAAAATAGTTTGATTGAACCTAACTTACCTTAGTACAAATGTGCATATAAAAAAAGTTACAACCCTTTGAAGTTACAAAATGAAAATCGATTTTTTCCAATATATCGAAAACTATTAAAGATTTTTTATTGAAAATGGACATATGGCATTCTTATGACAGTAGCATCTTAACAAAAAATTATAGTGAAATTTGGACACCCTATAAAAATTTTATGGGGGTTTAGTTCCTTTGAACCCCCCCCCCCCCCAAACTTTTGTGTACGTTCCAATTAAATTATTATTGTAGTACCATTACTTAAACACAATATTTTTTAAACTTTTTTGGCTCTTAGTACTTTTTCGAAAATTCAGTTTTTATCGAGATATTTTGAATACTTGTCAAATCCACCACATATTTGTATATGGTTAAGTACGATTATGGAGACTTGGTAATAATATGAAAATTTATGTATGATTTACATTTTTAGGTATATTTTGAACCGTATTAAAAAAGAAGCCATATCTCGATAAAAGTTGCCTTCTCGAAAAAATATAAAGAGGCAAAAAGTTTTAAAAACATTTTGTTTAACTAATGGTATCGCAGTCATAGTTTAATTGAAGCGTACACAAACATTTGGGGGGTTTAAAGGAAAAAACCCCCATAAAATTTTTATGTAAACGTATTAAAAAAGAAGCCTGAAACTCGATAAAAAATGCCTTATCGAAAAAATACTAAGAGCCAAAATAGTTTTAAAAATATTGAATTTAACTAATGGTACTACAATAATAATTTAATTGGAACGTACAGAAAAGTTTGGGCGGGTTTAAGGGAACAAAACCCCCATACAATTTTTATGGGAAGCACAAATTTCACTATAATTTTTCTTTAAGATGCTCCTGCCATAATAATGCCACATATCCATTTTCAATAAAAAATCTCTAATAGTTTTCGATATATTCGAAAAAATCGATTTTCATTTTGTAACTTCAAAGGGCTATAACTTTTTTTATGTACATATTTGTACTAAGGTAAGTTAGGTTCATTCGAACTATTTTTGGTCCCAGAATATGTGATTTAATTTATGACCTGTATTTTTGTTACACCCTGTAGTGTCTGTAGATATTATAAAAATGGAGTACCTAATAGCTGGCTGAAGATTGGTTCCTATTAGTGAAACGCTATAATTGAACGTTTTAACGTGAAATATCCAAAAAGCAATCCATTTTTTCGGGGAACACTCAACATTTATTTTTAAAGTACTTACAAAAACGTTAATATTTGTTTTTGATAAAAGCCCTAGCACCAAAACTGACTACAATTTTTGGGATTTTACAGGATTTTTGTTCCTAATATGATAAAAATTGAGTCAGATACTGCGATTTAAAAATTTCATATTATCGTAAACAGAAAATTTTTGAGGCACTTTTACGTAACACTCTTTTAAATATTTAATTTATATGAGCTATAGGTAAAAAAACTATTTTGTAGATCTAAAAAACGATTCCCGCGAGAAGAAAAATACTGTTTGATATTTGAGTTCTTTCTCTTATTAAGATAGACTGGGTTAAATTCCTTTTTTTTTATAACTACACTAGAAGAATTCCTAGAATCTAAGGATCATCCTAGTCTATTGTAATGTTTATCTTTACTCTATTCACCTCTGCTCTAAAGAGTTCTATAGAACTGCATTGAATTTACTAAAGCTAAATTTTTCACAGTTTATTACTGTGATTGTGTAGAGAAACATACTGCGGTCGGTCAATCGAAACGTATAAAAGGGATTACTGAGAGGGTATCAAAGTTGCTTTCCTACAAAGGTAATTAATCCATTTACTAAGGCTGAAATTCAGTACACACATTCTAAATTGAATAGAAATAAAAGTTATTATAGCCGGTCAGCTAAATGACGGGACAGTACCGATCGGTCGGCCCCAATGAATGTACAGGACTATTCACTATATTTTGACCCCCTTGTAAACTGATTTATTTACAGAATTGGAAAAAAATATAAAATACAAAAGTTATTCGATTTTTTAATTATGATTTTATATTATATATCGTACTAGTGACGTCATCCAACTGGGCGTATTGACGTCATCGACTATTTTTTTAAATGAGAATAGGGGTCGTGTGCTAGCTCATTTGAACGGTTATTCAATTCTCTATACAGTACTATAAACATTAAGATCATTATTTATACAGGGTGTTCAAAATTGTTTTTTGAATTATTAATTAAACAATTAATTTAATTAAAAACGCTTTTTTGACACACCGTATAATTAATCATGTTAATGTTTATATTACTGAATAGGGAATTGAATAACCTTTCAAATGAGCTAGAAGTCGACTCCTATTCCCATTAAAAAAAATAGTCGATTACGTCATTACGCCCAAATGGATGACGTCACTAGTACGATATATATGTCAAAAAATCATAATTTAAAAATCTAATAATTTTGTATTCTACATTTTTTCTAATTCTGTAAATAAAGCAGTTTACAAGGGGGTCAAAATATAGTGAATAACCCTATACATTCACTGGGGCCGACCGACCGGCTCTGTCCCTTCATACAGCTGACCGACTATAATAACTTTTATTTATATACAATTTAGAATGTGTGTACTGATTGTCAGCCTTAGTAAATGGATTTAATTATTAACTTAGTCTTTGGATTTAATTACCTTCGTAGGAAAGCAACTTTGATACCCTCTCAGTAACCCCTGTTCTACGTTTCGCTTGACCGACCGCAGTATGTTATCAACACAATCACAGTAATGAACTGTGAAAAATCTAGCTTTAGTGAATTCAAAGAGATTTTTCAGCGCTGCCTCTTGGACTAATACTGGAAGCTTGTCTGGGTTTAAACTGAAAATTGGTATAGCCCGGTTATAGATAAATGAGAAATTTAAAGAGATAGACCAATTGGTGTACAAGTGGTAATACCATTTGTACACCAATTGGTCTATCTCTTTAAATTTCTCATTTATCTATAACCGGGCTATATCAACTGATAATTAAATAGGTGGAAAAGGTTGACTGAAGAACTTCGTATTTTCTTTGATCAAGTCATCTTATGTAAAAAATACTGAATGGCTACCGTGAAAGTATAGCCATACCAGAATGTAAAAAAGCTGAATAAATAATAAAATGCTTAAGTATGGTGGCTAATAATTAATTTATTAGAAAGTACCGAATGCATGCAGAAACAGAAGCTTAGAAACTATAACTATCCTAGTATTTTGACACCTAACAGTTGGATATCTGAGAATGAACAGAACTTAATATTACATTAAAAGGAAGAATAAAAAGGAAATTGTATCTCTGTTGTATCCTAACGTTTGGTCTGCATCTACTGCAGAGGTTGGACAGTTTGAGTCTGGGAAAATTTTGTATCTCGAGATAGTTACTCGCAAGTAACCCCCACTCTGCATGTACAGTAGCGACTGTGATATTGTAATTTTGGACCAAAAATTACGAATATATTTTTCTATTTTCGTGGAATAAAAAATGCGCCACCTGTTAAATGCTCTTTGTAACTTTTAATGTTTCATCTGCCAATCCTTTTATTTTTCTGTAGTCTGACATTCCTTAGTCATCCTTGCCAATTCTTATGTATCTTATTCATTCATGTTTTTCATCCGCCGTCTTTTTTTCTTATCAAAGACCGCGAGGTTTTGGTCTGAAGCAAAGACGATGTACTATTCCAGCTTATCGAAATACCATTCGAAAAATAATACTTCAACCAACTACGATAGCTATCGTTTACCCTGGCTTAGCTCAGTCACTCAGGTGTGTGTTCGCCTTTTCCTAATCTTAAATATGAACTATGAAAATTCACAATGGAAGCAAACAAAACACTACTTTAACCAAAAAAAAGACAAAACCTATACAAAAGGATGTCCACAAGGATCAGTATGTGGACCTATGTTCTGGGATGTAATGCTAGAGGAACTGTTGGAACAATTGACTATAGATCCTGAAGTGCTTGGAAGCATAGCATATGCAGATGATTTGTTGTTGATCATAGATGCAAACTTAAGAAGAAAATTAGAAAATAAATCAAATGAAATATTAATAAGAGTAAATGATTGGATGAATAAAGTAAAATTAACAATAGCAGATTCAAAAACAACATATAGTTTAATAAAAGGAAATTTAGAAAGAGATCCAATTATAAAAATTAGAGGGAAAACAATAAAAAGAAAAAAGGAAACAAGATATTTAGGTATTATAATAGACGAACAAAAATTATTTACAAAACACATGAGTTGTGTCTGTGAAACGGCAACAAAGATCATGCATAGCATTGCTAGTCTAGCACAGAAGGAATATAGAATTTCGTTCCGACAGATGAGAATATACCTAAGTACAATACTTGCATCATTTGTTGGGTACGGTTGAAGTGTATGGGCACATATATTAATAAATCAAAAAATGCAGAAAAATTAAATAGAGCTCAGAGAGGATCTCTTGTAAGAATGACGGGAGCATTTGGAACAACTGCAACACAGGCACTCACAGTTTTAACTGGAGTAATGCCAATGCATTTAGAAACACAAAAAAGAGCATGTAATTATTGGCTAAAAAAAGAAAAATATGAAAAAATAATACAAATAATAGGATTAGATATAAGAAATAAAAGAGAATTAAAAGAAATAATAAATAGAAAAAGACAAAATGAATGGGAAAATTCAACAAAATCTAGAGGTTTATACAATTTTATACCAATATTAGAAAACATTCCGAATTATTTTAATCCAAAACAAGGTTTAGTACACTTTTTAACAGGATATGGACCGTACCCAACATATTTGGGAAGATTTAACTTAAAAGATGCTGCATATTTTGAATGTGGAGAACTAGGTACACCAGAACATATAGTGTTACATTGTGAAAATACTATAGAAAATGAAGAACATAGAGAAATGAGAAGAAGATTAGAAAGAATTGAAATAAGAGATATATTACAAATTGAAGAATACTTTGGAATATTAAATAATCTAACAGAAATAATATCTAAAAAACAACAAGGAATTTACAATAATAGAAGAAGACAACAAATTATCCAACCCTGATGAAGTTGAGTAAGATAAAGTTAAAATAAATAAAATAAAATATAAATTCAAAAATAGATATTCACAATTATAATAATAATAATTAAATATAAAATAAATAAATAAAAATAATAATTCAATAAATAATTCATTAAATTAAAAAAAACTACCAACTCTCTTCTGAAAATAGAGGGACTGTCTTTATAACTTAGAAGGGAGTTGATAGTACCAAAAATATTTTAACAAATATATATTGTTTCTTTAAATTTTTTAAATGTAATTAATAGATTATGGCAAATTATTAATTGTAAAAATAAATTTAGTAGTTTAGTAAAAAATGTAAAAATATAAAATAAAAAATATCTGTAATCCCATCAGGAAAAAAACGACCTGGATTAGTCAC